>NW_004754931.1:635589-650341 GCF_000188695.1 Salpingoeca rosetta | reverse complement strand
GAGTGAGATTTGCTTGATAGAGAGACAGAGAAAGAGTGAGAGAGAGAGAGAGAGAGAGAGAGAGAGAGAGAGAGAGAGAGAGAGAGAGAGACAGAGACAGAGAGAGAGAGACAGACAGACAGACAGAGACAGAGACAGAGACAGAGAGAGAGACAGAGACAGAGAGAGAGAGACAGAGACAGAGAGAGACAGAGAGAGACAGAGAGAGAACCTGTGTGTATGTGTGTGTATGGGGGGGGGGCAACAGCAAACGCACCGGTCGCCAACGAGGTCGTAGAGTTCCCGTCGCAAGCCCGTTGGCTTTGCGGCCTGTCGCATCTCGCGTTCCTCAACGGCTTCAGCGGCGTTGCGCGCCTCCCGCTGCCGTTCAGCAGAGGTGTGTGTGTGTGTGTGCGTGCGTGTGTGTGTGTGTGTGTGTGTGAGCGATACAGGAGCAGACGACACACGCACACACACACACACATACACACACACACACAACAACACACATGCTGCCCACCTTGTTTTGGAGGATGGTTTGAAGGGTACGGGCCGGGCGTGCGGTCGCTTGGCCCGCAACCATCTCCAATGCATCAGCCATGGCCGTGGGGGAAGCAAGAGTGAACACACAAGCACGAACAGACACAAGAGAGAAGAGAAACAAGCCTGCTGTGAGCGGCTGTATTGGGTGATTTCTGATGACAACAACGAACGAACGACGGAGAACAAGACGAGACACGCCACCACCACTGCCACGATGCAGCCATGCAAACGGGCGAAGGATGGTGGCAGGGAGGACGCTGTGATTGTCGTGGACGACGACGACGACGATGAGGACGGCGTTGGAAATGAGGGCAGCGAGGAGAAGGTCGAGGATGAGAGGCGCACTGGCACTGGAGATGATGGGCGGCTGTATGGCAGCGACGACGAAGCCGACTTCGTGAACCCAGCGACTGTGACAGTGCAACAACACCCACGGCAACTTGCGCGTCACAGGCGCTACTGTCAGCCACGGCTTGATGACAATAGCAGCAGCCAGCACCACGAACAACAACAACCACAGCAGCAGCAGGCAGGACAAGAGCAGCGACAGCACGGGCAACACGACGAGCCTGACAGCATCGTGGATGAATCACATCTATGCACGGTCACGGTCAAGTGCGACATGTGTGGCTACCATGTCCTCGCCACAGAGATTGACGTCCACTTGGAAGAGCACTCCCTCGAACTTGCAAAGGTCTGCCACTGTGTGTGTGTGTGTGTGTGTGTGTGTGTGTGTGTGTGTGTGTGTGTGTGTGTGTGTGTGTGTGCATGTTTGTCGGTATTCGTGTGTGTGTGTGTGTGCATGTTTGTCGGTATTCGTGTGTGTGTGTGTGCATGTTTGTCGGTATTCGTGCGTGTGTGTGTGTGCTTGTGTCTGTGCCTGTGTCTGTGCCTGTGTCTCTGTCTCTATCTCTGTCTCTGTCCCCCTCTCTCTGTCTCTGTCTCTGTCTCTGTACTTATTGGTATGGACCGCTATTCTTTGCTGCAATGGCTCATTCGGTCGCTCGCCCGTCTCACACAGCGGTTGATGGAGAAAGAGCAGAACAAGCGAGCGCCAGAAACAAGCAAGGACACGAGCGACCAACCAATGGGGAAAGCGGAGGCTGCAGCGTACCAGCGCATCTCCCAATACTTTAACAATGGAACGCGGTCCATCCTGCCGTCAAGGGCAGATGCAGCCGCTGCACGGCGGATGGGCCATCACACCGCAACCGCCGCCAGCAGCACCATGCCGCGCATCATCGCCTCCGTGTCGGCGGAGGAGCCACCACGGCCCTCCATCCACAGCACAGCGTCGCGCCGTGCACGCAAGCGCAGAGCATCGCCGCCACCCTCCACATCTACTTCAACAGCTGCAACAATTGATTTGAGCGCGTCTGCTTCATCATCAGCACCGTCATCATCATCGTCATCGTCAGCAGCGTCGACGTCGACAACACTGCCGCCGCCGCCGCCGCCAGCAATGGCAGCAACAACGATACCATCGTCATCATCATCATTGTCGTCATCATTGTCATCTTCGCGCAAGCGTGGGCACAGCAGCCACGATGCAGCAGTGCTGGTGAATGATGACAACGGAGATGGTGACGACGATCATGATGGTGATGATGACAATGATGACGATGATGACCTGTTCACAGCGATGATGCGCGCATCTGCCAAGAATGCGGGTAGGGGCGGCAGAAACGGCAGCAACAACAACAACAGTGGTAGCAGGAGTCGACACGAGCGTGGTGGCACCAGACCTCGCAGCAGGACACGACACAGGTCCACGACAACGACAAGAACAACACGAGCCTCCACATCATCGTCATCGTCATCGTCAGCATCATCCAAGACGAAAACTGCTGCTGCCGCGCCACCTCGCAGCAAGTTGCATCTCGCTGTGTCCAGCACGCTTCACCGTGGCTGTGTCAACATTTCCCACGTCCCCGTGTCATACTCGCGCCCACGTGCGCTGGTGGTCGAGGAGCACGCCGGCTACGATGGTGCGTGAGTGTGTATGTGTGTGTGCGTGAGTGCGTGAGTGAGTGCGTGTGTGTATGCGTGTGTGTGAGTGTGTGTATGTATGCGTGAGTTTGTGTGTGTGTGTGAGTGAGTGTGGCGCTGATTGCACAATGCGACCATCATCCAGCTCATATCTGACACGCCCCATCACACCCAATGTCATGTTTGTGATGACAATGATGTTGACAGGTGTGTGGTCTGCGATGCATGGCGCACTTCTCAACGCCGTTCGATTCAGCAAAATCCCATCGGAGTTCACGCTGTGCAGGTCAGGCCGGACACGCAGCCGCGTATCGCGTGGGGGGGGGGCGGTTACTCGTGTCATTTACAAACACAACACAAGTCCACACGCAATCACTCCCACGTTTTGATGCTGACCTTCATGGCATGTGCGTGTGTGTGTGTGTCCAGGTTTGCGCGCGTGTTTGGGCAGAGCGGGTACGAACGGCTGTGGTCGTGCGGATATCGCAACATGCAGACGATGACAGATGCGCTAATGGCCCGCGACCATTTTTCCCGTCGCCTCTATGGCGGCTGCGGCCAAATCCCAGCTCTCAGCGCCCTGCAGGTGTGTGTCTGTGTCTGTGTCTGTGTCTGTGTGTGTGTCTGTGTGTCTGTGTCTGTGTGTGTGGATAGGGGGGGATTGCTTTTGTTATTGTGTCCAACTGCTGCTGCTGCTGCTGCTGCTGCTGCTGCTGCGATGAAGTCGTTTGGTGTCGACTGAGCAAGTACTTCCCACATAACCGAAACACTTGCTCCTCGACTGCGTGTGCGTGTGTTAGCGGGAACTGGAGGCCGCCTGGTACAGCGGCTTTGATCCGGACGGCGCTGCGCAGGTGCTTGCAGTGCTAGAGGATGGGTATGCCACGTGCTGTGCCATGTTGCTGCTCATGCAGTCATGTTCTTGTTCGTGCTTGCATTCACAATTGCACACACGCACACATACACGCAAGCCATGCCTCACTCCCTCACTGCCTGAATCACGTTGGGCTTGATTGTGTGTGTGTGTGTGTGTGTGGTTGTGTGTGTGTGTGTGTGTGCGCGTGTGTGTGCAGTTTGGGTACAAAGTGAGCGGCACAGGAAAGTGGATTGGAACAACGGAAGTGTGCGCGCTGTTGCGATATTATGGCCTCGATGCACATGTGGTAAGATGGCCCGTAACTGCCACACACGCACGCACACGCACGCACACGCACACACACACACACATACACACACACACTCACTCACTCACACACACACTCTCTCTCATTCACACACACACACGCACCCTCTCCTTTCTTCTGTCATATGTCTGTTCCTGATCTGTCTCGTGGCCATGTGTGTGCGCTGCAGGCAACGTTTGTGCGGACGGGCGAAAGTGCGACCATTGACGCCTACGAAGGGCTTGTTGACTGGGTCTGGCACTACCTCCACTTCTCTCACACCAACACGCACAAGCGAGGTCTGTTGTGCTGCTGCCATATGTTTGAGTGTGTGTATGTGTGTGTTTGTGCTTGTGTGTGTATGTGTGTGTGCTTGCTATTCGCTGTTTTGTGTTATTACGACCGTTTCTCTTACCATGTTGCTGCTGTTGTGATGTGGTCTTGCTGTTTCTTGCTTCTCGCCCTTGTTCTCCGTGTCACAATATCCCAAACACAACCGCACACACCCTCTCAACCATTTGTGCGCACGTGTTTGCCTCCTGAGCAGAATTCGGTCGCGTGGAGGCTGGTGTGCATGTGAGCGAAATGCCCCCGCTGTATTTCCAACACGACGGCCATTCCCGCACGGTCGTTGGCATGGAGCGCAAGCAGATGAAGAACGGAAGCGTCAAGGTACACCACACGCGCATCTGAGTCTTTCATACACAAACACGACACTCGTACACCCATGGCGTGCAATGCATGATGCTTCGCACCAGCATGCGCACAGCGAGAGTCCTCTTTGCGCCTAACACTTACACACACGTCATCATCATCATCATCATTAGGTGAACCTGCTTGTGTTGGATCCGTTGACGCGGCCGCAAACCCTTCACAAGTCGCTGCTCACAGGCGGCTGGGAGAAGGTGTGTGTGTGTGTGTGTGTGTGTGTGTGTGTGTGTGTGTGTGTGTGTGTGTGTGTGTGTGCGTGCGTGCGTGTGTGTGTGTGGGTGTGTATATGTGTGTGTGTGTGTGTGTTTGTGTGTGTGTGTGTGTGTGTGTGCGTGCGTGCGTGTCTTTGGTGATGTACCTCATCTTGCTCACGCGCTTCCGGCCGCTGCATCCACACACGCACGCACGTGTGTCCCCAGTATGTGAAACGAGGCCTGCACACATTGCACAAGCCGTCGTACCAGCTGGTGTTTGTTCGGGGTGTCATGGACAAGTTGCAACGCGAGCGCAGCAAGAGCATGCGTGTGGACAGCGGCACAGCCTGAGCGAATGTGTGTGTGTGTGTATATATGTGTGTGTTTGTGGGTGTTCTTGTGTGCGTATCGTGCTCGTGCCCACCTTTACTCTAAGCACCCTTCTCTTTCCGTCCTTTCACGAGTTGACGTGAATGCAAAAGCATCTGATGAAATGTAATGTAATCCTGACAAAACCCTGAAGCTAGACCAAGAGGACGGAAATGGAGAAACACACACACACACATACAAGGCAAAACAAGAAGCCTTCACTTGCAAGCAAACGACCTTACTCAGAAGTTGTAACATCACCACTGGTGCTGCTGGAAAGTATCACAGCAGCTGCACACACAGGCACAGGTACACACACGCGCGCGCGCGCGCGAACATGCACACAGCAGGACGTTGTCGGGAAGAAGGCACATGTAACAAAGCGTAACAGCACACCATTAACGCAGACCAGACAAGCTGACATCAGCACACACACACACACACACACACACACACACACACACACACACACACACACACACACACACACACAACGGATACAACCTTGCATAGGCACTAGGTACGCCCTCTCTTGTGCGTGCGTGTGATGTGACAACACCGCGTCAGAAGCGAAAGAGAACGTCGTGCTATGCTGTCATCACGAAGTGGGAAACAAGGGAGGGAGGGAGCCACACGGGGAAATATCATCTCAACTACAAATCGCCGCCAGCGAGGACAAAGGTCACACACTGGCACGCTCGAGATGTTGGAGAACCCCAAAACCGGCACAGGCGAGCAGCCCTTGCACGATGTGCTTTCATCCGCACAGGAGGGTTTCTAATGGAATGATACGGAGTGGCTCCTCAAGGCGCCGATGTGAGTGCTGGGGAATGTGGTGGAGCTGGGGCCGTGGAGGCGAGCACGTGCGAGCGGCTCAGCTTGAGTTTGAGCTTGGATGGGATGGCAGATGCTGCCGCCCTTGCACGACGCGGGCTCAGGCGCACAGACTTTGGCTGCTGCTTGCCGTTGATCCTCGCTGGTGGCGTGGGCTGCTGCTCCTGCTCTTGCTGCTGCAGGCGTGGTGCTTGGCCCGAGAGCTGCAAGAGGGCGGCGGATGCCTCGACCAATTGCAGCTGCTCGTGGCTCATGCCCGCCTCATTAGACTGCTCGGCCTTGCCGCTCACGTACACTGCGTCCAGTGACAACGATGACGATGACGATGACGATGCCGGGGTGATCGACTCGGGTGGCGAATCGATGCCTTCGTCACTGTTGCGGCGTTTCTCCCGGTTGAAGTCGGCAGGCATTTCCTCGCTGATAACCACATCAGCGCCTTCTTGCTGCTGGTGTACGGCTTGCCGTTCCTTGTTGACGTCTGCCTCTTCCTGTTGCTGCTGTTCTGCAGTGTCTTTGGGCCTCCTGTCCTTGTCGCGCTTTGCCTTGTGTTTGCCATGCTTCTTCTTCTTGCTCTTCTTCTTTCTGCTCTTGCTCTTCTTGTGCGTGTCACTGCTGTCTGCGTTGTTCTGCGGCGGTTGCTGTTCGCTGGAGTGCTGGTCGGCCTTTGGACCGACAGGTGGCGTGAAGCAGTAGATGGCAGCGTCCACGGCCGGCAGAACGACGCGGGAGATGAGGACTGCCGACGGAAAGAGCCGCTTGAAGGCGCGGAGCTGGGCGTCGAGCGAGGGCATGCCGTTGATGAGCTCGCAAAGGAGGCACTGGAATTGTAGCAACGCCATGGTAGACGGGTTTAGGCCCGCAACGTTGCCGACGGTGTAGGCGGCGCTCAGCGTGAAGAGATGGGGGTCCAGGATGCATGCGTGGAGCGCACGCAGTGTGGCTGGTGTGTCTGTAACGTCCACAACAAACGCAAGGGCGCTGTCCGGGCTGGGAGCTTGGCTGCTGCCGCTGTTTCCTGCGCTTGTTAACCTGGGCGGCTGTTGGAGAAACGGCTGCTGTGGTTGAAGTTGCTGGTGCTGGCGGAGGGCAGGGTGGGTGCTGGGCGTTGACTGTGGCTGCACCATGGTGCTGTTGACCATTGCTTGCTTGCAGGCAAAGGAAGAAAGCTCTGTTGTGATGTTGTGGGGGAGGGGTTGTTTGGTTCTTGATGCCTTTGCGTCCTGGTGGGTGCTGGCTGTGTCCTCCTGAGCTTGATGGCCTGTCTTGTGTCGTGCGCTTGCGTGTCTGTCTTCCTGGGTTCTGATTGGTTGGTGTAGCAGCGGCCGCTTGATGGCGAGGGGCGAGGGGCGAGGGGCGAGGGCTGTTGCACGGGCGTGTGTGTGTGGTTAAATGGTGCTTCTACGACTGCTGCTGCGGCTTGATTGGGCTTCTGATGACGAGCGCGCTGCTGCGTGCGAAGAAAGAACAAGGCGGGAAACCACGTGATGGAAGGCGCGAGAGGGGTTGCGTGTGTGTTCATGAGCGTGAGCGTGAGACATACATATGATATGGGTTGGGGGGGGAAGAGAGAAAGAGCGAGATGGCGTGTGGGGGTGGGAATGAATGATTGATTGAGACGCGCGATCGCATGTGCACAAAGGCGGGAAAAGGCGACAAAAACAGGTGGCTTTGTGTGGTAGTGGCGGTGGTGGTGTGTTGTGCGCGTTGTGGTGGCTTGCGCACGCAAGCAGGCGTGTAGCTGAGGTGCTTACAAGCACACAAAGCATGCATGACCCAGGGCGCAGGGCAAAACGCGCACGGCGCAAAACACGACAGAAGCAAGCCAAAGGTTTGGCGTGTGTTGTGTCTGCGTATTGACACACAAGCTACATGCCAGGTGATGTTGTGACTGGGTCATGTGACATTGACGTGATGCAGGCAAGGCCTGTACCTGTGCGGAAGCGCGATGGATGTGCTGAGGTCCTGTGATTGCGGTTGGTTGGGGGGGGGGTTGGTTTTGGCTGCGTGGGTGAGGGGGAAAAACTGCGGTCGGCACGCTGCTCTTGAGGAAGGTGGGGTCGTCGAGCAGAGCAGAGCAGACAGGTCGCGCGCGCTGACGCCAAAACAGGAGGAGCAAAAGTGGAGGAGGCAGGGGTTGCGTATCGCTGAAGCAGCAACAGCGGTAACAGCGGTAACAGCGGCGGCGCAAAGGTTGTGGGGGTCGATCGGGTTGGTTGGTGTTGGTTGGTGGTGGTTGGTGGGGTTGGTCACGCGGAGGTACGAAACCCCAAGGCTGGGCAACGTGTGTGTGTGTGTGTGTCGGTGTGTGTGAAGGAGATGCAGCTTGTGGCGGGGGGGGGGGTGAGCTGGTGTATGTGTATATCCGACGCTGGCAGCCAGGGGGATGGATTGGGGATCAGCCAAAGCAACCAGAGCGATGCACCCTCAGTGTGGGTTGTTGGCTTGGATGATGGAATGGATTGAATGGCTGCTGGCCTTTTGCTTGCGCACGGAGGAAGGAAGAATGAATGAAGAATCAGAGACAAAAAAAAAGAAGGGGAAGCACAACAAAAAGGCGCAAGAAAGTGCTGGTTGCGCCGGGGAAGTGTGGAATGTTGTTGGTGGAAGAGAACCACAAGGTCAAAACAGAGCAAGCGAGCAAGCACGCGTCGTTTGAAAAAGCGGGCGGTTGTTGGTGGTTGTGTTGTGTGACTGCCTGGCTGGTGGTGGACAGATGGGTTGACGCGCTGTCAACGCACACAACACACACTCACTGGCGATGCGTTGTTGGTTGGTCACGGCCCAAAACCGAAACCCCTGCTTGCTTGCAAGCAGCCTGTGCCTTGTCAAGCCTTTGGGCTGGGAAGTGATGAAAGCAAAGCAAGATTGTGCGTAAGAACGGTGCACGTTTCAATACGCGTTTCGATTTTGCGGCTGGTTGGGTCCGACGGTATGACGTCACCGCCTGCGGTCAAAATTTGGCCAAAACGGACGGTGGCGAACGCGTAAGCGCGATACACAGGGTCAAGCCAGGGGTTCGAATGCATCGACACGCCACTACTTTTAGAATTTTTGTCAGCACCTCACCGTTGTATTGCTCGTTCACAAAAGCGTTGCTCGTGCGTTCCTGCAACGCACCCAAAACCCAGAACTTTAGGCACGAAGCGACTCAAGACAACACGCGACATCGCAGGACACGTGGCAAAGAAGTGGTGGCGGCGTCGGAGCGCGTTCTTGAGGGGTCAAAACTGTCAACGAAACAAACGACGACGACTTGTTTCAAAAAGGCGAAGCCTCAAAGGAGGAACAGAAGGAGGAACACGGAGGAACATGGAGGAACTGAAAGTGCTGTGGCCGCCTTGTTGGCCTTACAGTGGCGGCTGTGGGGAGGTTGGTGACGACGAACCGGGGTTGTCTTTGTTCGGCCGTGGTGTGAGTTGACAGAAAGAAAGCAAAAGAAAAAAGGAAAACATGCACGTGGTGTGTGGGCTGGTTGGATTGGTTGCTCGGTTTGTGTTTGTGTCAGGTCAGGTTCAGTCTGTCACATGATCACGAACGTTGTATGGGACTTGAGGACTTATGGACAAGCGAGCAAGGAAGACGCCACCAAGGAAACAGGAAAGAAGGTTCTTCGTCAAGCAAGGAAGAACGAAAACGGAAGAAGGCTGAAGAAAAACACAAACAAACAAACAAACACCCAAACAAAGCAACTACAGAAGCAAGCAAAGCACCCAAGCAAAGCACGACCAAGAGAGCGCTTCGAGAATAATTTGTAACTGTAACGTCTGAGGTGCAGAAGGACGAAGAAGGCGGTGGAAGCAGGCCGTGTTGCACGCCTGAAACGATCAATACGCATGCACAATGCTTGGATGCATATGGAAGGCGGTGGAAAAGATGCCAACAAAGCAATGCGTGCTGTGTTGGTGTGAGTGCTATGGAACTGGGTGGTGTGCATGATCACGAACAAACAAGGAGAGTCGCTGGCTGCGGATGGTGTTGGGGGAGCAATGGAGCAATACAACAATACGCGTGTCGGGGTATGTACATGAAGAACCACAAGAGCAATCGATGGTGACATGGAAGGTGGTGGAATACATGCCGACGAAGCAAGGGGACCAATACGCACGTGCATGCAACGGTGGAGGGAAAAAACGATGCCATGTGATGAAGCGACAAAAAGATAACATACGTGCGCATGAAGGTGAGAAGTTGAGATGGGGGGGGGGAAGGAGTGTTTGGTGCCCATGGGTGTGATTACAGGAATCGCCTGGACCACAGCTGGGTGTATCTGCATGTGAGAGACGTGTGTGTGTGTGTGTGTGTGTGTGTGTGTGTGTGTGTGTGTGTGTGTGTGTAGGTGTGTGTGTGTGTGTGTAGGTGTGTGTGTAAGTGTGTGTGTAGGTGGTGGCTGAACGTGAGAAGAAATAAATACACGCGCACGCACACAAGCAAGAAAGGCCAAACTAACACATACACACAAACAGACAGACACACACACACACGCACACACACACACACACACACACACACGCATAGAAGAACACGCGCGCTACTGACCTTTGCAGTGTGTCGAAAGCGGTGATGTGGTGTCCATTCGACATTTCAAACGTGTACATGCCTACAAGGGAGACATTTGGGGTAGGGGAGGAAGTGGGAGGTGAACAACGCTGAACAACAAAGCACAACGATGAACAACAAAGCACAATGAAGCGTCATGAAGCGAACCTCCTCAAGACAGACCAGCAAGCAGACGCCCAACACACACACACACACACGTAACACACACACACACCTGCATATTGTGGGTTCATGCGCTCGCCAATTTCAAGGCTGAGGGTGTTGTTGTCAAGGCCATAGCGGAGAATGTGGTTGAGCGGCCACTCTGCAACCCGCTCGTGTGTGTCGCGCGAGAACAGACACGCAGCCGGCGGCGTGATCACCAGCCAATACGGCCCAGCAGCAACTGCAATGTGTGGTGAATGTGTGTGTGCGAATGAGTGAAAGTGTGTGTGCGTGTGTGTGTGCGTGTGTGTGTGTGTGTGCGTGTATGTGTGTGTGTGTGTATTTGGAGTAGTCTTGGACAACGGCGGCAAGAGGAAAGCGCGCATTCAAGTGGACGGCGGTGCCAACACATGGACGTACTTGGAATTGTATCTTCAGGGACGAGGTTGCAGGGGAAGGAGATGGCATCCGGTAATCTGCTCAACGTGAGAACATGGCAGCATGACGTGTGAGTGTCACAGCGCTTGCATCACACATGCGCATGTATAAGTTTGTGTGTGAGTGTGTGTGTGTGTGTGAGAGAGAGAGAGAGTGTGTGTGTGTGTGTGTGCGGTATCAAGGTGCGTGCGGGTGTTCTCACCTGTGCACTGGTACCGTCCATGCTCGACCGAACCACCCGCGAAGTGATACCTATCGCGCACACACAGAGGACAGAATTGAGTACTGCGGATCCAAGCAAAACCCACACACACACACACACACACACACACACACACACACACACACACACACACACACACACACACACACAAAACACGCACACGCACGATACACGCACGATACACACGTAAACACACACATAGACACACACACACAAAACACGCACACGCACGATACACACACGTAAACGAACCTTGAAGGGCTTGGAGAGCATGCTCATGGGTGTGGCGTATGTGCTCTGCAGGATGCGGCCCGCCGCTGCAGACGACGATGACGATGATGACCCCGCCATCGTCATCGCGGCTGCTGTGGACGGTGGCGGTGCAGATGTGCGACGCGTGCGCACGTTTGGAGCAAGCAGGATCTGCGAGCGCGCCTGCCCACCGCGCATCACAAACGGCGGCTGGCCAGGCATTGTTGGATGATAAAACTCTGTCGAGTGTGTGGGCGTGCGTGAGAGTGTGTGAATAAGACAGAGGAGAAAACACACAGATGCAGACGCACACAGATAGAGAGTGTGTGTTTCATTGGCAGGCGCACGGGCTCGTGTGTGTGTGTGTGTGTGTGTGTGTGTGTGTGTGTGTGTGTGTGTGTGTGTGTGTGTGTGTGTGTGTGTGTCGCCATTGTCCCCAAATTCTAAATTCAATCCCGTATCATCCTTACCTGAGTTGCCGGGTCGGGCTGGGGAGCGCAGCATGGACGGCGCAGATGTCGCAGCCTGAACACCACCAATGCCAACAACAAAACAGAACGGGGGCGAGAGGGGGTGTTGAAGATGATGATCAGCACCAGCGTATTGAGAACGGCAGCCGAAAGCGGCGGCATACACACACACACACACGCACACACAAATGCATCACGAACGTGGTCTGAAGGCCGCTGTGGCGAGGGCGCTTGTGCTTGTGTTTCGCCAACACCGACGTGTTGGTCTTCTGCCGCTGTGTGAGGGACGTCATCAGCGTCAGCGCGTGCGTCTGTCACTTCCTCCTGCCCCTCCTGCCCCACCTCGCGTTCTTCACCCGCAACGTCTCGTGTCACCCCATCCACATTTGTCGTCGTTGTCGTCGGCGTTGCCTGCGGCTGCTGCTGCGGCTGTACATCACCGTTTCCTGCCAAAATGCCTGCATCAACTGCGCCGTCAGCCGAGTGCCCCTCCTCAGCAAGTGCCGTATCCTTCTCCTCCAGTGCATTGCCATCATCGCCACCACTGCCGCTATTGCTGTTGCTGTTGCTGTTGCTGTTGTTGCCTGGATACTTTGGCGGCGCCCGTGACGGCGCAAGCACCTCCCCGCTGCACGTGTGTGTGTGTGTGTGTGTGTGTGTGTGTGTGTGTGTGTGTGTGTGTGTGTGTGTGTGTGTGTGTGTGTGTGTGTGTGTGTGAGCGGTTTCTGGATCGTGGCATCATCAAGCAGCTCCTACATTGAACAGCTGCACAACACGTACCTCCAAACGCTCCTCTGCAGCAAACGCATGTCACTATTACCACCACACCACACATCACCACCACCACCGCAATGAACAGCAAACGTGGCATGGCATGCAGCACATGGTGTCGGCACCTGCTGTGTCGCGGTGGGAGTGGCGGTCCGGGAAACCGAATCTGAACACTCGACACGGACCCCGTCTGGCTCACATTCTTGCTCCCACCCACAGCACCGCTCGCCTGTGTGTGTGGGTGTGGGTGTGTGTGTGTGTGTGTGTGTGTGTGTGTGTGTGTGTGTGTGTGTGTGTGTGTGGGTGTGTGTGTGTGTGTGTGTGTGTGTGTGTGTGTGTGTGAGGACAGCACAGTATCAACGCAGCACGAACACACACACGAACTCGCACACACACACACAAACACATGGTACGCCAGACAGCAGCGGACCTCTGTGTTGGTGCTGGCCTTTGATGTGGGCGAATCTCCACTGCTCCCCTGTAGCGGTGTCGTCAGGATGGATGCACCAGGCACGTGAGCTTGCACCAGTCAAAGAAACAAAGGACACTTGATAGCCCAACGAAAGCAGCAAAATGATTGGGTACACAACAGAACTACCACACACACACACACCGACACACACACCGACACACACACACACACACACACACACACACACACACACACACACACACACACACACACACACACACACACACACACAGAGTGCGCGCGTACCGGCGCTGGGGGTTTGCTGTCTGGCCCTGGGGAGAGGGCGAGCTTGTTGATGGAGTCAAGCACCTCCTGGAAAATGCTGTCATTCTGGATCACTGGTGTCGTGCATCCATGGATGGATGGCATGGGGGCACGCGGCAGGACGCAAGGAACGCGAGGAAGCAAGCGAGAGACGGGAAGTAATGAGCACCGTGCAAAGTACACAGCGTTTCTGCACACAACAAACACGCAGAACGACACAAAACCACTCACACACATACACAAGGCAGCAAGCGCCCTTGCATTCACCCACCCTTCCCTGCCCCCACAGCCCCGTATCTCTATGTGCACCTGAGATTGGGCGCTCCTCGTGGTCGCGCGACTTCTGGGGCGCGAGGAGGTGGAGATACAAATATGGATTGCACAGAAACTCGCGTGTCTCCACGGCATTGCGCAACTGCGCCAGATACGTCATCACGCTGGGAGAGCAAAGGTTTGCGTGTGGTTGGGAGGGGGGATAGGGAGGGAGTTGGTGGTCGTGAGTGATTGCAAGACGCAACAAGAGACGCACATGCACACATACACACACACACACAGCACATCGCACCTGAGGTTGTCGCAGTTGTGGTTGCAGAGATCTGCTGGGGCAAGGATGTCTGGAACACCGAGCTGTTCGGCAGCAATGTCCATGGCCAACGTCACGGCGCGCACGGGATGCTGGTGGAGATGGACAGGAGGCCGCGGGCGGGAACGGGGACAACGGGTGAGCAGGCGCAGGGGAGCAGGGCGAGTCGTACAAGGCGGCACAAGACGACACACTGAACACATGCACGCGCAATATGCAACGCAAAGTATACAACGCAGAATGCACACAGAAATCACACACACATACACACACACAATCACACACACACACAATCACACACAATCACACACACACACACCTGCACTGGCGGTGCGTGCGAGTCCATGCCTGTGATGCGAGCAATGAGGGCAAACAGCGCCCTGCCGTCCCGCCACGCCTGCGTCAAGTCCATCACTGCCTTGAGCTCCTCCACATCCTCAAACGAGCGCACCCACGACAGAATGACGTCCGATGGCGGCGGCAGCGGCCGCTGTCGCTCCTTCGCCTTCTTGCCCAACAGCGGCACGTGGAGGATGTCAAAGTGGGAGATGAGCCGGTAGAGCAGGCTCAGTGTTCCGTCCAGCCGCCCCTGGTAGATATCATCCACACGGATACCGGCCGCCTCCGCTGACGCGTACCCTTCGTTCCCAAACACCCCTTGCTCCTCGCACAGGCCAATCATATGCCTGATGTTCTCCACGCACTCCTTCGTGTGTGTGCAATTTGCGGGTGAGGGTTGAGTGTGTGTGTTGGTGTGTGTGTGTGTGTTGGTGTGTGTGTTTATGTGTGTGTG
>NW_004754931.1:625015-635489 GCF_000188695.1 Salpingoeca rosetta | reverse complement strand
TAGTGTGTGTGTGTGTGTGTGTGTGTGTGTGTGTGTGTTATGTGTGTGTGTGTGTGTGTGTGTGTGTGTGTGTGTGTGTGTGTGTGTGTGTGTTGGTGTGCGTGTTTGCCTTTCCTTGCACACTTGAGTTTGCAAGCACGATTCAAGCAACCACGCCATCCTACGGACATAAACACACGCACGCGCGCGCATCGACTGACCTGTGGCGTGGCAGGCTGGCCAAAGGGGGGCGCTGCATCATCAGACCCAAGGAGCTTTCGCAACAGCTCCGACAAGAGCACGCCATCCCTCAAGTCAAACTTGAGGTCACTACCACACCCCGGTCAAACACGCAGTCAAACACGCTCGCATGCACATGTGTGAGGACCCAGACAGAGACGGTGACACACACACACACACACGCACGCACACACGCACGCACACACGCACGCACACGCACGCACACACACACACACACACACACACACACACACACACACACACACAGAACGTGTCGCATATGTGTGTGCAAATGGGTGAGTCATGTGGTCTCGGGACAAACCTGATTGAGAAGTCGTATGGCGGTGGCTGGCGGTCGTGGATGATGTACGTACACCAGTTTGCAAAGGTGTCTGCCTGAATATCCACTTCTGTGCGCACAGACATCATCGTGGTCATCCCTGCCATAGCCGCCGCCGCTGCCGTTGCTGCTGTTGTGTGTTGTGTGTTGTTGTTTGTGTGCAATTGCGCTCAGAGGAACAAAGCAGTCCCTGCGTGGTGATGGCTGCTGCTTGTCGCTTCTGCGCGAGCTTATTGCTGCTCTGTGTTGTGTGTGTATGTGTACCAAGAAGGGGTTATGTTATTCACCCAGCGAGCTTCTTGGCCGTTGCAATCAACGAACGGTCAGAGGAGCGAGCGCCACAACAAGCAAAGCAAGCAACAAGTGAAGGTGTCACAGAAACAAGCGAGTGCGTGCAGGTTGCACCAAGTGTCCTCTCACTGACGATAATGGTGCATATCATCACCAACTTTTCTACAATGCCCAAGGGAATGCGCGTCGCTTGTCCTTTTTTGTTGTGCTTGATGTGTGCGTTGCGTACTTGGTTTGGTTTGTTTGTTTGCGTCGCTTGCTTTGCTCTGCTTCTCGCACCCCTCACTCCCCCTCTACCCTCATCTTGCTTGGGTGTTGTAGGAACAGAAGCTAGTTGATTGTTGGTGGTTTGACGAAGAAGAAGACAAAGACAAAGACGGAAGACGGAAGATGGAAGACGAAGAGCCAACGACGACAACAAATAACAACAAATAACGACGACGAATAAACAGACAAACAGACAAACAGACAAACAGACAATGGAGGGACGCGCGAGGCACATCCTTCAGCATCTGCACACAACAACAAGAAAAGGGGGGGGGTGCAAACATAACAACACCCACGACAATGACAAGCAGGCATAGGCTACGAACCAATTAGAGGGGTAAGGAAGAAACACACTTTGAGGAAAGGGGGGAGGGGGACGGACAAAAAAGTGATGCGCACAGCTACACACACACACACACACACACACACACACACACACACACACACACACACACAGCTACGCACACGACAATAGTAAGGCTGTGTCGTGCTGTGGCTTCGTGCACTCAAACAAGCTCAACAAGTAAACGCCAAGAGGAAATGTACACGACAATGATGATGACAAGACAACAACACACACAAAACACAAAGTGACCCCCACTGACACACACACACAGACTAGCATCCAACTTGGACAGTCCAACCGAAACAACGACAGTGCCACACCGTCGTTGCCTGTCTGCAGGATCCAACATCACCCGGCGGTGAGATATACGTGTGTGTGTCAATTAACTCCGTGCTGGCGCGGGACCAAGCGGGTCATCCATGATCTGCGGTCTTTGCGGCTTCATCTGCTGTGTCTGCCAGTTGTTGATGGCCACCGTCAGGCCCTCAATACACGCAAGAATAACACCCTGCACACATGCAAACACAATTGCGACACCGGTGAGTTGGGGGAGGGGGCGACAAGAGCACAGGAAGTGCCAGTGTGTGTGTGTGTGTGTGTGTGTGTGTATGTGTGTGTGTGCGTTCGTGTAGTAATGTGAGCGCACACGAGACACGCACACGTGCAAAAACACGGGCTCGAGCACCCACCCACACCCACATCCACCACACACGCGTCCACTGACACAATCCGTGTCGAAACTTACGCCGCCGACAGCAGACTTGAGCGCAGTCGAGGCACCAAAGCGGGCGGCAAGAACACCGCTGGTGACGAAGCCAGAGGCAATGGCGTTCCACGGATCATCCTTTCCACGAAGCGCGGCAAACGAGCAATCAAACGACGAGAACATGGCGCCCCAAATACCAAAGTTGCCTGTCCCAAGGGTGACAAACCAAACAGCAGGCGAAAGAGTGAGTGTATGAACGGCGTGTGTGTGTGAACGGCGTGTGTGGGTGCGTGGGTGTATGCGGATGTGTGTGTGTGTGTGCAGATGTGTGCACAATGGGTGTGGTGCAACAGTGTGTGTGCGAAGCATTTGTTCGCAATCAGGCCTGCATGCGACCACGTACCACCAACGGTTGGTGCACGCAGCTTGATGGCGTTGATGCACTCCCTGTACTTCAGGCCCTGTGTCGTGTGATGACGTGTCGCGTCATGTCGTGTGGTGTGTTAGGTTGAAGAGAAGAGGCACACAAATCCAACTTTGCGTGTCCAGAAAAGGGTACGGCGTGCTTCTCGCACGCACACATACACACATGCACACACGCAGTTGAACGTACCATGGGTGCTGATCTGTAGCCCTTGACGCCATGCCAGACGGAGCCACCAATGCAACCCATGGCAAAAGCGCCACCGCAATCATCAAGAATACGCCAGGGGCTATCGTGTATGCGTGTGTGTGTGTGTGTGCGTGTGAGGGAGGGAGGGAAGGGAGCAGGAGGCATGGTGCACTTTTGCGTACGTGTGTACGTGTGTACGTGTGTACTTGTGTGTGCAATGTGTGTATGGTGTGTTCATGTGTACGCGTGGACTTGTGCAGGTGTGTGTGTCCGAGCATGACGTGGATGCACACATGCAGACACACACACGTCCACAACACGTACACCACATTCATTCAACCTTCATTCACCTCTCTCACGCAGCAGAAAACCGGAAGACGTACCATGGCTCGCGCATTGTGCTCACTTCCTCATCCATGGCCGCCATTGTGTCGTCGTGGTGTTGTGCGAGTGCTGTGCTTGAAAGCGAGAACGCAGGTGGTCGATGATGAACGCGCAGGCGGGCGGGTGTGTGTGCGGTGTGTGCGCGGGCAGCGTGGGTGGAAGAAGAGAAGGAAAAAAGGCACACAGCTTGAGTTGAACGCAATCCACTTCTTCTTCTTCTTCTGCGTGGTTGTTGGCCATTTGTGTAAGGCTTGCACCAAAACTCGGCTCACGCCTGCAACCACGTGAAACGCTTTCTGCTACGCTTTATTCTGTTGTGGACCGTGACATTGGTTGAAGGCCTGCTGGCGCCGGTTGGCAGCCGGTATTTTTTGCTTCCTTGCTTGCAGGCAAACCGGAAGGGAGATCAGCATCATCGCGTCGCCTGCTTCTTGCTTGTTGTGGTGGCATTGTTGCTGGAGCTGGCTGGAAATCAAAGAACGAGGGAGTATAGCGCGCACACACAAGCACACAAGCACACACACGCACACATAAGCACAAGCCAGACACACATCACACAAGCACGCAAGCACACAAGCACACAGGCCATGCCGAAGCACAGTACGAGCAGCAGCACGGCGACCGCCGCCACGCAACGGTCATCAGACAGGGACGCCATTCGCCGCTTGTCAGAGGTTTGTTTGGGTTCTGCTCTGCTGAACGATGCATTGCTCCACTTGCTTCACTTGCTTCACTTGCTTGCTTGCATGCAACGGTGTTTGCTGATGAGACTGCATCACCGGCTCACTGCTGATGCACGCGTGCAGGAGAGGCGAGTGGAGCTGATGCATGCGGTGCGCGATGGTCGGGTCACCGTGGACTCCGCTACGCAGGAAATCTACGCGTCAAGCAGGTGACACGTGACGCATGACGTGACTTGCATCGCCTGTCTCGAGTGCCTCTTGCCATTTGCTTGTGCCTCGTGGCTCTTGCCACTGTCGATTGCTGCTGGTTTGTGAAGAGCCCAACCAAGCAACCTCACGCCTGCCGTTTGTTTCGTCGTTTGTCTGGTTGTTGTTGTTGTTGTTGTTGTTGTTGTTGTTGTTGTTGTTGTTGTTGTTGTTGTTGTTGTTGTTGTTGTTGTTGTTGTTGTTTTTTGATGACTTGTATGACGCTTGCAGCTCGAGCTCGTCCCCTCACCTGCGGCAACGGGTGGACTTGGACGAGCTGCAGCACATGGGCGATTGGGCCCAGTTGGACACCTTTGAGTGGGACGCCACCGACATCACCCTCAGCACAGACGAGGGCCTGCGCTGGCTGCAATCCCTCGGCATCGTCTCCCACAAGGTGTGTGTGTGTGTGGTGGCAAAACGGACGTCCTTGTGGTGTTGACTGAGCAAAGACCAAAGGATAGCAGTTGCTTGCTCGCGTGCTTGCTTGCTCGCCCGATTACTCGCCCAATTGCTTGACTGCAAAGTAACTGTTTGTGGCTTCTTGTGCCCTCCTCTCTCGCGTGCAGTACCGAGTGGAGGACCTGTCCGCAACGCAGAAGGATGCAGTGAACCGACTGCTGACAAAGCTGCACCAGAAACACCAGCCGTTTGCGGACCCGTCGCTCACCGCTGTTGCCATCGAAGTTCGTGGCGATCAAACACGAGAAGAGACCAACATGTGTTGTTGAACCAGCTTGAAATAGCCACCTCCCCATGCTGCTCGCTTGCTTGCTTGCTCGCGCGAATGAAGTTCATGAAATGCTCGCCAGCGCCATGCTGGCCCAACGCCCAAGCCGTCCCTTCTCTTCACCCCACACATTCACACATTCACACACACACGCACACACACACACACACACACACACTTACACGAAATTGCCGTGCTCCACGCTTCACAGAAAGATGAAACAATCAAGGAAAACGTGCAGGAGGTCATGAACCTGCTGCCGCCAAAAGATCACCAGCGTCAGCACGAGGTTGTGCCGTATCAACACACAACAGCGGTTGCTTGCTTGCTTGCACGCACTGCCGGACAGATCATATGTGTTTTGGAGCCCATGTCTGTGCACGTTACCATTTTATTAATGTCACGTTCGCTCATGCGTGTGTGGCCACGTGCAGGAGCAAGCGCGGTCCTCAGACTCGGACTCACACGAAGGCGACGGCGCTTTCAGTGACACACAGCACTCGCCCCGACGTCCAAAACACAAAGTCACGCCGCAGAAGGTGAGGAGGGAGCAATGCATCGATATTGGAAATGTCCTTGTTGGTGTGCTACCCGTCGGCGACGCTTCCAGACGCATGTATTTCACGCGCGGGAGGGGGACAGACGAGCAACCACGATGCAGGTTCTTGTGCTCATTGCAGTATTGTGTCTCGCATGTTGTCTGTTGTGTGTGTGTGTGTGTGTGTGTGTGTGTGTGTGTGTGTGTGCTTGGGCAGATTGCGGATGTGACACAGCGGCTGAGCATGGCGTGGGCGCACGCGCTCGAGTCCAAGCGCGCCAACAAGCAGCTGGAGAAGGAAACCGCCACGCTTCTGCTCATGTCCCGCGCCCGTCTCCAGGCAGAGATTATCGTGAGTGAGCTGTGCTGTGGTGTGTGTGTGTGTGTGTGTGTGTGTGTGTGTGTGTGTGTGTCCGTGTGTACCTGTGTCCGTGTGTCTGTGTGTCCCTGTGTCTGTGTGTCTGTGCCTCTCGGCTCTTTGGCTGACGCAGATCATACGCCAGGCACGATCTTTGTTCATCAGCTTACGCCTTGCTTGCCTTCTTCCTCTGTCCTTCCACAGGCGCTGAGACGCGAGAACGAGGCCTTAAGAGCACAGGTGGAGCCATCGCAGGTGATGCAGGCGCTGCAGGCCGAGAAGGCCCTCACGGCTGAGCTGCAGGTGCGAGAAAAACTCGACAAGGAACGCAAGCCACTGACAACAACAACAACAACAACAACAACAACAACAACAACAACAACAACGAGCGCAGTACAAAAGGAATGGAATTGAAATGCTGTTCATCTCTCACATTCATGGTTCTGTCTCTGATTATGTTGATGCTACTAAATGGACGGCAGGAACTGCTGGACCAGCGCGATTCCGAAATCATGTACCTGTCCCACGAGCTGAGCTTGAAGGTGTGTTGTGTGTTGTGTGTTGTTGTGTGGTGTGATATGTGGTTGTGTACGGCAAGCGTTTGGCCTGCTTGCTCTTCGCCTGGTCCTCGTTCTCATTTGCTTCCTTTGCTTTCGTTTTGACTCATTCATCACGTTCGTGTGTATGTGTGTTCTTGTTTGTTGTGTGCAGAACGATGAGCTGGCGGTGCTGCGCTCGGCGCGTGACCTGTCCTCGTCGTGGTATGACGTGAGTCGTGACGAAGGAGCTGATGGATAGAGCAAGCTTTGTACCTTGCCTCTGTGCTTCCTTGCTTCTGTGCTTCCTTGCTTTCTTGCTTCTGTGCTTCCTTGCTTCTGGTGTTGTTGGTTGCTGCGATTGCCAATCGCATGCTCACACACACGCACATACACATACACATACACATACGCATGTCAGAGCCGTCGCTCGTCGCGCCGTCCATCTGCGCAGACATCCATGATTAGCGGCCCCGTGTCAAGGAATGCAACGCCAGAGAAGCGACAGGTGCGGCCGTGGCAGGCAGGTGCTGCTCGTGTGGTGTCTGGTGTTCGTTTCATTTCCATGTCACTGAGTATCAATGTCTTGCTCCTTGTGTTGCATTGCAGAGCGGCCACCACGCGCTGCTGAGCCGACGCGAGCGACTGGACGACCTTCTGGACAAACACGGCGTTCCCCGCACAGGGTAAGGAAGAAAACAGCAGCAACAACATCAGCCAACAAATAACAACAACAACAAACAAACAAACAAACAGACAAACAAACAAACAAACAAACAAACAAACAAACAAACAAACAAACAAACAAACAAACAAACAAACAGACAAACAAACAAACAAACAACCAACCAACAACCAACCAACCAACAACCAACAACAACAACAACAACAACAACAACAACAACAACAACAACAACAACAGCAACAACAGCAACAACGCATCATGCACAGTAGCCTTGCTCCCTGATGGCTCCTTTCACCCCTTGCTTGGGGGGCGGTGTATGTGGGTCGCGATGGGATACCGAATGTGCGGTTGCTGTGCGCTCACCAACTCTGTCCTCGTCAACACACACACACACACACACACACACACACACACACACACACACACACACACACACACACACACACACACACAGGCGCAGGGACATGTGGGCTGGCGCCACGAAGGCTGCAGAAAAGGTACGAAACGCGGGCATGACAAAGTGACAAGGCTTGAAGGTTTCCCGTTGTTGTGTGACAAGGGTGTTTCTTTCTTGCGTGTCTCACGGATTGAATAATGCTATCCCCCACTGGCACGTGCGCGTGCAGGAGAAGGCGAGGGAGGAGAGGCACCGCCGGCTGGAAGTCAACAACGGATCCCCTCTGCCGTCGCAGTTTGTCATTTGAAGCTCGTGCGCGCGGTTGCGTGGGAAGGGGAGGTGGTGCGATGCAATGCAGACGTCGCGTGGTTTGTGGTGTTAAATGCTGCTGCTGCTGTTGTTGTTCATATTGTTGGTTGTGGGAGGAAGGAAGGAGTAAAAGAATCGTACTGCGCATCATCCTGTTTGTGACAATGGGAGCGAACGTGACGGTTCTGCTCTGGTTGTGGATTTGTGGATGGATGATGTTGGGTTTATTTGGAGAAGGAAGCAAAGAAAGAAAGAAAGCAAGTAAGAGAGGAGGAAAGAGGTGCAGGGCGTCCTACATTGACCCATACGCAACGAGTGCACGCAATGACAGGGATGTCCATGAACTGCATCGTCCAAGTTGTCACACAAACCGCTTCGATTCGACGCCCTTCCAAAACCATAATGTGCTAAACCAGCCTTGTTTGAGGTGAAGCTGTGTGCGCTTGTCCACCCACTCTGCGAGTTGTTGCCGTTGAAACAGGTGTCGTTGTAAAGGATGCTCCTCCTCCACGTTGGCGATGCCGTTCACACCAAACAGCTGAAACTGGAACTCGTCAAGCCTGTAGGTTTGCTTGACATACTCTATGTATTGGCGACTGGCATCTTCGACATTGAACGCACCAAGTGCTTTGCCACTTCGCCTCCAGGCGACACGCTCCTTTGCTGCGATGGTGTCCATGTGCGTCTGCACCACAATGGATGGCACTTGCTGCAAATGCGCCTCCTCGATGGCGTCATGAGTGGCCTTTGTCTCTGTTGTTCCAATTGCGAAAACAATGAGGTCCACTGAATGGAGGCCGACAGCGCTGAAATATTCCTGCGCAGTCTGCTCTGTCATCCCCAGGGCGGGCATGTCCCAGTACACGCGGTGTCCAGCGCGAAACGGGGCTGGCTGGTCTCGTGCTCCGTCTCTGCCTCTGTCTCTGTGGTGGTGGGAGCGGCCTGCAGGCTCGCTGTCGCCGTTGAGCTTCTCAACACCGGCGCGGAGCACGTGCAGCAATGTCGTTTTGCCCGAACATGGGGCGCCGACAACTGCAATGTGACGCAACCGGCTGAACTTGGCGTTCGGGAACGCCTTCTCCAAGATGGATACAAGCGGGTTGTCACTCTTCTTTGAGCCGGTCCTGGGTGGTGGCGTGCCGCCTCTCTCCTGTGCCTGGTCTGAGTCGTGGAGGTAATAGGGGCTGTCGCCATGTGTGTCGTCCGCGTCCGTGCCATCGCTGACACCAAAACCAAAGCATGAACTTCCTGTGCTCATTACCCACTCCAACATGTTTGCATGCGAGGAAAACATGCACCACAGCCCAGTCCCTGCGACGATGGGGATCATGGAGGAAGTGCACTTGTAAGGGCGAACTGGCAGACTTGTGGAACGGAGGGGATTGCGACAAATGCTCATGTGCTCAGGCAGTGCTCGCACTTCCCCTCCACAAAGACCACCAGCCAAGAGCACCGTGCTACCGCGAGCATTGAGAATAATTGCACAGTCACACTGGCAGTTGGTTGCGGTTCACCTCAATTTTGTACCAACCTATCCCACAATATGACATGACACATTGGTCATGTCCACTGACTTTGGCACAGTCACATCACTGACACAGCACCACCCCAGAGGCAGGGACAGGAGTAAGGCTGTATGTAACCGTTCTGCATGTGTGGGTCGCGAATGAGTTTTGGTTATGTGACACACCAGCGATGCCCACGCACACAACAAGACGAAAGGGCAGTCAAACTCGGAGAAGTGTCGCCATTTGTCATTTGCTCTGTGCCTGCAACTTCTGCACTTCTGTGCTTGAGGACCTGACAAGCTATCTCCTCTAGCCATGGAGTTTGTGATTGGTGGTTTGATTGTTGGAATCGTTGGCTCTGCAGGCTACGCCGCCTATCACTGGTGGTTTCGTGATTCTCCGCAGAATGAAGCCGATCCAAGCCAGAATTTCATTCCGACCGAGCAAGACGTACAACCTGAGGCAGGCCCGGATACAAGTACAGACACAGATGTGGAGGTCCTGCTTCAAAGGCGTGGTTGCATGACAGTTGCCCGCATCCCCGACATGCCCCTTGCTTGCCCGACCGACGCTTGCATGAACCCGTTGCGTGTCATCTTCAAGCAGCACTTCCCCAACGAGAACTTCAGCAGCTTCTACCACGTTGGTGTGGCTGGCCCCAACAATTCTGGGAAGACATCCTTGACCTGCATCTTTCGCTGTGTACTCATTGTCCTCGGCCAAGGAGTCGCGTATGAAGACCCCGGTTTTCTGCCTCGTGTTAAGGAGACTTTCGCACACGTGTGCCAGGATGACCCGCCCACGACACACAACGACAAGCGCGCACCGACCCCGCGCCGTTTCAACCAGCTCATTCTCTGGGACCTGCCGGGGATGGACACACCCGACCATCCATCCTCTTTCTACGTGGCGCAGATGGGCCTGCGCTTTATCAGTTACACGGTGTTCGCCTTTGGATCAACAGAGTCAGCTGGTCTCCACGACGTCTTGCGACGATTGCCGAAATACCGCCTGCCTGCTGCCCTTGTGCGCACGCACATGGACGAAACTATCACCGAGGAGCGACGTGCTTGGCGGCGAGCAGGGAACGACCCGAGGAAATTCAATAAGGACGATGCTGTGAACCAAGTCCTTCACAGCGTTCGCGAAACCTTCCACCTTGCTGAGTGCAACTACCCCCTTTTCGCCGTCAACAACAATGCCATTGATGCCGAAGAGGATGACGGGCCTCTTGCTCGTGACCCATTTCACCTGAAGCAGCTTGTGGATGATGTCGTGCAGAAAGCCCGCAAGGCGCACAAGTGCTGAACAGGCCGAG
>NW_004754931.1:605015-620015 GCF_000188695.1 Salpingoeca rosetta | reverse complement strand
AAAGTGGACACGGGTGACGCGTGTGAGAACCAGCGCGCTGCAATCAACGAGCAAGATCAAGACCTCCACCCTCCTTTGGACAACCAGCCATTGACGCCCTGAAACACAGTGAGAGAGAGAGAGACAGAGGGGCAGGGAGAGAGGGACAGAGAGAGACAGACAGATAGACAGACACACAGACAGACACACACACAGACAGGCACACACACAGACACAGACAGACACACACAGACGCCCACACACACACAAACAAACACACACACACACAGACAGACACACACTGAACAGTTCAGCTTACCGAGGGGTCGAGTTCAATGGCTGCCGTGTAGTGCTCAATCGCTTCATGGAACTGCTTCTTCTTGAAGCACTCATTGCCCCTGCCAATTCACCGTGGTTGATGATCAGCGCCACAAACACAGTCTGATCTGAGCGAAGAGTGTCAACAGCGCGCAAGCCCAAACCAACAAACAAAAGACAACCCACATGTACACCCACACACAGAGGGAGAAGTGGTGCTCACTTGGCCTTGGCTTCCTCAGCTGGCGTAGCCATCTTGTGTGACGAGAGGTGGGGGTAGGTGTGTGATGATGAAGGGGGTTGAGAAGTGGCTGGTTGGGTGCGTCGGCGGCAGTTGATGTGATGTGCATTTAATGCTGTCGCAAGCCGTTTTGTAACGAACGCGATTTGCAAAAGCAACGACAGCAGCGCCGCCATTCACACGTCAACTGCACATCACAACCACCCACGATGGATGCCAAGGTGTCTCAGCTGATGGACGTCACGGGCATCGACCCTGACCGCGCAAAGAACCTCTTACAGGTATACACATGTATGCGATGAACGAGCTTTTGTGTGTGTGTGTGTGTGTGTTCTGGCGTTGTGTACGTGCACACGCTTCGTGTGTGCATGCGGAGATCGATCATGCCAAACACACACACACACACACACACACACACACACACACACACACACACACACACACACACACGCTGATGCAACCCACACCATCACCCTCGTCGCCACGCATCTCTCCCAAACTCTCCCAAACCCTCATCACGCACACGCGCACCTTGTTGACACTGTGTCACCTCATGCGACCCCACAAGGCATGTGACAACAATGTTGAGGCTGCCATCCTGTTGCACTTCTCCTCCGGTCCAGAGCCTGGGATGACATCGTCCTCATCCTCGGCACAAGCGCCATCAGCGCCCATGCCGCCGCCAGAACCCGAGGTTCGCGCGCCAATCAAGCCAAAGCAAGACACCCTCATCGACAGCCCCGGCAGTGAGTGTGACCTCTGCGCATTGTGCGTGCGTGTGTGTGTGTGTGTGTGTGTGTGTGTGTGTGTGTGTGTGTGTGCGCGCGCGTGTGTGTGCTGTGCCTGTGCACACATCTTTGTTGCACGTTCGTATGCACTGTCCTTTGTTGGCGCTTACGAACATGCGCACCTCCATCTCACTCTGCCCCTTTCTTTCGTGTACATGGCGTTGTCTCAGTGCCTATGCTGCGCAGCATGCGGCGGCAACAAGGGGCTGCACCGACGATTCGCCATCCTTTTGCACAATTCAGTGGTGAGCCGACCTCACGCGAGTTGAAGCCCGAGCGACACACACATACACACACGCGCGTTAACCTCCTCTATCTCGCTTCCGCTCTGCTTTCTCACTACACACGCTCCCTGTCATCCTCCCCTCTCTCTAACGCCCTCGCACACATGCCCTTGTGGCCATGTTCCTTTCCATTACAGATGACATCAGCGAGACCCACCGCCAGCGTAAGATCATCTTCACAGCCGAGTTTGCAGCGTGCTCTGTCCATTAATTTTCGCGTCTCACTGCCGTGTCGTCATTTCCTCGACCACTATTTGCCATTCACCCTGCGTGCTCGATTGCTTGCGTGCTTGCTTGCATGCTTGCGTGGTTGTATGATGTTGTGATTGCGTGATGGTATGTGCAGACTTGCAGGATTTGTTTGCTCCCCCACGCGACCTCATGTCGGAGCTGCCTTGGGAGGAGGTGCGATGGCAGTTGGGTGTGAACATGTGTGTGTGTGTGTGTGTGTGTGTCTGTGCGTCTGAATGTGTGCATGTGTGAACGTGAGTGCACTCGTTGCTCATGCCCTTGTGGAGAAGAGAGTTGTCTCCTTCAAGCAACCGCATTCACACACGCTCCCATCACCCCATCATCCCCCGTTTCGCGCGCGCGCGCGTGTCAGCTGCTTGCAACTGCTGCGCGGGAGGACAAGTGGGTGCTGGTGAACATCCAGAAGACGACGGAGTTTGAGTCGCACCGCCTCAACCGCGACGTGTGGAGCAACACAACCGTACGTCACACGCATGCACAAACATGCGCACACACGTGTATGCATTCACGCACACACTTGCGCAATACACGCACGCACACACGCACAATACACGTGCACACGCACACGCACACACACTACCCCCCCCTCTCTCACACACAGCCTCACCGCTTGCTGTTGTTCCGTGTGCTCCGCAGGTCCAGAGCGTGGTGCGGGCGAGTTTCCTGTTCTGGCAAGTGGATGCGGAGGTTCGCGATGGTTCCGAGTTTGTGCGCCGGTATCCAACGACGTCCCCCCCACACGTGTGTGTGATCGACCCAACAACACGCGAGCGCATGAAGGAGATTCGCATCACGTGCGACGCACACGACATGGTGGAGCGATGTACGTTGCACTTGCCCAGACACCTGGGCTGATGTTGTGCGCTTGTACCATCTCTGATTCTGCGTGCCTACTTTGGTCGTGTTGAACACACACACACACACCTTTTGTTGAGTTAAACATGATCTTATCACTCACACACACACACACACACACACACACACACACACACACACAAATGCACACACACGCGCGCACACACACACACACACACAGTGTTGGCATTTGTTGAGCGGCACGGAAAGCCGTCGTCTCATGGTGTCGGGGGCGGCACATCATCACAGCCAGCAGCACCCCAGCAGCAGCCGTCAACAAGCACGGTAGTGGTTGAGATGCCCTTGTCTTGCATTGTTGTACGTGCGTGCGTGCTGTCGCTGTGCCATTGGCACTCACAAATGCACAACACGCATGCATGCACACTCACTCTGTCCTTCCGTACATATGTGCCTGTCTGCAGGGAGGCGGCGTGGACCTGAACGCGGCGGAGGACGAAATGGTATGACTCAAAACCGACCGCCCATGTTCCTGTCACGCACAGGCGTACACACATCTATGCTGGCCATCTATTCTCAATCCCCCTCTGCTCACACACACACACACACACACACACACACACACACACACACACACACACACACACACACACACACAGATGCGAGCTGCGATTGCCGCGTCGCTGGCGGATTCAAAGCCGCAGACGTCGAAGCGGGCAAAGCAGACAATGGCGAGCAGCCGCGCCGCCACCACCACCACCACCACCACTGTTGAAGATGAAGACGAAGACGAAGAGGAAGAGGACACACAGATGATGGAGGATGAGGATGAAGTGGTGGCGTTGGATGACACAATCGACGACGAAGAAGAGGAGGAAGAAGAAGAGGAAGAGGAGGAACAGCCAACAGGTGTGTGTACGTGAATGTGTGTTTGTTGTGTGCGTGTTTGCACATGGCGATTTCGCTTCGTCTTGCTCACTGTAGCTCCACCACCACAACAACCACCACCACCATCATCATTATCAGTGCGTGCGCGCCCGGAGCCGCCTGCGGATGCGAGCGAACCGCTGAGCACCGTCTGTCTCGTTTTCCCAGACGGAAGCAGGTGCCAAATGGACAATCAGATGATGGCTTGCTTGTTGGCCTGTCGTTTGCTGCACCGCTTCGAAGTTTGTTCGTTTGTTCGGAGTGCTGCTGCTCGCCTGCTTGTTGCACGTCCTCACCACCCGTCATCCCCCTCCTCTTCCCACCTCAGGCTGCAGCGTCGCTTCTATGCCGACGAGCCCGTTGCGGTGCTGGCAGACGTGATCAAGACGGCTGCCCATATCGACGGGCCCGTGCACGCCATGCGAACACATCCGCGCGTGGACCTGCTGGCTGCGCCGCCCACAGACACATTCGCAGACCTCAACATCCGCCGTGAGCTCGTGCGCGTCGAGAAGAAGGACTGAGCAGCAGCAGCAGCAGCAGCAGCTTGGGGGGGAGGGGGTGGCATGTGTGGCGTACACGCGAATCTGTATGTGCGTGTGTGTTGTAGAGGTGTGTGCACGTGTGCTCCATGTGCATGCACATGTGTGTGTGTGCTTCATGTGTGGCCCTTGTTGCAGTGGCGAACTGTGGTAGCGTTGTATCTAATGTGCAGCAGCAACGACAACAACAATAGCGACAGTAGCAGTTGTGCTTGTCAACTTCACGCGCGTGTGAGCTGTTTTGTCATGCGCATGTGTGTGCGTGTGTGTGTTGGGTTCAGGCAAGCAAGGTAAATGAATACACAACCCAGCCAGCCGTGTGCAATAGAAACCCCCAAAATGATTGTGTTCATCCGTGCGCGCAGGTTCGTGTGTGTGTCGACGATGGTGGGGTGGAAGCGCGAACCAAAGGGAACGCAAGTGCAAGCGGGGAGAAGAAAACAAGGGTACAGGGCAGGCACCGCGCACGCGTGTGGAAGTAACATAACAGCAGAGCAAAGCGGCGTGTGGTGCGGTGTGTTCCTGCGCAACATGGCAATGTCGATTGCGAATGCAGCGCTCACGACGTCATCATCTTCACAAACTCGTCATAGTCAATCTGGAGACGAAGATGGTCGAAGGGGAAGATGGTTGAAGGGAACGTGTGGTGAGTGCACGCAGTCAAGGGGGATGGGAGAGAACGCGAACACACACACACACACACACACACACACACACACACACACACACACACACACACACACACACACACACACACACACACACACACACACGCACACACAGACACACACGCATACACGCATACACGCATACACGCACACGCACACACAGACAGACACACACACACACACACACACACGCACGCACGCACATACAATCACACAATCACGGACACACACGCGCGCGCACGCACGCACCTCGCCGTCCTGGTTCGTGTCGAGCAATCGGATCATGTCGTCAATGTCCTGCTCCGTCGGCCGGTCCTCAAGATTCCGCAATAGCGACCTGGCACCCGCATTGGCGCACGTGAGACAAGGCCGAAGCACTCGAAGTTCCCACGCAGATGCTTGCACGGCCCCACCTAGTACCATACTCACAAACACGCGCACACACACATACACTCACTCACTCACTCACTCACACACACACACACACACACACACGCACCTGATCTCGTCGCGTGTGATCTTGCCGTTCCTGTCTTGGTCGAATGCTTGGAAGGACACCTTCAACAGCTCTGGATCTGTGTTCACCTGCATGTCCATGGCGCATGCGAGGCATACGTGCGTGATGTGGTGCGGAGGTGGAGGAGGCTCGCCCCGGCAGCGACACGCTCTCAGGACGACGGCACACAATTGCAATGCAGTCAGTCGTTCATGCATGCGTGCATGTGTTCATGACGTACGGGAACGCTGGACGCCAGGCGTTCCAGCAGCTGTTGGAAGTCAATCTGTCGCGCATTCAACTGCTGGCACAGTTGCTGTTCGACAACACGTTGAAGAAGATAGCCGTGGCCGTTGATGAACATGGTGAGCCGGAGACAGCGCAAGTGGCGCAAGCAAGCAAACGGGCAAGCAAGCGAACAGGCGAGCGGGCAAGAGAATACCGCGAAGGTCTCAGAACACACACACACACACACACACACACACACACACACACACACACACACACACACACACACACACACACACACACACACACACACACACACACACACACACCGACCTGGAGGGTTGATTGGTCGACCTCGATGTCAATGTTTGGGATTTTCGTTTTTTTTTTTGTCGTGGATGATGATGATGATGCGGTTGTGATTGCTGACTTCCAACCCACCACCGCTGTCCTCACTCTTCCTAACGCCAAACCACACGTCGCACTCGCACGTCCACACTCGTATCGCGTTTGGAACAAGCTCACGCTCACTCGCTGTCACACACTCTCTAAGAACACTGGTCCACTCCCACACCGACTCCGTCAACCTCCTCTTCGGTGAGGCGGTTGGCGATGCAGCGATCAGAGCGCAGGCAGCGGCCGCGGGGACGAAGGCGGTTTCAGCTGCCATCTCCGCTGTCGCCGCTGTCGTCATTGCCCTCACCATTGACATCATTGATAGGGCCTGTGCAGGCCTCAGCGTCGTCGCTACTCCATGCGCTGAAGCGCACTCGACCGCAGACCAAGACGGGCACGAGCCCAACTGCACTGTTCAGCATGCGTGCTTGCACCGGGCCAGTGATGCTGCTGCTGCTGATCGTGTTACTGGCCATCTCACACGCAGCTCCGTCCGATGCTGCGCTGGTTACTGCGGGGCAGCAGCTGCGAATGGCGCCCACATCCAACAGCACATCAGCAGCAAGCCCCTCTCCCTCACGCTTGGTCATGCACGTCAACCCAAACTATGGCACCCGGCAGCGACGACGCCACCTCACCAGCGAACAGGGCGCAGCCGACACCCTCACCGGCCAGGCGGACGGCACTGATGCGGTGGCAGGCGGACGCTCGCTCGACGGACAGGCGAGGCAGGAACTCCTCCTCAACAGGCTCGCACACGCGCGGGAACGGCGTGCAGCCATGCAGGATGGGAATGCCATAGGCGCTGGCGACGCCAATGCAGCTGTGGGCGATACAGGGAGTGACACTTCAGTTGGCGCCAACGACAGCAACCATGGCGATACAGGCGGTAATGGTGGCAAGATCAGCAAAGGTCAAAGCAGCGATGGCACGGACACAGGAGTAGCAGCAGCGGCTAACGGTGGTGACGGGAACGGGGCGAACGGGTCAGAATCAGAGGGCGCAGACGAGTCTCAGGTTCGTTTGCGCTTGTCTGCATATGTGTGTCTGTGTGTGTGTGTGTGTGTGTGTGTGTGTGTCTGTCTGTCTGTCTGTCTGTGTGTGTGTGTGTGTGTGTGTGTGTGTGTATGTGTGTGAACAGCATGTTCGCACTCAGCCTTGCCTTCGTGGCATCCATCGCACTCCCTCGTTCTCTGTTTCGTCACACCAGCCCTCACCACCACACGCTATCACCCCAATCGCATGCACTGGACCATAACAGACGAAGAAGACAACGACCACCACGACGGTTGCCAAGCCATTGGCAGAGGTGCTCAATGCCGAAGAGGGGGATGCTGATCTCGCCCATTTTGCAGACCTGCAAATCAACTTTTCGCTCCAAGCGCCTCAACAAGCTCCTCACCCAAAATGTGAGTGGGTGTGGGTCTGTGTGTGTGGGGGGGGGGGTGTGTGGGTAGGTGTGCATATGCGCGCTTTCTTTTGCCGACTGCTTGTCTTTGTATCACCATGTGAAAGCGACTCGCCTCATCGTACTGCACCACCCGTTTCCCTTTTTTGGTGTGTGTGTGTGTGTGTGTGTGTGTGTGTGTGTGTGTGTGTGTGTGTGTGTGTGTGTGTGTGTGTGTGTGTGTGTGTGTGTGTGTGTGTGTGTCAGGTTGCGTCTCAGTTTCAGCAGCAGATGGGGGAGATTAAGAAGATGCCTGATCTCTCAGACCAGGAAAAGTCCGCCCACATTCAAGCACTCAACATGGTGCGCGTGTGTGTGTGTGTGTGTGTGTGTGCTTGTGTGTGTGTGTGTGTGTGTGTGTGTGTGTGTGTGCTTGTGTGTGTGTGTGTGTGTTTGTGTGCAAAGGCGTGTTGCGCTTGCAACGATGGACATGTCGGCTCACGTCACTCGCGTCACAATCCTTCATCCCGGTGCACAACGCGCGACCATCTGCCGCAGACGCTGAAGCACATCAACAACACCTTCAACGCGTATGTGCGGATGACACACGACCTCCAGTCCGTCCTCGACAGCGATTTCTCATCATACGAGGTGAGGATGATGATGGTGATGACGATGATGGTGATGATGATGGCGATGATGGTGGTGATGATGATGGCGATGATGATGGTGGCGTTGGGAGTGGCAGACACGGCTGCCGCTGCGCTTGTGAGTGACTGTGCACAAGCACCCACAACTGCATTAGCTGAGTCATCACGTCCTTCCTCTTCCACTCAGACCAACACCCCCCTCCCTTCCATCCACCACCACCATCACCACCATCCCCGTCACCGCATGCCCCCGCCATTACCCGGCGCTCCAGGCAATCAAGCAGTGGCAGGACAAGTATCTCGACGACCAACGGAAGCGAATTGCAGAGCTCCAAGTGCAGGCGGTGAGATGCCGGTGGCTGTTGTTGTTGTTGGTGGTGGTGGTGGTTGTAGTGTGGTTACGGTGGTGAAATGATGGCACGTGCGACGACGAGCGGAGCGGTTGTGTCAGTGAGTAGGCGAGTCTCGACACCTCTCACTCACACACGCAGCAAACTAACCCAAAGTGCACATCCCCTAACGTCGAATCTACCCACCAGATGCGGGAGCACGCTGCGCTCGAGAAATTCCAGGAGAACCAGCAGAAGTTGGAGGCGTTTGAGGATGCGAGGAAGGGTACTGCCGCCAAGCGAAACTCCGTGGACCAGGTCCTCAGTCGCGTCGAGGACAAAGGTGCGGAGGGCTTAGTTGCTTGGTTTGGTTGGTTGATGTTGGTTTAGCTGGTTTATTGGTTGGTTCTTTGTAGAGTTGAGACGGACGCCAAAGAGGTGTTTTGTGTGTGTGTGTGTGTTTTCTGTGTGTGTGTGTGTGCGTGTCGATGTGTGTGTGTGTCGATGTGTGTGTGTGCGTTTCCAGTTTTCATGTCCTGTTGTGTTGCATCGCTTGTCACCGACATGACCGCTGTCATCTCATTCGCCATCGTGCGCGTACATTGCTCCATCCCTCACACCGTCGTCGTCACGCCCTCCTCCCGCATCGACACTGCGCAGCGAAAGCGCTGCAGCAGTTCCTGGACGACCACGCCTACATCAAAGCGCAGCACGTGCGTGCAGCGCTGGCGCCCGTGCTTCCTATGATGCCGTTTGTATGACTCTTGCTTGCTCTGTGCCATCACCTCTCTCACACATGCACCCACGGCTTTGTGTGTGTGTGTGTGTGTGTGTGTGTGTGTATGTGTGTATGTGTATCTGTGTGTTTGCCTGTGTGCGCATGTGTTTGCCTGTGTGCGTGTGCGTGCGTGTGTGCGTATGTTCAGGTGAAGGATTCGTCGCTGATCACCGTCGTGAAGATCGAGAGCCACGACGAGTCAGAAATGACCGCTCAGTGAGTCGACACACGCACACACACAAGCACACATACACACATACACACAGAACAGAACAAAACGCACAAGCACCTCTACATGCACATGCACACACGCACACATGTGACTGATGAGTGCTGTTGCTTGGACATCAGGGAGGAAAAGTCACGCAGAAAGGGAAACGACGTTGCACACATGTCATTCCTCGTGGACGCAGACAACAACCAGTAGGGCGACACCTCAGCTTGCTCCACCTGATCAACTGTCTTGTGTGTGTGTGTGCGTGCGTGTGTGTGTGTGTGTGTGTGTGTGTGTGTGTGTGTGTGTGTGTGTGTGTGTGTGTGTGTGTGTGTGTGTCTTGCTCATGACGGCAAGACATGTTCACCACTACTCGCCCTATCGCACTCGCCCGCGTTGGCCCACCGTTGCCATCATCATCATCATCATCATCATCATCATCATCATCATCATCATCATCATCATCACCACCACCACCACTCGTGACCACCCCACTCCACATCATCACCCCCAACCCATCACCATCAGGTATGCGCTGGCCCGCCCCTCGGACACGACGAATCTGCTTGAGGACTTTTCCCTCCTCAACGATCTCTTGAGTCTCCTCTTTGGCTGCTTTGTCGCCGGCGCCGCCTGCCAATACCTCAAGTGCGCGCAACTCTGTGTGTGTGTGTGTGTGTGTGTGTGTGTACGCGCGTGTGTGAGTGTGTGTGAAAGTTAAAGCAATTGCCATCCGCTTGCTCAACTGCATTCTTCTCCAATGGATGACGTCATCAATGCTCAACCACCGCCATGATCACTGCCATTACCGCCATCTGCTGGCAATTCCTTCCTCCCCTTCAGCCTGCCTGGGTTTGTTGGGTATGTGATTGCGGGCACGCTGCTGGGCCCTGCTGGCCTCAACATCATCACGGTGAGTGCTTGCAGGCATCGGGTGGGCGTGGGTGGATGTCAAATAGCATGTGTTGGATCATGCATGCAAGCACTGCACATTCACTGGCTCGTACACTCACAGACCTTCTTCCAATGATTGCCTGTTGTGGTCTTGCTGCCACTGGTGTTATTCTTGTTCCTGTTGTTGCAGTCGGTTGTGCAAATCACCACGATTGGGGAGTTTGGCGTGTTCTTCGTTCTCTTCACGCTCGGAATGGAGGTGCGCACCAAGCACGCGTTTTTTTTTTGTTTTTTTTTTTTTTGTGTGTGTGTGTGTGCAATCATCACTCTGCTGCACAAGCGTGCTCGTGTGTCCATCAATAATCACCTCAGCTACTCAGAACTGCACTCACTACCACACGATCCATTGCTTTCCTTCATCTCCACCACCACTCACCACCGCCACCACCTGCCACCCTGCTCTTTCCTCTGTCCCTGCAGTTCTCTGTGAGCAAACTGAAGGAGATGTTCCGGATTGCGGTGATTGGCTGCACGCTCATCATGGCTCTCACCATCACCGCCGTCTGCTTCATCGGCTCATACCTCGAGCGCCCGCTCTCAGAGACGTGAGCACGCACATGCTTTGGGGAGGGGGATGTGAGGCTGCCTTTGTGTCTGTGTGTGTGTGTGTCTGTGCGTGTGTGCGCGTGTGTTTCTGTGTGTGTCTGTGTCTGTGTCTGTGCGTGCAAGCATGTGTGTGTTTCTTCTCGTCTGCCTGCTGAACTGATTCTACTGGCGTCTGCCTGTCTATCCGTGTATTCATGACATGGATTCGTTTCCCAGGCTGTTTGTGGCCATCGTTGTATCGCTCTCGAGCACAACCGTCGCCGCCAACAACCTCACACCAACAGACCACGAGCAGCCCTACGGTGCGCGTTCAACCTCTTGCAGCCACACTCAGATACCGTGACTCGCACGGAATGCCTCCACACATGCACACAGACACGCACATGCACACACACATGCACATACACACGCACGCACGGACACAGACACACACACACACACGTACGCACATGCACGCACTCACACCTACACCTCTCGCACTCACTGGACCTGCATGCACGTGCGGTATTCCCCGTTGCGCGTGTGTTTGCTGCGACTGCCTGCAGGGCGGGGCCTGCTCGGCGTGCTGCTGATGCAAGACGTGTATTTGGGCGTCATCATTGCCGTCCTGCCCCTCCTCGTCTCCTTCGATGAGGTGTGCGTGCGTGTGGTGGAAGTGGGGAGTCGCTGTTGATGTACATGCATGGGCCCGAGACTGCCTGCGTTGTGGTGTTTTGACACACTGCGTGGCACGCACACACACACACATCCCACATGCTCACACGCACACATGCACATGCTCACACGCACACACACATGCACTCACCTGTGTTGACTGGTCGCCTTTTCGCTGCAGATTAATGTGATGGACATTGGGCGGATCACGTTTCGTCTCATCGGAAGTTTTATCCTCCTAGGGCTCATCATCATCATCTTGAGCAAAGTACGATGAGTTGCAAAGACGTGGCTATCGTCAGAGCAAACACACTCATACAAACACATACAAAAACACACATACACATACACACACAACCAGCCAGCGTGCAAGTTGATGCGCTTGTGATTGTTCATGCACACGTGAACGCAACCGCTCACACTCGCTTGTGACATGGTGTGTGTATGTGTGTGTGTGTGTGTGTGTGTCTGCAGTTTGTGGTTGAGCGACTGATGCACCACCTCCACTCGCTGGACATCCCAACGCGTCTGCTCGCCATCATCTCCATCTGTATCCTCATGCTCAAAGTCACAGAGTTCATGCAGGTTGGTGCTTTGCAGTGTACATGTGTTGTTGCATCTGCGCGTGCTGGTGCTTGTCACTGTGTGCGTGTGTTCGCTTGTATCTGTACTTTGTGTGTGTGTGTGTGTGTGTGTGTGTGTGTGCTGTGACGTCGAACCATGTGTGTCACGAGAGCCCCAAACAACGCGTGGTGTTCCCGTTCAGGTGTCGATGGAGCTTGGCTGCTTCGTTGCGGGCCTGATGTTCAGCATTGCCGGTGGCCGTATTCAAGCAGAGCATGCGGTGGGTGCATGCATTGTCGTGCGGTGTTGCAGGCTGTCGTGGGCTGAAGAGTGATGATTGGGATGTTCTGTGGGAGCACTGTGGCTGCCATTCCATGCATAGCACACGCTGCCTCTCACCACGTTCAACACACATGCACACGTATGCACATATGCTGACGCACATATATGCACACTTGCATACTCTCTTTCTCTGTCTCATACATGAACGCAGCACGACGGCGTATCGTCGAACCTGTCGCGTATTCTGCATCTGGTCGATCCCGTCAAGGACCTCTTCCTCGCCATCTTCTTCTCCTCCGTTGGTGAGCGCAGAAGAAAGACAGATTGTGTGTGTGTGCGTGTTTGCGTGCGTGTGTGTGTGTGTGTGTGTGTGTGTGTGTGTGTGTTGCGTGCGTGTGTGTGTGTGTGTTTGCGTGCGTGTTTGCGTGCGTGTGTGTGTGTGTGTGTGTGTGTGTGTGGTGTGTGCGTGCGTTATCGTCAACGCGCTCAACCGTGCGTATGTGAGAAAGAGGTGCATTCACTCGCTCACGATCATGATCACACCCATGACCCCAACTCATCATGCATGCCACACGTTCCATTCCTGCAGGCATGCACGTGTACCCCACATTTCTGTACACAAATGCGCTACTGCTCGTTGGGCTTGTCGCCTGCACGCTCGCCGTCAAATACGCAGCCTCGTTTATTGTCAGTCACGCTGCGCGTGCGCGGCTTCGTCGTTGTGCACGGATTTGCAGAGTTGTTTGGATAAGACGCGCTTTCACCCGCACACACATATGTACACAAACACACATGCGCGCGCACATACACACACTCCCTCACTGAATCACGCATGCGTTGTGCCGTGGCAGATTCTACACTTCTTTGTCAAGGAAGGGGACGCGCAGACCAACCACGTCATCAGCGTTGGCCTGGCCCAGGTGCATGCAGTTGCTGCCCGCCAAGCAGCTGTGTGTGTGTGTGTGTGTGTGTGTGTGTGTGTGTGTGTGTGTGTGTGTGTGATTAGTTGTACCCATGCTCCCGTTGCTCACCGTACCCATGCCCCCATGGCTCACCAACCATCACCACCGCTGCCGCCACTGTGCAGGTGAGCGAGTTTGCGCTCGTCTTGGCCGGACGTGGAAGACGATTACGAATCGTTTCTCAGGTACTCCCTTCCCCCTCCCCCTTTCCACCACAGCAACAACCATCACGTGTATGCCTGCCGCTGTTTGCTTATCTTTGAGACCATGCCGCGTGGTGCTCTTGCACCACGATGTCACGCCACAGCAGTGTGCATGCGATGATTGTTTAATCGACCACGCTTCTCATGTCCGCAACCACCGTGCCGTCATCATGCGCGATTGCAAACGCCTGCAGCCGGTGTACTTTCTTCTGCTCAGCATCACCTCTGTGACGCTGCTGCTGGCGCCGATGCTGTGGCGCGCCTTCCACCCGCACAGGCGAACTGTGCACTCGCGATCCATCACCCACGTGCAGGCGCCTGCGTAGCAGCCGGCTCAGTTTGGTTGGTGTTGGTGTTTGGCTGTTGTTGGGGTCTTATTTGAGCATGGAATCGGTTTGAGAATAGCATAAATCGAACCACCTGTTTGTTGTTGCTCCAAAGCAAAAAAAGAAGAAGCAAAGCAAGCCATGTGTGCACAGAGGCTCTTGTCTGTGGTTGCTGCTCGCGCTCGCCATGGCCTCGCTCGTCCAGTGGTCAGTGGACTCTGCGTACGTCCATCTGTCTGTGCGTGTGTGTGTGTGTGTGTGTGTGTGTGTGTGTGTGTGTGTGTGTGTGTGTGTGTGTGTGTGTGTGCGTGCGTGTGTGTGTGTGTGTGTGTGTGTGTGTCAGGTGCACACGTGACGTGTGAAGAACGAAAGAGCCTTCATTCCTCTCTTAACCCACATACACATGCACATGGTCATGCACATGGTCACATGGTTGTAGGTCGCTGGCATGCAGCGTGCCCAGCTGGCAGCCATGACGCACTTCCCTGGGGCCACTAGCGAGTACACGGAGGAGGTACCCTTTCTATATGTGTGTGTGTGTGTGTAATGTGCAATGTGCTGCTGCACACTGCTGCACAATGCTGTACTGTGCATGGCATGCCGCATGTTCTCTCACCAACACCCAAACCCTCACACTCACCAACACGCACACTTCACACCTCGTAGCTCAAGCTTCGTGTCACCACTGAGGAGAAGCCCATGGCATGCTTCCGCGTCATGGACCAGGATGGTCAAATCCTCAACAAGGACATCTTCCCCAAGGAGGTCTGTGTGTGAGCGTGTGTGTGTGTGTGTGTGTGTGTGATCTTGTCACCCAAGTCAGCGTTGGTGCCATGTGCTGACTGACACGTTTGCTTGGTTGTCGCGCAGGTGACTGACGAGAAGTTGCTGCAGTGGTACCGCACCATGGCTCTGCTCAACCAGATGGACACCCTCCTCTACAACGCCCAGCGTCAGGTGCGATGCAATGCGTTGCAAAACACACGCTCTCTCCTACTGTGATATGATGAATGGACTGCTCAGCACCGCGTGAGTTTGCAGTGCTGAATGCCTTGACTCGCTCTCCTTGCGCTCTGCCTTCCTTTCTCTTGTGCACAGGGTCGCATCTCCTTCTACATGACCAACTATGGCGAGGAGGCCACCCATCTTGGTGCGTGTGCGAAGGGGTATGTGCGTGCGTGTGTGTGTGTGTGTGTGTGTGTGTGTGTGTGTGTGTGTA
>NW_004754931.1:592506-604915 GCF_000188695.1 Salpingoeca rosetta | reverse complement strand
ACACACACACACACACACACACACACACACACACGCACACACACACACACACACGGGATGAGGGAGTTGTTGTCAGCAAAGGCTCACGTTAACATCCCATGTGCTTTGAATTGCTGCTTCTTGCTGTCCACAGATGCCCGTTCATTACGGCTCGCACAAGCTCAACTTCCACACCATCTCCTCCCCGCTCGGCACCCAGATCCCACAAGGTGGCCGTACAGCACTTTGTGTGTGTGTGTGTGTGTGTGTGTGTGTGTGTGTGTGTGTGTGTGTGTGTTTGTGTGTGTTCTACCTTTTCGCTGCTGTCAAGTATGCACCCTTTGTGCTTGTGTCTTGTCGCGCTGCCTCACTTCCCCCCCCCCGCTGCTGTTACACGCTCGTGCTGCCAGCGAGCGGCGCTGCCTACGCACTCAAGGCCAAGGGCAAGGAGAACTGCGTCATCTGCTACTTTGGCGAGGGTGCTGCCAGGTGTGTAGAGAAAGAGAGGCTTCGTGTGTGTGTGTGTGTGTGTGTGTGTGTGTGTGTGTGTGTGTGTGTTGGTCTACTTGTGTATTTGTGTACATGTGCGTGCATACTTGAATATGTGCGTGTGTCACATCACACGCATGCTTACATGCTCACCTCTGCATTGTGAACCTGCTCACCGTGTCTGTGCGTGCGTCAATCACTGCCGCCAACAGCGAGGGCGATGCGCATGCCGGCTTCAACTTTGCCGCCACCCTCGACTGCCCCGTCATCTTCTTCTGGTCCGTCACCGCTGGCCATGGGCGTCACGATGCTTTGTGTGTCTGCATCAGTGTCTATGTGTGTGTGTGTGTGATTTGTGTTTTGTGTTTTGTGTTTTGTGATGTCTCCTCGCTTGCCGCTGCCTGAATCTCACAGTTCCGCCACCACTACCCATACTGTTTGTTTGCTTGTTTGTACAGCCGCAACAACGGTTACGCCATCTCCACCCCAACACACGACCAGTACCGCGGCGACGGCATCGGTGTGTGTGTGTGTGTGTGTGTGTCTGTGTCTGTGTCTGTGTCTGTGTCTGTGTGTGTGTGTGTTTTGTGTCTGTGTGTGTGTGTGTGTCTGTGTGTCTGTGTGTGTGTGTGTGTCTTTGTCTGTGTGTGCTCGTACCTGCCTTTCTCTCTACACGCTTGCACGTGCACATAGAGCCGTATGCACGTCACCCGCTGCACCTTTCTCACTTGCGCCCCATTTCCACCACGCGCCGCCTCTATGTGTGTGTGTGTGTGCCAGTGAGCCGCGCGGCTGGCTACGGCATGGACTGCATCCGCGTTGACGGCAACGACGTGTTTGCAGTCTACCTCGCCACCAAGGCCGCACGCGAGGCGACCATCGCCAACAAGAGGTGCGTGCAATAATCATACATGGTACACGCTTGTATACGTGTGTGTGTGTGTGTGTGTGTGTGTGTGTGTGTGTCGCACCGTACGGTGTGCTGCATGTGGCATGCAACAGTGTGTTGTGTGCTCTCCATTGCATTCGTTCTCCCCCCCCCCCCCAACGCCTGCGCTAACCGTCAACACGTGTGAACTGGGGCACCTTTCGCACCCACAGGCCTGTGCTCGTGGAGGCCATGACGTACCGCATTGGTCACCACTCCACCAGCGATGATTCAACCACCTACCGCGGTACATACGTGCATGCGATGGATGTACTTGTGTGTGTGTGTGTGTGTGTGCGTGTGTGTGTGTGTGTGTGTGAGTGAGTACCTGTCTGTCTGCCTGCCTGTGTGTATGTGTGTGCCCGTTCCGTTTCCTGCATGCCTGTTCACCTGCACCAAGACTGCCTTCCTGACCCCAACATGCTTGTCGCATATCCAACGCAGGTGCCGAGGAAGTGAGCTCTTTCCAGCAGGACACGCCCATTGAGCGCCTGCAGAAGTACCTGCGCAACCAGAACCTCTGGGACGATGACAAGGAGAAAGCGCTGCAAGAGGTGCGGGGGAAGGGAAACAGGAACGGCACGGCCCGTTGCTGTGGTCTTGCTGCATGCTCCGATACACACACACACACACGCACGCACACACGCACACACACACACTTCAATGTTCTTGCTTTGCTGACGCTTTGCGTGTCCCTGTCTCCACCTCCTCCCTCCTGCTTCTCTCCTCTCCCTTTCCTTCGATGTACGTTCACTGTGAGCAGGAGATTTACAAGGAGGTTCGCCAGGCGTTTGCCGCTGCGGAGAAGAAGAAGAAGCCTTCGCTGTCGCACATGTTCGAGGACGTGTACGACGTGAAGCCAGCCCGCCTTGTGGAGCAGGTCAGTTCGGCTTGTGTACACACACACACACTTACGCACACACACACACACACACACATGCACACACACATGGAAATGCCGTGCGTGTGATCACGAGTGGTCTTGCGTGCGCACTTTCCCTGGTTAGCTGTCGCTGTTGTCTCGGCTCACACCTGGCTTCCTGCTACACTTACGTTTCCCCCTTCCCTTTGTGCTGCACAGGAAAAGGAGATGCTCGAGCATATCAAGAAGTACCCGAACGAGTACCCGACCAAGGAGCACGCCCAATAGGCGCATACATGGCTGTGATGCGCCATCATTGTCGGCAGCGCCACTGCGTCACTCTGAATCCCTTTCCATGCCCCTTTTCGTTTGATTGCTTGCCTTTGTTTCTCAGGTTGTGTGTGTTTGGCCTGTGTGCTTGCTTGTACATGTGTTGCCTGTCACAGAACTTTTTGTTTGCTGGTGCTCAAGGCAGATGCGTTGGTGTGAGCCATGCCATGCGCGCACATTACACGCAAGCGACACAGGGGTCACAACGACGGGGTGTGGTTGGCGGCGGTGGTGTGGTGGGGTGACGATCAATCAAGGCGCGCGCCCACACGCACACACGATTTACACACACACACACACACACACACACACACACACACACACACACACACACACACACACACACACACACACAAACACCACATGCGTATGTACAACCCCACGAGGGCTAACAAAAAGTGGGTGCACCCCCTGCAAATTTTTTGCTCATGTCCTCTCGACAGATGACCCTGTCTTGTTCTTTCCTGCTCTCAATTTGTCGCTACTCTGTCGAAAGCTTTCTTGGCTTTGCTTCTGCGCTTCTTTCCTGTGAGGCTGTGTTGGCAACGACCCATCGTTGCCAACACATGCATCCTCTTGCGCCTCCCCAATTCACTAAGCGTGATGTGTGGGGTCTGTGTGGTTGGCGCTCCTCAGCCAGCACACTTATTAGATGACCCGTAACACTACCCTGTGTTCATTCATCATTATTCTCTGCGTTCTCTTCTCTGCTCTGTCGAGCTGTCGAGCGTCCCATCTCCGTGCCTTCTTGTCGACAACAGACACCCGTTCGATCAAAACGCACACACACACACGTCCCTTTGCCACCCCACCCCCCTCCTCTCTTCAGCTCCCTTCTTTGTCAGCTCTGTCTTCAACGACAACCCCCCCCCTTTCTTTTGCCTCGACACGACTACCAGCAGAGCCCGCCCCTTCCCAAAGTCTCGTCTCTTTCTGCGCCGCTCCTGTAGCCATGGAGGAAAAAGACGATGCTAGCCGTACGCCGCCCACGGTGGAGAGTCTCTTTGGCAGGCACCTCACCGACGACCTGCGAGAGCAATTCCAATCCACATACACGCATTGGATCAGCTGCTGTGAACGCATTGCCTTCTTCAAGGCGTTGGGGCCCGACGACTTGTGCGCCACTATCACCAGGGCGCTGCCTGTGGAAAATGCACACACGGACGTGCCTCCCGCTGGCTACGCGATGCTCGTAACTGCCCTGGTCACCAAGGACTGGGGTGTCGACACCTTCCGCCCCATTGTGATGCGCGTGCTGACCGCTTCTGCGTGCGAGGCCAAGTCCTCCGTGAGCGTGATGTTGGCAGCCTACACTGCGGCGACGGTGTGCGTCAGGAATTCAACTGCTGCCCAGTGCGAGTCCCTGGTCCAAGGCTGCGATCTGCAGGACATCCTTCTCAAGACGATGCTTCACCATTCTGGCTCTCCGCTGGTGCTTGCTGTGGCCATCGCGTTTGTGTACACCTTGGCGGAGGCGGTGCCCAACCACGTGCTCCGCACCTGCTTCACCGACATCGACTTTGCCTTGCAGCTGATGGGGCGGTCAGCCATGACGCGGCTCAACGAACAAGCTATGGTCCACTTTGTCGCCGATGTCGCCCACCTCGCACTCCAGCACGAGCTGGTGGCGCCAAAGGCACTGGCCGAGCCCTTCCCAACAGTGCTGCTCCATCGCCTGATGATCGCCGACCGTGACCCCACCAAGACGGAGGATGCGCTGGAGGTGATCACGAAGGTGGCTATGGCACTGGGGAACGACATATACAACTGGATGGACAAGCACATGAAATCCCTGTCTTTTGACCAAGGGCTGCTGGTGAAGGCTGCTGTGGATGAGTTCTGGGAGGCGCCAGCGGAAGCGCAGGACGAAGCGGACGACACCAAGCAGAGGAAGAAGATGAGGGCTGTGCTGCTTGGGACCCTTCTGATGCAGGATACGCTCCTCTACCAGGGCAAGATCATCTTGTTCTGCATCCCCTCCAAGTACTGGCAGTGGTTGATCTCGACGATCGAAGACATGACGTACACGGTGCCCGAGAAGACGCTAATCTGGCGGGCGCTCAGCAACATGCTGTTCACACACAGGCTCCCGGAGCGAGGGCGGGGACAGTACGGGGCGGTTTCCTGCATCGACGACTTGGCTACAGCTGCCAGGCGCTTCCTGAAACGGTACCCAAAGTCTGGGACGTGCGTCACCGTGCCGTTGGCGACTGAAATGTGCTGGGATCTGATGCGGCACCTCATCACCAAGGTCAGGCAGATGCTGGAAACTAGCGCCCCAAGCGAGGAGACGTGTGCCAGGCTTACGCTCATCGGCCAGATGCTTGTGGGTGATGGCTGCGGTGCATCTTCCTCAGACGCAGCTTGCCCAGACACACGCGCTTCAGATGCAGCTACCCCAGACGCACGCCCTTCAGACGCAGCTTCTTCCTCAGGTGCCCGCTCCCCAGATGAACGCGACCAACCAGGGCTCATGTGCTTCTGTGGCTGTGGCAAGGTATATGTCAAACCGCCAACAAAGGCGGACGCGGATCTCCTGGTGTGCGTGATTCTCCAGGCCATGCAGTGGCGCGGGGACGTCGGCGACTTGGAGGTGTCGGCAGCCATGCAACTGCAAATGCTTGTACCGTACAAAGCCATTTGGGAGAGTGTGCTGGAGGTTGACGCCATACCTGTGCTGCTTGGACTTCTCCGGCGCCACGCCAGGGGCAGGGACGGCGCCAGTGGCGACATGGCGTGGTACATGACGCAGGTGCTCACCACGCTGTGCACAGCGGGCACACGCGCACGTATGCTTATTGCCGAGACCCGCCTTGGCCTGACGACGCTCTTGTCCCTCGTCAGTGATCCCTGGTTTCATCTGACGACGGGACACCAGGCGCTCATGCCTCTGGTCAGCATCATCACTGATGCAAAGGCGAAGTCCGTGGCTCTGCCCACGCTCCGACAGCTCGGCGTAACCTCGATTGACGAGTACATCTCCGGCATGTTCTCCTTTGAAAAGGTACCAAGCCCAGCCTCTGGCGAAGTCCCCGCTGACGTGCTGCATGTAATGCAGAGGCTCAAGGAGGACCGCGTCGCGTGTTTGGACGTGGCCGTTGACTTCCTTTACACGTTGCTCGACGATTCGGAGGAAGACGCCCGAAAGGTCAGGACCTACTATGTCCCTGTGTCAAGGACAACCCTGACCGCGCTGATGGAGCGAGCCGCGAGCCTTGGTCGCGATGACACCGAGAAGATTGGCAACACTCTCATGGTTGTGGAGTGTCTGCTGAACATGGGCGGTCGGGGGGAGTCCAACGCACTGGAGTTCGTGGCGACTCGCCCCATAAAGGCGTTTATCAAGATTGTGAGGCGCTTCATGGGCACCGGTGGCGAAATCTTCGCAGGCTGTGTCAGCTTGTCCCTCCTCGTCTTGGGTAGAGTGGGCATACAGCCTGTTGCTGCGGTGTTGTGTGATGTCTCGCGCAGACACCCAAAACTCTCGGCCGTGGCCACGCTCGAGCGTTCGCATGACATGATCAAACAATCGGGGATCAGCTACTGTCCTTACGGCACCTCGTTCGAGAAGCTGCGAGAGTTGGTGGAGCTGGTGAAAGAGCAGTTGCGTGCAGTGAACCAGCCTGCGACCGGCAATGCTTGATGTGGTTGAGAGATGATGCAGTGTGTGCGTGTGTGTGTGTGCATAGTTGTTGTTGTTGTTGTTGTTAGTGGTTGTTGTTGTTGTCGTTGTTGTTGGTGTTGGGTGTGATGCGAGTGACAACGTCAGAGTTGAGAGAGAGAGAGAGAGAGAGAGTGTGTGTGTGTGTGCGTGTGTGTGTATGTGTGTGTGTGTGTGTACACGTGGGCGAGCGAGTGTGCATGGTCGTTCTGTGTGCACGTGGGGTACTGTGCATAATTGTGTCTGTTTGGCCTAATTCCAAAGATGTGATGTGATGCCTAAAGGAGATGTATTGCTTGTGAATTAAAAGGAGAGTGAGTGGTTTCGTTGAGGCAAGTGTAATGAACAGCGCCAAATCCACACAAAGACCACGGCAAGCATCGCACCATGTACAACCAACCGTGCTTTGTACACCAGCACACACATGCACATAAGAAAGAACCTGCAATCATGATGGGTATGGGTCATTCACGAGACAGCTAGACACCCATTGACACTGACAGACGGAAAGACAGAAAAGACAGATAGGCAGACAGACACGCGGAGAGGCAGCCAGATTGACACAGGGGTGCAAACATCCACATCTACACACCCCCCCGGACATGCGTTTACATGGGCAACTAATCAAGCAGCCAGAGGCCTTTGATTCTGAACCAGAGAAGAACGATGGTTGTCAGGACAAGAACCAGCATCCAGAACATCAGGTAGCCATATTTCCAGTGCAGCTCAGGCATCTGAGGTTGTGGATGCACACAAGCAAGAGGAAGAGGGACCGGGTGAGGGCGCGCGTCAAATCACAGACAGAACGAGTCAAACTGGAAGGGACGAGCACAAGTTACACCAAGTGGGGGATGGCATGGCGTAAAGGCAGGTCACACACATAAACAACAAGCCACACAGGGACACAGGCACACAGGGACACAGGCACACACGGACACAGGCACAGACACAGACACAGACACAGCCACAAACACAGCAGTGGGGAAGCAGCACACCATGAATCCACACGTGCATACGAAGAAACCAACGCATGCGCTCATACACGCTGTCATGGCGGCACATGCACAGACCTCATCAAAGTTCATGCCCCACAGGCCCGTGAGGAATTGTGCCGGAATGAAGACGGCGGTGACGATGGTGAGGAGAAGGAGGAAGCTGTTCATCTTCTCATCTTGGTAGCTCTGTCAAGGGAGAGCGTGCGAGGATGTGAGAACATATGGCACGGGGCAAACAGTTGTGCCGCTTGGACAAAGCGTGACGTAGAGTGTGGGGGCAATGAGCCGCTCGTTGTGGCAGGTCAAACACCACCACGGCAGCCAATACACGGCAACATGAGTGGCGGAGGTGAACGCTTACACGATAGACTTGAAACAGATTTTGAATGACTTCTTGCATCTCCTCCAACTCGCTCACGATCGAACCAAGTTGATCGCTCAAATCCCGAAAATACACCGCCTGTCGCAAGCGTGTTTGTGTGTGTGCATGTGTGTGTGAGCGATTGTGGACGTTGTGCGTGTGCAAAGAGTCAGTTGAGTGTTGCGACGAGCATTAGAGAGCATTGCAGTGCTTCGCCACACCCTGCACAGCACTCACCTGTTCGCTAAAATATTGGGTGAGCTGGGCGTCGTCATTGTCCCACAGGTTTTGCGTCAGCACTTCTTTCAGAGCAGACATCTCGCGGGTGTAGGCGGTGGCAATCTTGGCAAAATCGACTGCACAGGTAAATGTCGCGCAAGCCCCACGCACAGGCGTGGAATGAGTTGCCAACATGGCAAATTAACACTAACAAACACACACGGCAAACTGACGCTCTCTCCCTGTCTGTCTGTCTGTCTGTCTGTCTGTCTGTCTGTCTGTCTGTCTGTCTGTCTGTGTGTGTGTGTGTGTGTCTGTCTGTCTGTGTGCCTCTCAAACACACACGCACACACACACGTCCATACAAAAGTGCAAGACATCGGCAAAGCCACAGGCAGAGTGACAGACATGCAAATGCAGCGGTGCGACGTACACAGGTGGGCGCGATAGATGGATTGCGGTCTGTCAGAGATGCCATCATCGATGACACCGAGCCATGTCTGCAGTGAAGAGTGAGGAATAGGCAAGAAGCACAGCCAAATGGCCTATTATCAGCTCTAAAGTTGCACCAAACAAGCGCAGCAGTACGCAACGCGTGCACACATGCATTCAAGTGTGCGAAGCACGAATGACAGCACACGATATGTGAGCTGAATCGAGGCGAGGTATGTACAAGGTGTGCTTCACCTTGAGGGCATCGCGGAGGTTATAGTTCTCCTCTGTGACGGCTTCCAGAATGAGATAGCTGAGATACTTTGCATTGCCAGTCAACACATCTGCACTCCACACAGTTGACAAAGCGAAACGTGTGTGCGATGATACGATGGTCACTCAGCAACAAGCAGGTAAAGACAGCGGCAACGAGGTTGGTAGGGAGCGTGCAACAAGTGTGGCCAACGGATACACATACACAGGCACAGACAGACAGACAGACGGACGAAGGAAGCGCGCTGACCTGAGAAGTGTTGCAAAATCTGACCGCGGACCTCTGCCAAGACGTCATAGACAGGATTTGGCACCGGTGGCTCATTCTCGTCCAGCTCCTCGCTTTCAGGATCACTGAACACATGCACACAGACACAGACGGACAGTCACACACACACACACACACACACACACACACACACACACACACACACAAACACACAGCCGTGAGAAGATATGGTTGTGGCCGGCGAAGGACATCGGGTTTACGGGTCTTCATGCGCTGGCTGCATAGCAGGTGTGGTGTGAAGGTGATGCGCTCACACGCGGTACTGAGAGGCGCCGACAAAGCGATGTAAAGAGACGGGCACAGCCGCACAAGATCATGGAGCACACCCACCGAACAATGGTGATGAGGAGGGTGTCGCTGACGATAATGTTACTGAGCGGGTGCGAGCTGATGAGAGGCGGGAATTCACTCAGGTGACGCTTGCTAACGAGAGGTGACTCACCGGGCCAGAAGCTGTGCATGCAATGTGAACAGGGCAGGCAGACACACGCGGGTGGAGACAAGCAAACGAAGAACGGTGCGTGAGCCAGCATGTGTTTGTGTGTGTGTGTGTGTGTGTGTGTAAAATGGCGTGGATGCGTGAAAGTGTGTGTACACGGGCAAGGATAGGCGGTTTAGAGCGTGGACAGGTCCAAGGCAAGGAAGCACGCTGGCCAATATGCTTGTGGCATGACTGACTTCTTTGTGAAGAAGGCAGCCAGTCCGGATTGGCTGTCAGAATGTGTGTTTGACCGCGTGTGACGTGCCGCATCCTGCTCACGGCGCACGTGCACACGCACACGCACAAGCACACCGCATGGGTGATCAGTGAGCAGTTGAGACAGGCAGCCATGCAAGTAGGGGTGAGAGAGAGCGACAGTGAGTGTGAGTGTGTGTGAATAAGTTAGTGAGTAAGTGAGAGAGAGAGAGAGTGTGTGTGTGTGTGTGTGTGTGAGAGAGAGAGAGAGAGAGAGAGAGAGAGAGAGTGTGTGTGTGTGTGTGTGTGTGTGTGTGGGAGAGTGATTGATTGAGTGAGTGAGTGAGTGAGTGAGTGAGTGAGTGAGTGAGTGAGTGAGTGAGTGAGTGAGTGAGTGAGTGAGTGAGTGAGTGAGTGAGTGAGTGAGTGAGTGAGTGAGTGAGTGAGTGAGTGAGTGTGTGTGTGTGTGTGTGTGTGAGTGAGTGTTTATACCGGTCGGTAGTCGCGGCGAAGGCTGAGGCCCGGGTCGTACTTGGAATGGCCATGGAGAAAGGGCGAGTTGTCAAGTGTGTACACACTCATCAGCATCTGTGAGGAGGAGCAAGGGTAGTGTGAGTTGGTCCATATGAGAGAAGGCGGTTAGAGGACAGACATACAGGAAGCAGCCATGATCAGACTTCAACATACACACAGACAGACAGACACAGACAAAGACAGACACAGACACAGACACAGACACAGACACAGACAGGTGGACAAACAATCACACAAACACGCACCTGAGCGATGCAGCCCTCATGGTTCTCGGCTTCGAGAATCTCAATCTTGTCACGCTGAAAGGTGACGACATCTTGGTATGTCTCCTCGTGAATGTGCAGGTACAGGCCAAGCACCTGCGTGATGGTATCGTTGTATCCCTTGATGATGACCCAGTCGCGCTGGAAGGCGTGTGGCCCCTTGCGCTTGTCTCTGCTCTTCAGCCACTCAAGGATGCCGTTGCCGGGGATGTCTGTGGTCGAGGACGTGTTGTCGTAGGGGTTATATGAGACGACCTCAACCGAGCTTGGCATGGCGGCCTGCCACTCCGTGAGGTGGTCCTGCAGCTGATCCATCTTGATTTGCCTGAAGAAGGTGATGAACTCGTCTTCGTGGATGGTGCCATCGCCCTCCACGTCAATGGCCTCGATCAGCCGCCCAACGGCCATGTTGTCACGCGCCTCCTTCAGGCCCATGGCCAGCAGGCCCGACTTGAACTCCGAGTGCTTCAGGCAGCCGTCGTTGTCGGCGTCGAAGATGCGGAAGAGGCGGTGCAGGTTCTGCCGGCTGAAGTCTGGCTGGTTTCCGGCTGCACGCAGCAGCTGCGACCGGCGCGTGGCTGGGCTGCGCGGAGGAAGGCGCTGGCTGCCCGAGCTGCTGCGCCGGCTTCGGCTTCGGCTTCGGCTGCGTCCGCGTTCGTCCTGTGATGCAGCCAGTGCATCGTCGCGGCTCAGGTACCGCCTGCGACCGCGCTGGCGCTGGCTTGGGATGGTCAGGTGTTCCGCGGAGATGCTTGTGTCCATGCGGATGTCTCCTTCACTCGTGCCAGAAGCGTCGCCGTCGCCATGCACAGCGCTGGTGTAGCTGTTGGCTCGAGGGCGCCCGGTTCCACCGTCCCCACCGCTACCAGCGTGCGGGGCTTGGCGGTGTGGGTCCTCGTTGCCAGACGGCGTGGAGCTGCTGTGGACGAGCCTGCGGCCGTGGCTTGCGGGACCATCACGGCTGGGGCTGTTGCTCTGGTGTTGTTGGTGGTGATGACTTTCACTGTCTTCTTCCCCGCTGCTGCCCTTGTCTCGGTGCATGGAGTGCAGCTCGCGCAGCGCCCGGCTGCGCATGGTCTCGATCCGCCGCCTGCCCTGCGGCCGCGCCTGTGGCCGTAATCGCTGCCGATCGGAGTGGCCACGGCGCCGACCCCTTCGCGTGTGCTTCTGTGATCCCTGCTGCTGTTGTTGCTGCTGCTGCTGCTGCTGCTGCTGCTGCTGCTGCTGCGCCTCCTCGCGTGCATCTTTGAAGACGTCAGCTGTGTTGTTGGTGTGCTTGTGGCTGGCGCCTCCGCGGCTACCGCCACCGCCGTCGCCGTCATCATCGCCTTCGCCATTGCTGTTGCCAGTGGTTGGTGGCATGAAGTTGATCTCTGCGGGTGCGCTGCGCTGCGGCTGCAGGTCGCTGTCATCTGTCGTCGACTCCCATCCACTGCCATCGTCATGGTCGCTCAGCGTCACCACCACCAAGTCACGATCCTGACTGCCGCCACCACCACCACCACCACCACTTCTCCCCACCCTGCGTCCACCACCATCACCATCACCACCACTGCTGCCTCGCTGCACGTTGTTGTGCTGCTGTTCACTCATCGTTTCGGGTTGTTTGTGTTGTGTGTTGTTGTTGATTCATGATGATGATGGATGATGGTGACACGCACGTGATGTGATGGCTTTGGCCTTTTGCCTGCTCTTTGTGCGCGTCTATAGCAGGCTCACTGGCTGTCTGTCCCCTCTCCCACTCTCCTCCACGCACACCTCAACATATCAACAATAACATAAGGCAAGAGAACAGTAGAGGCAGTCCGCAAGGAAGTCCACAACCAGCATTGTGCGTGCGTGTGTGTGCGCAAGGTTTGATCAGAGCATCTTGATGCTTGAGCCGCGACTGCGCAGGCTGCCGGCTGGGTTCCTGACGTTCTTCTTCGCCTCCTTCTTCCTCTTCTTCATGGACGCCTGCTGCTGCTTCTTCAGTTTCTTCCCATCCACACTCACGTCTGTGATCAGGTTGGAGCGTTGCAGGAACTGTACGAGAAGAACAGCACAAGGAAAACGGGGTGGCGCATGTGAGCAGAAACACAGACACGGATGAAAGCAACGCCAGTGATACAAACCACT
>NW_004754931.1:577506-587506 GCF_000188695.1 Salpingoeca rosetta | reverse complement strand
TCTGCGGTGGTGCGTTCGATGCGCGGCAATGTGTTGTGACAAAGTGGCAATGCTGCAATGGTCACTGGTGACAACGGTGATGATGCTGGCTGCACAGAGAAGTGGACGTGTGTGTATGTATGTGTGTGTGTGTGGGTGTTGAGGTGATGTTATCTCTCTCTCTCTCTTTTGTTTTTGTGTTGGTTGTGTCATCAAGGCTCATGGCGTTCATTGCCTGCTTTGCGTTGCGCATGACAGGAGTATCTGAAGGGGAAGCGGCAGGATGCCGTGCTTGCTGGTGCCAGGCTACTGGGCATCATCCTTGCCATTGTGCACATGAGGCTGGCCATTGTCGTCTTTGCGGGCGTGTACGCTGCACGCGTCATGCAGCGCCTGGAGGTCTGTACGTGCGTGCGTGCGTGCGTGCGTGCGTGAGTGAGTGAGTGAGTGAGTGAGTGAGTGAGTGAGTGAGTAAGTGTGTGTGTGTGAGTGAGTGAGTGAGTGAGTGAGTGTAGGTGAGTGAGTGAGTGCGTAATTGAATCAACCAACGAGTGGCTGCGCCAACAAACGGCATAGTTTTTTTCAAACCCTGCCACGTTCCCTCAACCCCACACCCACAACAGGGCGTGAGCTTGACTCGGGACTGGTTGCGGCGTGCCATGCATGAAGACAGCGGGCACTACGTCTTCTATTGCCTCGCAATCTACAGGTTGGTTGGTGGCGGGACATGTATGTACGTGCGTTTGTGTGCCTTCGTTGTAAACGCTCTTGCACCTCCTGCGCTTGTGCTTGGCGTTGATGCCATGTGCACGTGGGCAAGGATGGGGTAGTACCGCTTTGTTTGCCATGCGATGTTCGTGAGTGTCACTGTTCTCTCCTTTCTCTCCCTCTCGCTCGGTCGCTTGCTTACACACATACATTCTGTGTTTGCCCACTCGCTGTCTGTGTCACGCACACACTCACACTCTCTGTATGTGTTTTCCCACTGGCTTTCTGTGTCATACACGCAAACATGCGCACACGCACACACACACACACACACCTGTGCACATTTACCTACGACCATACTTACACTGGGTTGCGTGCTGTCGTAGTCTTCCGCCATCCCTTGTGCTGCTGTTGCCAGTTACCTTGAACAGCTTGCTTGCCGTCATCGGCTTCCTCAACGTCATGCTGCGGGTGAGCTGCTGCCCTGAGCTGCCTCTTGTTCTGTCGGTCGACCGGGCAGGGCTGGAGGGAGACACCCACCATAGCAGTGGTTGTTACATGGCGTCGCATCTCTATCACAGTGCACATCACACGAGTTAACCCATTTGCTGCAACTCAACACACACACACACACACACACACACACACACACACACACACACACACACACACACACACACACACACACACACACGCAACAGGAGACGGGACAGCCGGCCGTGCTGAAGTTCCCCATCAACTTCATCGCGCAACGGCAGCAGTCGGTGAGTGCACTCGCAATCAATGCTGCACGTTGTTTGTCAGCATCGTCTCACATCACCGCCCGCTGACACATTTTTCTCTGCTGCCTGTGTTGGATCACAGGTCTTTCAGATGATCTGCAACTTTGAGGTTGCAGCCCTCTTTCTCACCGTCTTCACCCTCGTCACCTCAAGGTACACGTGATGCGTGCATGTGCGTCGGATACGTGTGTGCATGTGTGCTTGTTATCTGCGTGCGGCATGCCTGTACTGCAATGCGCATGTGTGTCATAGTGGTTGGTGTGTGCATTTCCAAATCTGCCACTTGCCCTTCACATACAATTCACCCGCTCTCCATCATACCACCACCACCGCCGCTCAACCCGCGTCTGTCTCGGTGTTTTCGTGTCGCTGTGCAAAGGCTGGCAATTCCCGCGCTGTTGGCGTTTATGACGATGGCTCTCTTCCACATGCTCCGTTTCTACTCGCGCCGCAACAACACCAACCGCATCTTCTGGTCCCAGGCCGTCTTTGTCCTCGGTGCGTGTGTGTGTATGTGTATGTGTATGTGTATGTGTATATGTATGTGTATGTGCGTATGTTGATGTGTGTATGTGTATGTGTTTGTGTGTGTTGATGTGTGCCTGTGTCTGTGTCTGTGTATGTGTCTGTGTATGTGTCTGTGTCTGTGTATGTGTATGTGTATGTGTGTGCATGTGTGCATGTTATGTGTGCATGTGTGCATGTTATGTGTGCATGTGTGCATGTTATGTGTGCATGTGTGTGTGTGTCTTTATGTTTGTGCTGGTTGCATTTCTTGTCGTCTTGCTTGTCCCTTGCACGCAGCACTCCGCGCTCATGCTGCTACTCTCCGCCCCATTCTTTGCTGTTCCCACCAGATCATGCGAGCACACACCGCTACTGCCCAGCCATTGTTGCGCGCGTGTACCATGCCATCAAGACGCGTGTAGTCCAGTATGCCACCAGGATCAAGCCGCAGGAGTGACATGCGACCATGCCGTGCAGTGACACGGCCACCTGCTACACGCTGCACGCTGTGTGCGATGTGTTTTATGCGATGTGTGTTGCACGCTGTGTGCCGTGCTATATACATACTGTCGGCGCCGTTGTCCTTGCCAGTTTGCGAATGTGTTCTCGTGTTATCACGTCACATCACATCACGTTGTGTGGTCCCAAGTGGTGCTGCCACGATTAGATTGAAACATGACACGTCGTGTGAACGTGTGGCACGCCAGCACGCAGTTGTCTCAGCAACCGTGAACAACAACAACAACAACAACAACAACAACAACAACAACAACAACAACAACAACAACAACAACTTAAACAACAACAACAACAACAACAACAACAACAACAACAACTTAAACAACAACTTAAACAACAACAACAACAACAACAACAACAACAACAACAACAACAACAACTTAAACAACAACTTAAACAACAACTTAAACAACAACAACAACAACAACTTAAACAACAACTTAAACAACAACTTAAACAACAACAACTTGAACTTACAAACAACAACAACGGGCTGCTATCAATCAATATATCACCACGCCACAGACATGCCGTGGTTATAGCTCACACTGCCAAACAACAATAGGCAGTTGTTTTTCTCCAGCATCTGTATGTGTGAGCGTGTAACGAGTTGTGAAGAGGTTTATTACAGGCAAACACACAATTGCGAACTGCATTGCATATGCGCATGTGTGGAAATGTGTGTGTGTTGGGGGGGGGGGTGAGGGAGAGCAGTGCTTGTGCATGCGTGCATGCACGCATGGTGATCACACCAACTTGCAAAGGCACACAACACACATGCGCAAACACAAAACAAAGAAGCACCATATGAACGCACGATGCTGGAAGAGGTGTGAGGGTGGAGATGAGGGGGTGGAGGGCTACGTGGCACCGTGCGCATGTGCGGTGATGACGAAACACATGCAAACACACGAGTGCAAACTAGAAAGAGAAACGAGCAAAACCAAAAGAAGGAAAGGAAAGAGAAGGCAAGGAAAGGGAAGGGAAAGCGCGGCTGCACGACCACGACCACGACCACGACCAACACAGCAGCAAAGGAACACAAGAGGAGCACCGAACGTATCCCGCGAAGGAAGCAAAGGGAGAAGGGCAGAAGAGAAGAAGAAAGGGCCTGGTGGAGGTGGCGGTAGAAGAGGACGCAAAGGCTGAACGAGGTCATCACTGGAAACGATGACCGACAGTGAAGGAGGAAGGGAGGGGGAGGATGGGGCAGAATTGGCTGACGAAAATATCAAATCAACGGAAAAAAGAAAGAAAGAAAAGAAACGAGTGCAAGCTTCCAGTGGTGTGAAATGACAACAGCATGCCCCGCGACATGTGAGACGAAGGAGGGGAGGGGGGGGGGCGAAAACCGAGGGATTGAAACGTCCACGCACGACGGGAGAGTAACGGGATGTACAAACGCAAACGATGGTGTGCTGGAGAGCAGCAATGGTCAACAACACTGCTGGCACCGCCAAGGAAACAGAAAAAAGGGAGGAAGAACAAGGCAAGAAAACAACACGCACACAGACACACAGACGGGCAGTAAAGATCAAGACAAAAGGCAGGAGTAAACCAAAGCTGAAACCAAGTGCAATGATTGCTTGCTGTTGTTGTTGTCGCCTTCTAGTTGACTTGTGGGCTCAGTAGAGGTTGAGGTTCTTGAGCTGCGAGCGAATGAGCGTGGACCGAACTGCGTTGAAGACGTGGTAGATATTCTCTGTGTTGGTTGCCGTTGTAAAGTGCACAAACAGCTGGTGCGTCTCCGGCTTCTCGCGGAAGTACAGGTCCTGGATAAACTCGCGTGCCGCCTCATAGTCGCCGTCAGGGCCCTGAACCACACACACACACACACACACGCACACGTGTGCACAGCGCATACGCGGTAGTGCAGCGAGACGAGCCAATCGAGAGGTGAGGCAGGGGAGGGGGTTGCGTGAGTAAAAGGAGCAGGCGTGGGCAAGTTGTGAAGGAGTTGGAACCGCAGTTGTGCAGAAGGAAGGGCGACAAAGTGAAAGAGTGATGGTGGATGAGAGGTGACACACGTTGCGAGCATGTGTGTGTGTGCTGTGTGCATGTGTGTGCATGTGTGTGCGTGTGTGTGTGTGTGTGTGACGAGGCCGCCTTGAGTGTAGCACGTACCGGGAACTCTGGAAAGTGTTTCTTGAGAGAGGAGCGCTTCACCTTCTCCTCAAGCAAATCCTGCTTGTTCAGGAACAGAACAAAGGACGTCTCCCGGAACCACCAGTAGCCGATAATCTGCGCCAGGAACATCAACAGGTGGTGAGATGGTGCCAAACATGGACCACGGAGGACAAATCGATAAACACATGGGGGATGCAGGCAAAAGTTGCACCCGCAGTTGTGCATAGCTGCACATCGTTACACACACACACACACATACACGTATATCCACACACACCCACCCACCCACCCACCCACACACACACACACACACACACACACACACACACAAGAGTGCTGCTGACCTGTGCAAAGAGGGCGACGCTCTCCTTCATGCGGTTTGTCTCGCTGTCCTCGGCAAGCACTTGGTCGTACTCGTTTGCCGCAGAGATGAAGATGATGCTTGTGATGTTCTCAAAACAGTGAATCCATTTTCGCCGCTCCGACCGCTGCCCACCGACATCAAGCATCCTGAGGCGCACGAGTGAATGCATCCACGTCCGTTCATAATTCAAGGTGAGCACATTCATGGCAAGAGCACACACGCTGCCTCGGCAAGCCAGACAAGACGTAGAGACGCAAACGTTGTCACAGGCACAGGGGCACACACAGAGGGATGCATGCCATGTGCTGCGCACGGACACACACACATACATACACACACACACACACACAAACACACACACCTGAAAGTTGCCTTTTCGACCTCGAAGGAGACCTCGTGAATGCCTGTTGTTGCCTCACGCGCTCTGAGGATGTCATCGTTGTCTGGGATGTACGACGGCTCGCACAGGTCGTTCAACTTGTCAAAGAAGTACGCTGTGCTGACGCTCAACTGGAACTCGTCTCGCCTCGCGTATGCCTTTTGTACGCCCTTGTCTTCCCACAGTTTTCGGAAGAGCTCCTTGTGTGGTGCGAGGTCTGTGAACGACGCCTCGGAGATGTCGAGCAGGTCGTATGCTTGCTCAATCAGGCTCTGGTTCTCAAACGCAATCTCTAGCAGGTCCATTGCATCGACCAGCGCCTTCATGGAGCGAAGGCAGTTGCGGAAGACGAGGATACGAAACCGTTGTCTCTCCTCATCGCCAAAGCCGCCGCAATACAGGATCTTCATCTGTTTCACAACTGTGGACTTGCCAGACTCTCCAGTGCCCAGCAGCAGGATCTTGAACACGCCCTAAAGTCGGGTAATGCAACGTGATGTGCGAGGGCGAGTAGGTGAGAATGAGTGTCGTGTGTGTGTGTGTGTCGTGTGTGTGTGTGTGCATAGTCACGTTTTGGGAATGGGGCGTGACGAAGGACCGTTTGCAAGCGTCAGTAGAATGACACAAAGAAGCCATCCACCCACAAGTACACATACACAAGCACACGCGCCCACCCACACACACCCACCCACACCCACACACACACAGACATGCTCGCATACCTTGCTTTGATGACCGGCCTTTCTTAAGGCCTTGTCAATCTTTTTGCTGCGCTTGTCTGTTTCTGACGATCCGCACGACATGGTGGCGGGCGGCTAACAGAGAAGTAGCGTTTGTGTGTGTGTGTGGGTGGGGGGGGGTGGACTCCCAGCCAACCAAGCAACAAAACAAAGAAAGAAAGAAAGAGGGAGGGAGAGAAGGCTCCGGACGAGCACAAGTATCGATCGGCAGTAGAAATCTGCTGCGAGCGTTCCGCCAACGCCGAAAGAAGGGAAAGGTGGAGTGGGGCGGAGGAGGCAGAGGACAGGCAATGAAAACGCAGCCTGTGATGCAGTAGAGGGGTGGTGGTTCCTACTGTGTGCTTGCTAAGCGGTAGTGAAGTGATGTGACACACGTCAAAGCGGAGTTGTACGTTCAAGTAAAAGGGAGGACGGTAAGTGCAAGGAGGAGGAGGAGGGGTGTGGTGTGTGCTGGTCGTTGTTTGTGAGTGCTTGTTTGTGCCTTTGCCAACAAAACTGACTGTGTTGTGTTGGGGGAGGGAGGAATGCGGAAAATTGAGTATAATTTCCACAATTTAGCGTTTACTTCATTTTATGCTGTTCAGTGTCGATAGAAGGAACCTTTTTTTTTGGCGTGTGTGTGTGTGTGTGTGTGTGTGTGTGTGTGTGTGTGTGTGTGTGTGTGTGTGTGTGTGTGTGTGTGTGTGTGTGTGTGTGCGTGTGTGTGTGTGTGTGTGCAGTGAATGCGACGTGAGTGTGATGGGACGTAGGAGCTGTTACATTACTGTGGTGCGAGGTGCCTGTTGTTGTGGGCATAGATAGCATGGAGCAACGTTCCCAAATCAATGTGGTGTGTGTGTGTGTGTGTGTGTGTGTGTGTGTGTGTGTGTGTGTGTGTGTGTGTGTGTGTGTGTGTGTGTGTGTGACACATCACATGTCACATCAAATGTAACTCCCTCAGTGACGTTTGGTTGCTTCTTCCCGACAGACAAATCACCCCCCCCCGTTCTTCGTTCGGTCATCGACCCACATAGCAGCGTTGGTTGACGTACTGTTCGGTGTAGTCCTGGATGGTGGCGGCGACGCCAGCCTTGGTCATGGCCGCTGGGTTGAGGGTGGTGAGCACACCGATGGTTGGAATGCCGGCTTTGATGGCAGCAGAGGCGCCCGCAATGGAGTCCTCAAAGGCCACAGCACGGCTGCCTTGCGCATTCAACAGCTTCAGCCCCTGCAAGTATGGCTCAGGGTGCGGCTTGGCGTGTGTGCACTCGTCTCCAAGGATCTGCCACCAAAAAAAAAAAAAAAAAAGCGTTGGTGAGAGGATGGAGTGTGCATTGTGTGTGTGTGTGTGTATTGTGCGCGTGTGGATTGAGTGCGCGTGTGGATTGAGTGCGTGAGTGTTGAGTGTGTGAGTATCGAGTGTGTGAGTGTTGAGCGTGTGCATTGTGCGCATTGTGTGTGTGTGGCAAGCCGTGCCCTCACCTGGTGAGAGGTGGGGAAGAAGCGGTCCAGTTTCGAACCCTGCAGCATCATGTCAACGTTGATCCTGTGTGCGTGCGTGTGGGTGAGTGGCACAACAACAGCCAGTGCAAGCAAAGCTGTGCAACCCAAGGCAAAGAACCAAAACAAAACAAACAAGAGCCAGTGGGATGTTGCACATTATCTTACCACCTGTCCTCTTCTCTCTCTCTCTCTGTCCCTCTCGCTCTCTCTCTCTCTCTCTCTCTCTCTCTCTCTCTCTCCCCACACGCACAGGTGTACACACTTAGCCTCTCAGTCTTCACAAAGCATCATACCTCGGGGCGTTTGTGACGAGGCATTTGGGAACACCGGCATCATCCAGCGCCTCCAAGAACTGGACAATGCCATCCACGGGGTCTGTGCACTGCGCTGCCAGCTCCCGGAACAAGGCCTCTTTGCGGAGTGAAAGCTCCTGTACTTCGGGCTCAGGGAGCTCGGGCTTCAGCTCTGCAGAAGGCAGCGTGGCGTGATGATGTTGGTGATGTTGATCATGTTGGTGATGTTGGTGATGTTGGTGAGGTTGGAAGAGGGGACACGGAGAAGAAAGAGGGGCAATATCATGGCAAAGTGGCAAAAGGAGCAAACACACACACACACTTACACACACGCAGACATACACATATGCACACAGACAGATAGATGGACAGACAGACACCGACAGCCACAGACACATAGACACAGCCACAAACATAGACAGCCACATACATACATACATACACGCAGATACACCTCGAAGCACGGGTGGATTCTGGCGACCGGAGATGGTCTCTTCATATTGATCGCTGGAAATGGAAAGCCCAATCTCCTTGCCAATCTGCTGCCATGCCTGGTAGTGCAGATGGTCTAGTGTTGCCGCCATGGTGCAGTGTGATGGTCATGGTGCTGCCATGCCTGGTAGTGCAGATGGTCTAGTGTTGCCGCCATGGTGCAGTGTGATGGTCATGGTGCCAGACATCGGCACAAGAGGCAGGCACATGGACAAAGACACACAAAACATACACAAACGTACACAAGCACACACACAGACGCAAAAGTACAATGACACACACACACACACAAAACATACACAAACGTACACAAGCACACACACAGACGCAAAAGTACAATGACACACACACACACACACACATACACACAAACATACACAAACACACAAACACACAACACACACAAACACACACACACACACACACACACAAACACACACACAAACATACACAAACACACAAACACACACAAACATACACAAACACACACAAACATACACAAACACACAAACAAACAAACACACACACACACACACACACTCACTCACGGCTGACGCACCGGTGTGGACGAGGGTGCCATCGAGGTCAAACAGCACGGCTGACAGTCGCCGCAACACGCTCCTCATCCTCGTCGTTGTTGTTTGCCGAAAACTGGCCAAATCACCAACGACTCTTCAGAACTTTTCCACTGCAACACAAATACAAACACCAACCAACCCAGCCAGCACCCACAACAACATTCAGGAGCATCATGGCAGCGGTGGCACTGCTTGTGGTTGTGGTGGGAGCTGTTGTGGGCTTTGCTTCGGCGAAGCTACCTCCATTTCCGCTCGAAGGAGTCGTAATCAGCGCCCTGCATAATGTCAAGATGTTCAACAAGCAGGACTTCCACCCAACGGGTTTCACGCGCGACACCTACCTGGATGTCATCGCTCCCGTTGTCCTGCACTTCCGGCAATTCCAAATCAAGGTGTGGCGCGCGCGTGTGTGCGCGTGTGTGCGTGCGTGTGCGTGCGTGTGCGTGCGTGTGCGTGCGTGTGCGTGTGTGTGCGTGTGCGTGTGCGTGTGCGTGTGCGTGTGTGCGAGGACGGTGGCGATCTGATGTTGTGACTCACTGCACACACACACACAAACCTACACACACATACGCACACACACACACACATACGTTCACTGTTAGGATGCCTTTAGTCCGCAGTATGGCCGAATCATCGACCCGTATGCAGGCGTGGAGATTCAGTACAGCACGCCAACGTTTGCCTTTGCTGGAGCAACGCTAGTGCGCAACGAGTACTTCAACTCGACGCTGTCAGCGGAGGTGCTGGACGACGTCGCCCTCGCCACCACGGCCGCCCTCACGGCACTTGCCTTCGGTCAGCCCGTCGGTGACCAAGGCTGCGCACAGGGGCACTGCAACTTCTACACCATGCCGCTGATGCTGACGCTCAAGACATTGGATGGGCTCGTGTCCAAGTCTCAAATGGACAAGTGGCATACACTCGCGCGCAGCATCGATCCTCATAAGGCATACAAGGGCTGGCCCGGCGCCGTCGGCAACTGGGTATTGCTTTGTTTTGTTGAGTGCCGGGGGGGGGGGATATTGTGTGTGTGTGTGGGGTGGGGGGGTT
>NW_004754931.1:555668-576693 GCF_000188695.1 Salpingoeca rosetta | reverse complement strand
GCAACACGTTCGGCGACGTAACTTAGATGCATACTCCTCCATACCTGCTAGCTGACCTAAGACCGATTCGATGTTGCTTAGTCTAATGGTCCATCGCGCTATGTGCTCCTCTAGACGACAGCCGATAGCGCTTCGTCTCCGGTACTGACCTATCCGATTACTATCTCTTCACCATCTACCTTCTATCCCTCGCTCTCTCGTACCCCTCACTTTATTCTCTTGTAGTCCTATAATAATCATATCATCTAGCTACTCCTACTTCGATCTGCCTTTAGTCCCTTACACAGTACAACTCCCGCGCGTACACACACACACACTACACGACACACACACACACACACGACACACACGACACACACACACACACACACACACACACACACACACACACACACACACACACACACACACACACACACGCACACACACACACACACACGCATACGCACATTCACATACATACATACATACTCACCTACGCACATTCACATACGTGCGCGCACATCCCTCTCCACTGCCTTCCAGTACAACCTGCTGCCAGCATCCATGCTGGCGACGGCACACATGTACGCTGTGGATGACATCGACGAACAGCCATCGTTTGCGGAGGTGGGTGGATTCGTGTTCCAACCTGAAGGGTTTCACAAAGTCATCGCAAACGCCAACGGGACATATGTGGAGACGGAGCTCTTTGCTGACGCACCGGTTCACGACAGCACGGGCCTTACACGGTAGACACTTGAATTGCACTCCCGTGCATTCGTTTACGTGTGTGTGTTTGTCGGTGTATGTATGACAGATATAACTTGGTGGCTATGTTACTCACTTGTTCTCATGTCTCTCTCTCTCTCTCTTTCACACGCACACATTCATTCACACACACACACACACACACACACACACGTACACGCACACACCTACACGCACGCACACGCACGCACACACATACACGCACGCACACGCACACGCACGCACGCACACACGCACACACAATGCAGAGTGCACCACCGCGCTGCTGATCCACTGGTGACGACAACGGCCGGCGCTCCCTTGCAGATGGAGGCTGCACCGAAGAACAGATACGCACTCGCACCCGGCATTGCATGGACAACGCACACAGAGGCAGGTTTTACTATTGAGGATGACTGGAAGTGCAGTGGCACGGCATGATGGGATAGTGCTACACGTGAGCGCGTGCTTGGTATATGGGTGTATCTGGGGCTTGCATGTGCGGAAGAGGAATTTGTCGTGGTTTTGCTTGTGCATGTGCATGTTCTTGTGCCTGTGCTTGTGGTGCTGCAATCGAGGTAACCGTTTGGTGGTGCACAACCACGATGTTTTATCGGTTGATGTCAAACCCTCGTATCCTTCCTGCACAGGAGACTGTGAATGCGAGCGTCGCCAGCGCTTCGTCAAGTTTTGATCCGTCACGCTTCAGGGTGACCAACATTCTGTGGAGCGACAACCCGTATGATGACCAGTCGAGCCTGTGGCTGCTGCCGTATGCGCAGACGGGCGGGTTTGTGCTCGACCTTGGCAGTGCAACACAACGCCTGGAGGCGTTTGTGGTGGCCAACACGCACAACTCGCACTACAACGACTTTGGCACCAAGGCCTTCACCATCGATGTCAGCAACAGCACCCACGACGACGACAACAGCACATGGCAGAATGTCGTGAAGAGTAACCTTGCAGACGTGAGAGGAAAGACAACGGTCGCGCCACAAACCTTCACACCAGAATACCCGCTGCGCGCACGTTTCGTTCGCGTTTGGATTCACTCCTTCTTCGGAAAAGGTGCCACCGCATGACCTGGTTCTTCTCACACGCACACGGTAACTGTTGGTATCATTGTCTGTCACAACTGCTTTTGCTCTCAATTGCTGTTCTCCTTATGCTCCTATACGTGAGCGAGCGCCTTCACACTCACCCGCTCACCCACACCCACACCCACACACTCTCTCCCTCTCTCTCGCTCACACACCCACCCACACACAACGCCAACGTCAACGTCAACGTCAACGCCGTGGCTTGTGCCTGCATCTATCTGTTTGCGCAAGGGGGCGGGCTCAACTCGTTTGCCATCAAGGGTGTGCGGCCGCACCGCGTGAATCGCACGGAAGTGCATTCGCTCGCCAACTTCTCGTTTGTGAACACCCGCAGCACACAGCTGGAGCAGCACACGGTCGCGCCTGACCGCGTGCACTACACCGTGCACTATGATGTCGCTGCCGATCTCGCCTCATCGCGGTTCCACGTCAACGAGGAGTACACCGTGACCCCCGACAATGTGAGTTCTGGGGCTGATGGCGGTGAATGTGTGTATGTGTGTGTGTGTACATGTGCATGCGTGTGTGTACATGTGCATGCGTGTGTGTGTGTGTGTGTGTGCGTGCGTGCGTGTGTGTGTGTGTGTGTGTGTGTGTGTGTTCGTTCCTCAAGATGTGTATTTGCACTTGTCTCTCCATGCATACATCCAAGTTGTGGTTGTCTGCGGTCTGTCGCTGACTCCTCGTGCAATTGCTGATGACCGACCATATGTTGTTGGTGCAGGTGACCATCATCTCGAGTGTGCGCGAGGATGTGGCTGGCCTCTCCATCCGCATCCCCATCTTCGCATTTGATGGTTCGTTCACTGCCGTGACGCCCCACCACACGATTTGCAGCAGCCTATATTCACACACACACATATGAGCAGACAGACATTCAGACATGCAAACCACCATCTCACATTGATTGCTCTCGTCAATGTGACAGGCGAGCGAAACACGACGTTTGGCGTGAATGGGCAGAACCAGCTCGTGGCGGCACTGAAGGGGGACGCAGTGTCACAACTCGGCACAACTTGCGCCATCTACTCGCTAGCAGAGCAGGTCAATTGGACCATTGACCTCAACACTTCCTTCTATGCACGAAACGGGTACATGCTCATGGCGGAAGCTGTGCCCATCCAGCCAGACACATCGGCGCTCACGCTCACCATCACCCCTGCAAACAACGCTTGCCAAACCACGCTTGCGTGACTGTCCAGCACTTGACCCGTCACACACACACACACACACACACACTCTCTCTCTCTCTCACACACACACACTCTCTCTCTTTCTGTCTATCTCTCTTGTTACATTGTGGTTGGTTTGCAACACCGAAAGAGTTTGTACAAACATCACACGTATGACACACCAGTCTTGACGCCGAAAGTGTATTGGATCGCGAGCATGCGTATGTGTATCTGTGTGCTGGTAGAACGACAAGCGAGTCAGCCTCTGCGAAAGAAGGAGCTCCAACCAGCGAAACAGTACAGCAGGTCGCCACAGCGGCAACAACAGCTACAACGAGGGGTAAACAGCTGCGCAGACACAGACACGACGAGAGCGCAAAGAAGAACAAGGCGGAAGGAAAAACAAAACGCGTAAGCAGCCAATGCATCCACGTAAAGCAAAGCAGTAAGCGGCAGAGAGAACGTAAGCCGAACAAAACGAAAGCGGAAAGGCGAGGGAGAGGGGAGAATGAACAAAGAAAGAAACAACAGGACAGGAAAACGAACCACTAGAGAACAGGGAACGAAACACGTCGACAGTGACACCACCATGGAGGGGGTCGTCGACGAGGGCTTGTGCGGCGCCACGCTGCAGTTAGAACGGCAGCTGCTCGCCCTCGGCCTCTGTGAGGTCGTGGAAAGCGGCCTGGATGCGCTCCGTGATCGGCCCGCGGGCACCAGAGCCAATGGCGCGGCCGTCAATGGCAATGACGGGGGTGAGCTCACCCATCGTGCCAGTCGTGAACACCTAGCGGAGAAGACAAGGCACAGGGGGGGGGGATGTTGATGCATAAGGAAAGACGGCACGGAGATGCCAAAATGAGCACATGCACGCAGCTGATACACACACACACACACACACAGAAGAGACGCGCAGACTAAATAACGCACAAGCACGCACACACCCACACACACACACTTACACACGCAAGTACACAGACACACACACACACACACACACACACACAATGTACCTCGTCGGCAGCGTGGAACTCGGCGAGGGAGACGCGGCGGATCTGCAGAGGCAGCTGGAGCTTCTCGGCCAGCTCAATCACAACAGCGCGCGTGACACCGGGCAGGCAGTAGTCGGCAGAGGGCGTGAGGACGGCGCCGCCCTTGACTGCAAACAGGTTGGTGGCGTTGGTCTCGGCAACAAAGCCGTCGAGGTCAAGCATAATGGCGTCTGCGGCGCCAGCAGCGTTGGCCTGGATCTTGGGCAGGATGTTGTTGATGAGGTTGCAGTGGTGGATCTTCGAGTCGAGGCACTGGGGCGAGTTGCGGCGGTTGGCGGCAGTGATGAGCTTCACGCCATCCACGTTGTTGTAGGTGGCAGCGCCCTGCACGCCCTTGAACTCTGGAAGGACGACAAGCACGGAGCCAGACTGGTTGAAGGCCGGGTTCATGCTGGAGGTGACCTTCGCACCACGGGACAGGGTGATGCGCACGTGCACGCCATCGCGCATGTTGTTGGCAGCCAGCGTCTTGAAGATTGTCTCCTGTGGTCAGGTGAAGCAGTAAAGGGTGGGAGGGGGGCGTGAGACAGGGAAGGGGGTTGAGAGGGTGTGACAAACCACGGTTGTCGTTGACAATACGAGTGTTGCGAGCATCGCAGCGCACCTGAATTACAGTGCACGTGAACCGCAGTCAGCTCAGCGCAAAAAAGACACACACGCGCACAAAAGGCACATAAACACACACGCACAAAAGACACACACGCGCGCGCACAACAGGCACACACATACATGCACAGACCTTGATGTCTTCCGGGGATGGAATGTCATCAAAGGCCATTGCCTTGGCAGAGTCAATGAGGCGTTGCACATGCTGGTCCAGGCGGAACGCCTTGCCGTTGTACACGCGCAGGCCCTCCCACACGGCGTCACCGCCCTGCACCGCAGAGTCAAACACGGACAGGGACGCAAAGGCGCGGGGCACAAGGCCGCGGCCAACCCACACAAGCACGTTCTCGTTGCGCGCGTCAGGCAGCTCTGGTGCCGCAAGGTCGTCGGTGCTGGCGTTTTTCAGCCTAATGCGCCACACGAGCACGCGCATGAATACGTATGTGTATGGAATGTGGAAGGGGAGTCGATGACGTAAGTCGGTAAGGTGCGGGTCGACGAGCATAGCCGGAGCAAATGACAACTCAAATGGGTGTGTGAGTGAAGAGCAAAGAAAACAAACAGGCAAGTGCGTGTGAAGGCCACTGACATGGAAGGCGACATGCCATGGCCGATTGCGTGCTGGGAGAGGGCGAGGTAGAACGGATACGCGTCGCGAATCAGAGGCAACAGCGCGGCATCGACAGTGTGCATCGACTTGCTCGGCTGTTTGTGGGGAGAGGGGAATTGATGGGATGTGGTCATGTGAGCTGAATGGGACCTTACACACAGACAGACAGCCACACACAGCTACACACAGCCACACACACACACACACACACACACACATACAAATACAAATACACACACACACACACAACCACACATACACACACAGACGCATACACATACAAATACACACACACACAAAAAAAAAAACAGAAATCACGGACCATAAAGCCGGTGGAGGAATGGACGGTCTTGTACCACTCAGACGCCCAGACGCCATCGTACTCCTTTGGCCCCGCCGGCCAGGACAGCATGGCCTCGTCAAAGCTGATGCCAAGGCCATGGCACAGCTGGCGCAGCACGGCCTCCGGGTTGATGGTCAGCGCGTCAGAGTCGACGACGCAGAAGGGGATGTTGCGTTCCCTGAGCTTGGTCATGAGGGCGTGTGCCTGCGGGAAGCACGTCTCGTCCGCAGTTGGCTTGGCAAAGTTCTTGAACGAGGACACAACGGCGGCAGGGTTGCGGAACTGGAAGATGTGCACGCAGCGGCTGAGCCAGGCGTCGTCATCGTCGACGTCTGTTGGCATGTGCTTGACCAGGTTCTTGCAGTACAGCACTTGCGTGGATGTGTGTGCGAGAATGGACTGCACCACCTCGGCCGGGTTTGTTGGCTGCGACGCAATGACCTCGTCCTGCATGGGGTGGTTCAGGTGCGGGTTCTTGTGCAGGAACGACCCGTAAAAGGGCTCGTCACGCTGGTGGTCGAGTCAACGCAGCCAGGAACATGCAAAACAAGCGTGGTGGACGAGAGAAGGATAGGGACAGGAGTCGCGATGGTGTAGCAGGCAGCGGTGGCACGTGTGAGCACACGACACAAAGATGCAGCGAAGGGGCACTCAATGATGTTGCGTGCCGATTGCGGGGTAAATTCCCCCACAGTGCGCACGGCATCACACACACACACACACACACGCACACAAATATACATACCACGCAAGCGAGCACAGTTACACACAGACACACAGACACACAGACACACAGACACACACGCACACACACACACACACACGATGCACTCACCACTGTTGTGTCCGATCGTTGTGCAAAGGAGTACATGAGCGCTGTGGAGAGGGAGCGCGGGCATGCCCACGTCTGAATGATGCGGACTTTGTTGTCATCAATCTGCTCAGAGCCAATGAAGTGGACGTGTGTCTGCTCATCGTCGTCGGCGGTGGTGTTGTCAGGCTCATCAAACACAGGCACGGTCACGTTGGCCATCTATGTGGCAGAAATGGGAGCAACGGCGGCGAAGGGGAGCAGGGAGCGGGAGGGGGTAAAGCGGAAAGAGGCAGGCGTAGAAGTAGTGTGCGAAGGATGAGGCAGGAGGAAGAGCCATAGGGTACACGTGAGTGACTGAGGGTAAGTGTGATGACAGTGCAAACAATTACATTGATGTGAACAATTACATTGACGCAACGCAAGACCAGGGCCCCAGAAAGCAATCAAGACTTGAGTGCCAGTGCGCGTACCAGCTTGGTGGCTGGGGCGTAGCAAGCGGTGAGGCTGACGCTGCCCTTCTGCCTGAACGGGTCAAGAAGCATCTGTGCCACGTCGTTGACGTCCTTCTGCTCCACGGGCTCGCCCTCGACCGTCAGGAGCTTCATGCCTGCACGGAGGCCAGCGCGGTGCGCGGGCTTGCCAACATCGGTGGTCGTCACCTCAACACCGCCGCCAGCACCAGGCGCAATGGCGGAAAGGCTGAGGCCGACAGACTATAAAGGCAGGAGTCGGAGAAAGGAGGCGAATGCGGTGAGCACAATGAAATGTGAACGTGTGCATGTATCAATAGAAAACAAGAAGAACACGGAGAAGAAGCTGCGTCACCCAAATAGAAGTACGCCGCGGCACATGCGCAAATACAAATGCACACACGCACGCAAGTACGCGCACACACCCACACACACCCACACACACACCCACACACACACACACACACACACACACACACACAAGGGCGAACGCGCAGGGACAGACCTCATTGTCGTCTGCGTGGATGACAAACATGCGAGGGCGGCTGAATCGGGAGCGGGTGCTGAGGCGGCGGCGGGTGCGGGAGGAACGCGGCTGGAAGCTGGACTTGGACTGGGCAGCTGTGCCGTACAGCACGCCGTTGCTCTCGCCAACCTCAATGAACTTGCCCTCCTTCTCCATGCGCCTAAACTCCTCCTCCGTGACAAAGTGGTAGTCGACGCCGTCCTTCTCCCCCTGACGCGGTGCACGCGTGGTGAAGGGGACCGTGGACTTGTAAATGTCGCTGCGGACATCCTCCACAACTGTCTGCAGATCCTCGGGCAGGTTCTGGCCGTTGCTGTGGGAGAGGAGGGCGCGGAAGCTGGTGGGGCGGGTGCTGTTGGTGCACATGACGGTGAGCTCAACCTCGTCGCCCTGCGCGTCCATGAGCCGCTTGATGTAGCCGAGGTCAAAGCCCGCAATGCTCACGCCCTGCACGGCCAGGATGACGTCGCCAGGAAGCAGCGGCCGCTCCGAGAAGGCAACCATGTTGCAGTTGTCCGACACGGCAGAGACGTGCGGCAGGACGCCGTGGCTGAGGCCGCCGGCAATCTCCACGCCCCACGTGCCGTCGGAAAGACGGGCAATGACGACCGTCTGCACGGCGGTGGTGACGGTGGAGATGGCGCGGCGGGCACGCGACGCGCGGCGGCTCTTGCGCGGGCTGAAGGCCTTTGGCGTGCCGTAGTACACGCCGTCGCGCTCGCCCCACTCCAAGAAGGAGCCCGCGTTGATCATGTCCTTGAAGGTGTCCTCCGTGACAAAGTGGTAGTTGACGCCGTCCTTCTCGCCCTCGCGTGGCGCGCGCGTGGTGTAGGCGACCGTGGAGTCGTACACGCTGGCGCGGATGTCGGCCTTGGCAGCAGCGAGCGCGGCGCTGTCGTACTTGGATGCGAGGAAGAAGTCGTCGAGGTTGGAGGACACGGCCGTGTCTGCGGTGCTGAGCACAGTCAGCTCAATGTCCTGGTCCGCCTTCTTGATCTGCTCCACGGCGTGCGCGAGGCCGCTGCCGGCAACGGAGACGCCGTCAACAGCCAGCAGGCAGTCGCCCTCGGCGATGGTGCGCGTCTTGGCGATGTAGTGGACATCCTCGAGCTTCTCAAAGACAATGAGGCGGCCCTGCTCCGCGCCGCCGCCGATGCTGATGCCCCAGCGGCCGCTGCCGTTGCGGCCGAGAACGGCAGTGAAGATGTGCTCCTTCTTCGTGCCGCCAATCAGCGTCTGGCAGATGTAGAAAGGGCATGCATGCGCAATTTGGTTTGGGGAAGTCAGGGAGGGAGGGAGGGATTGAACACAGCCGTTAAGTAAATTGAGCAGCTGTGGAGAAGAAGAGGAGGAGAGACCCACGGATAAATAGACACACAGACAAACAACACAGACAAACACACATACACACAAACATCACACAGACACAGACGCAGACACAGACACAGACACACACACACACACGACTCACCGCTGCGGCGGAGGAGAAGGCGCGGGTGTTGTAGCGGACAACAAGCTCATGCTCGTCTGCGACCTGGCCAAGGCGGTTGCGGACAAAGGCGGCGTCCTTGCCGGAAGCATCGACCCCGTCGACGGCGAGCACCTGCATGGCCTTGGACAGGCCCGCAGCCGCGGCGGGTGAGCCGTCAACCACATCCAGCACAAACACGCCGTCGCGGGTCTGCGTGAGCTCGAGGCCCATGGAGGAGAATGGCCCGGCGTGCTTGATGGTGATGGCGCGGGGCCGGCTGGTGGCCCTGACAGAGGCCGCGTGTGCCTGCGAGCGGCGGAGCGACGGGCGGGCGTTGGCGCTGTCCTCTCCAGAGGCGACGTCGGCGTCGGCGGGGCCGTCCGTGCTTGACGATGGCACGCGGCGCACAGATGCACCCGGCTTGCGCTTGGGGGTGCCGTACATCACGCCGTTGGCCTCGCCCCACTCGACAAAGCGGTCGCCCTTGACCATGGCCTCAAAGTCGTCGCGCGTCACAAAGTGGTAGTTGACGCCCTCCACCTCGCCCTCGCGTGGCGCACGAGTGGTGTACGGGACAGAGGCGCCATACACATCCGCCCTGAGAGACAGAGAGTGTGTGTGCGCGTGTGTGTGTATTTGTGTGCGTGTGTGGGTGTGCGTTTGTGGGTGTGGGTGTGCGTTTGTGGGTGTGCGTGTGAGTGAGAATGGCGAAAAGAACAACAAGGAAAGGGCAAGCGCAGGTGCGGCAAAAGAAAGGGCACTGATATCAAGTAACACGAGGACCTATATCAAGCATGGCACGTTGATGATAGACATGCAACTGCTGCAACTGTTGCAGTGGCGCCAAAAAAAAAAAAAAAAACAACAACAACGCAAGGGCAAACGCACCTGATGTCGGCCTTGACGGCTGCAAGCTCGGCAGAGTCTGTGCTGTTGCTGCGGAGGAAGTTTGAGAGCAGGGTGTAGTCGGAGTCCACCTCACCATCCATGCAGTAGACAAGAAGCTCCACGGCAGGGCCTGCGGTGCGCATGAGCTGCTGCACGTCCTCGAGCGGGACGCCGCCAACAGACTGCCCGTCAATGGCAATGATGCAGTCGCCCTAGTTGTTGGTGGCGGGATTGTGGTTGTTGCAGCATGCATGAGTGGGCGGGTTTGTCAGTGAACAATGCAACAAGCACACAGGCGTTGCGGCTGCCAACATCCAAGCTCGATGACCAGCACACACACACACACACACACACACACACAGAGTCGGAGCGAGCGAGCAAACGAGAGAGAGAGAGAGAGAGAGAGAGAGAGAGAGAGAGAGAGAGAGAGAGAGAGAGAGAGAGAGAGAGAGAGAGAGACTCACTCACATACATAAACCCTGTCTCTCTGTCCCATACGCATATATACACGTAAACATGCATAAACACAGCAACACACATACACACACACCTTGCGGAGAGGACGAGCGGTGTAGGCGAGCTGAACGGCGCCGTCAAGAACACCGGCCACGCTGATGAGGCGCTTGTTGCTCACACCACCGGAGAGGGCGACGTTGAAGCTGCCGTTTTCGCCACGATGCAGGATCACCGTCTGCAGCTTGTACAGGCTCTGGTCAACACCCTATCATGCCGACATGTTTGAGCGTGTGTTGGTCAGAATGCGTGCAGGGAGCATGTTGCATGAGGTCGTTGACGCGACACTGCGGAGTGGCAGCAAGGGTGGCAGCGAGTTCGCTTCCAATGCGCCCTTCTTCGGAAGCACACACGCTATTCGCAATACGCTGCTGCAACCAGCACACACACACACACACACACACACACACACACACACACACACACACACACACACACACACACACACACACACACACAGAGGAAACGCACGTTGGCGGTGGGAGACGTGGGCTGAGCATAGGAGCTTGCGCTGCGCTTGAGAGTGCCGTACAGGTTGCCCTTGTACTCGCCGTGCTCCATGAAAGCATCGGCGGCAAGGAGGCGCTCAAACTCGTCGCGCGAAACGAAATGATAGTGGATACCATCCGTCTCACCTGAAGTGCAGATTCATGCAAAGGATAGGAGTGTGCATGTGCGTGTGCGTGCATGTGCGTGCGTGTGTGTGTGAGCGTGCACGTGTGTGAACAAAACAGTGTTCCAAGCGCCATTGCGTTTGATGCGTACAGTCCAGCCCATGGAGGACAAGACAGTGAGAGCTGCGTGGTGGATGTGCGTTGATCTCCCTCATGCAACTGAACACTTGATGACTCTGACTCTGACCTTCGCGGCGTGGGCGGGTTGTGAGCGCCACGCGCGGGTTCAGTGACGTAAGCGACATGGTGGTTCCCTGTTTCTCTGGAAACAAAGAAGAAACACAAGGCACAAGCTACTTCGAATGCTCTTGTCGTTTGGGCTTGATGAGGGAGCTGCAAGCGTGTCAACAAAAACCAATGAGGTGGTGTGTTGGGATTGATGGAGAGTAGGAGGACAGAGGCAGGGAGGAGGACGAATTTCAGTGAGCGTGAGCCGAAATGACTTGCAAATTTCCAACAAGCAAAGCAGGACCACACGATCCACACAAGGATACACACACACACACACACACACACACACACACACACACACACACACACACACACACACATGCATTCACACTCCATGTGCTGTTGTTCCCGCACTGCATACAGCACAACACAAGAAGCAAGGCACGCTCTCCTCCAGCATCAGACCTTTTCCTTGTGGCAGTGGTGGGGGTCAACGCAAGCCGCGCACTTGGTTAATTGGCGAAAGATTCCCGACAAATTTCACAGGCTCGAGGTTTCATGTGAGATGTCCACAAATTATCACCGCCGCGGTCTTTGAAGCACCCTAGCCAGAGCGCCACAAGTTCAAAGAACCAAGTTGAGTGAGGGTCGAGCGTGAGGGTCAAGTTATCTCTTGTCTTGTCTTCTGCTTGGGTACAGCCCAAGGGGAGGCGTGAGTTCACCACAAGGGAAAGAACTAGAGACAAAGGAACGAACAACGCCAACGAGGTTCGTCGTTACTCGTGAGTGTGTCTGTGTGTGGATGACTGTTCTTTTTGGCGATTGGTGTGTAACGGCCGCTCCTGCGTTCTGTATTGATTAGACATGCACACGCACGCATGATACCCAAACTCAACGTTCTTCTCCTTGTTCTTCTCCCTCCCTCCCTCCCTCACTCACTCACTCACTCACTCACTCAACAACTCTCCCTCACCCACTCACTAACTCTCCCTCACTCTTTCACACACACGCACACACAAACACACACACACACACAACAACACACACACACTCACGCACACACACACACACACATCTTGCGAAGGCATCATGTCCGCGACGTCCACGCCCGGGAAGCGGGAGGGCAAATCGCTGACAAACATCACGCGGCAGTTCATCCACATCCTGAAGAACCAGCCAGACCGCCGCATGTCCGTTGCAGACGTCGAGCAGCACCTGGAGAACCTGGGCATTCATTTCTCGCGTCGCCGATTGTCGGATGTGGTCAATGTCCTGGAGGGCATTGGCGTGATCCAGCGTCTGCAGGTGCAGCCACGCGTGTACCACGTGCAGCTGGTGGCCAACACCTCCGATCCAGACTTTGTCTCAAAGAAGAACCGGCTCAACGACGAGGTGCGCGCACTGTCACAGAAGGAGCGCGAGCTGCACGATCTCCTCACACAGTCCCTCAACGCGTTCAAGGCCCTCAAGGACCACCCATCTGCCCGCACCATTTCCGCCTCCGACCTCCTGCAAGTCGACAAGCTGCGCAACGGCCTGTCCTTCTTCATTCCTTCCGTGGACAACATGCATCTCTCCGTCAACCTCGACATGGAGAACTTCCTCGCAGACCAAGGCCTCAATTGCGTGCGCGCGCGTTACACTGACCCGTTCACCGTGCAAGGGTTTGTGCTCGATGACGACTTTCTCGGCATCCCAGCGGCATCAGCAACAGCAGCAACAACAACCGCAACTGCAGCGATACCAGGCGCAGCAGCAGCAGCAGCAAGCAGGGCGGCTGTTACAAGCAACCTGCCCGTGTTACACACCCCTTCAATGCCTCCAAGCGCTCAGCAAGACGCGGGTGTGCCCGGCGCGGAGTTGGAGGCTGAGCTGCGAGGCGAACTGGGCACTGCGCCGGAGACCTGCGTGGAGGCGCACGGCACACGCGGCCCCGTTGGCGATACAAGTGGTGACGACGACGATGGCGACAACGGTGAGCTGGCGGCGAAACGGAGCAAGCGCACCGGCGACCGCGCAGGAACAACAGCGGCATCGACGCAGCAGCCGCTGTGGCGAGGGGTCATGACGCCGTCGAGCAGGAGAGGGCCGTTGTTTGAGTTGAAGTGCAAGCAGGACGAGCTGCCTTACACCATGGTCATGAGCCCATCCACGACACTCTCAGACCTTCTTGGCTTTGACTAGTATTGCGTGCATGTGGTGTGTGTGTGCATGGTGTGTGTGTGTGTGTGTGTGTGTGTGTGTGTGTGTGTGTGTGTGTGTGTTGCATTGATGGATACTGTTGACAGAAACGCCATGCATCTTTTCCTTGCTTGCTTGTGTACACATTATGGCTGTTGCACAACTCCTATCCTTCTCCCTGTTACATGATCGAAACGTTTTCGCCTGCGTGCACCAGGTCATCGTCACTTCTGCTGTTTCAGTTGCAGATTTTTTTTTTCATTGCAGGTGCATAACTGGCTCGTGTGCTTGTTGCGCCTCATCGTTGGCGTGTACGTGTGTCAATGGTTTCTTACATTTGCAGCGCCCAAACACCAAACGGAGGCGCGCGTGTATGGTCGTTGATTACATTACACTGCCACAAGTCATGCGAGACAAGCACGCCAACGACAAAAAGCAACAGTCGACAAACGACAAAAGCAGCGATCATTCATGAACAACAGAAAAAAGAATAAGAGGGGGGGGTAGACAAAGACACTGTCCAAAGAAGAGAGGGTGTAGATGGACAAAAACGCGCCATCCATATCGATGACATGGTCTTGTGCGGGCTACAGTTCAACGATTGCTTCTTCCTGCACGGGAGGGGCGGCTGTGCTGCTCGCCGCGTCGCTGTCGTCCTGTGCGGTTCCAAGCTCAAACACACGGCCTGAATGCACACACACACACACACACACACAATTGCCAGGCGAGAGGACAGAGAGGTGAGCTGGGAAGCTGCAAAACGCCAATCAGACAGCCATGACGGTGGCGGGTGGGAGGCACTCACCGTCAGATTCAAAGCCATCAAAGCAGAAGCAGTTGTTCAGAGGTTCGCCCTTGCCCTATTGGGATGTCAGTTGAGAAGACGGGTTGAGTAAGCATGAACAGCAAGTAACACAGGCGAACGTGTGTGCGTGTGTGTGTGCGTGTGTGTGTGCGTGTGTGTGTGCGTGTGTGTGTGTGTGTGCGTGTGTGTGTGTGTGTGTGTGGTGATACGGCGCAAGGTAGCCAGTGTGGCCAATGCAAGGAGGTGGACAAGACACAGCAATTACGAGGGTGCACCCTGTGGATGGAACGTACCGAGACAGCCTTGATGACTTCACCAGAAAGCACGCCGCCGACAACAGCCGTGGCCAAGCACAACTCCGCGTGTGTGCTCATCAGTACGCTGCAATCAATCACAGCCACACAAGCGCCACGTTGTGCCAAGCAAAGTCAGAAGCTTGCGTACGCAATAGAGTGTGACATGCCCTCGATACCACACACACACACACACACATATGTATTCTTCACGTAAAAGGACATGACGGCGCTCCGAGGCTGAGCAGCAGAAAAGCGTCTCACCGCTCAACAAAGTCGCTGTTGACGGTGTTTTCATCCACGCCGCTGGCCGCAAAGACGCGAGCCACGTGCTCAAGCAGCTCAGGTGTGACACCCTGCAGAAGAGGCAGCCATCGTTATGGAGCGCAAGCACGGGTGCATGGGTGAGGTCCACAAAGCCCTACAGAAGACTGCAGGCAGGAGCAGACACAACACACAAGACACACACACGACACGCACACACACACACACGTGTACCTGAGGCAGAGGGTTGGAAGCTTGCCACTGGTGGAATGCGCGAAGCACAAGGAAGAGGTGAGGCAGCGAGCGCCGGCGTGTTCCCTAACACATGTGCATGTGCAGCGAAAGCGATGACAGCGATGTAGTGTGATGAGGTGAGAGAGGGAAGTGCAGTTGGGAGTAAGAGCAGTGTGATACAGGCTGTCAAGTCATGGTGGTGAAACTGTGGGGCCAGTAATCACGAGGGAGAAAGCAAACAGCGAGGCCGAGGGGTTTGAAGAAATCCAAAAAGAGAGGCGAAGAGATGAGGGGCAAAAGAAAGAGAGAGAGAGAGAGAGAGAGAGAGAGAGAGAGAGAGAGAGAGAGAGAGAGAGAGAGAGAGAGAGAGAGAGAGAGAGAGAGAGAGATAAAGATAGAGAGAGAGAGAGAGAGAGAGAGAGAGAGATAAAGATAGAGAGAGAGAGAGAGAGAGAGAGAGAGAGAGACAGAGACAGAGACAGACAGAGAGAGAGAGAGAGAGAGACAGACAGACAGACAGAGACAGACAGACAGACAGACAGACAGAGAGAGAAAGGAGAGGGGCGGGGAACACCAGGAGTGGAGGGAGCTGTCGTGCGACCAACTCTGGCCACACTGCCGTCAAGCGATACAACAAAAAATCAAAACCAGCACAATGCAGGAAGGGGGGGGGAGAGGACAAGCCAGCACAAATGTTCCGTTTCAAAAGAAAAAAGGCTGAAGCACTCGCACGCTGGGAAGATGCCAAGCGATAAGATCGCGGTAGCGCGCGCGACTGCCACCAAGCCTCCGTTTTGGTTTGGGTCGCCGTTGAATCATCCGTGACCATGGCAGCAGCTAACTGGCCAGCCCACGCGCAATGCACATCGATTGGACGCATACGCGCGCAGGCGCAGCCAGCCAGCCGCTCGACCGGCACACGAATGGGATTTGTAAAATCGACCGAGGCAAGCAATACGGCCAAGGGGGGGGGAGGGACAATAAGAGGGAAGAAGTGCGTCGATAGGGGAGTGGATACGCGAGTGGAGGGGTAGTTTGGGGGGGGGGGGGAAGAGAAGGAAAGAAGAAGAGGAGGGTGGGGAGGTTGCGGTAGCGGGATCAAGGTGGAGAGGGGAACAGCAGCGGAACCACACCACAAACAGGCGAAGGATGCGCTCTGAATGGAAACGGCTGGGTTTGTGTAAACAATGTCTGAGTATGTGCAGGCAAGGTTCAAGCCAGGGTACCTTGAAGTTGTGTTGCAGCACTCTTGCCCAAGAGGCGAAATCGATTGAGACGAGCTCCTGCACGCACGCACAGACGGGTATGAGTGCAAGTGCAGCCGAGGGGATGGAGGCAGTGTGTATGTTGGATTGAAGCGAACGCGAAGTGCTTGCAGGGGAGGGGGTGGGGTTGAGACACACGCGCAGCAAATTTGCATGGAAGCATAGGTGTTGAACAGGTGACTCACCGAAGTTGAGGCGTCATCAACATTGACGCTCTTCTTCTCCCTGTATAACAAGATGTGCCAGTCAAGGAGAAGTGAGCAGAAGGAGGGGGGGGGCAAGCAGCATTGTCAGCAGTTGGGCATGCAGAGAGATGTTCACGCAACCCCAATCCATCACCCCGGAGCTCATGCACATGGGCGCTTGAATACAACGGGAGCGTACACGTGGAAACGTACACAAGGTGGTCGTGGTGGTTGAGGTCCTGGAAGAAGAAGCCAAAGAAGCCGAGCGAAAGGCCTACGTGCGGGAGCGTACCGTGGGCATGTGAGCACAGGGGTGGAGAAGTGACGTGGACGAGTGTGTATATTTGTGTATAATTGTGTGTGTGTGTGTGTGTGTGTGTGTGTGTGTCTGGAGTGCGCAGGCGCATGCGCACAACGGATACATGAATGTGCAGATTGGTTCAAACTTGTGAGCAGCAATGCACACACACACACACACACGCACGCACGCACGCACATCCACACACGTTTCTGTGTCGTACCGTAATAGAACTTGACGCCTTGCGAGCGGCACAGGTCGTCCACTGCCGCCTGCATGCACACGCACAAGCAACGCACGCCATGGCGGGTGAGTGAGGCGAGGAAAAGCAAGCAAGGCTTGGGGCTGAGTGTCAATGGTTCGAACGAGCAAGCGCGTGAACGAGCAAGCAACAAAGGAAACCAACAGGCAAGTGAGCAATCGTTGTGGGTGTGGATTCAGGGCACGGACGAACCACGTCTTGGAAGAGGGCGTCAGTGACAATGACGACGTCATAGTTGGCGACAGCGTCTGCGGTGAGCTGGGTCGGCTTCAAGCCTGTGACGGCCGAGACTTCGACCTTGGGGTTCAGTGCCTGCAAACGGGGCACGGTGGCCTCTGCACGCTGTAGTTGTGTGCGAGAGAGAGAGTGTGTGTGTGTGTGGTGTTGTGTGTGGTGTTGTGTGTGTGTGTGTGTGTGTGTGTGTGTGTGTGTGTGTGTGTGTGTGTGTGTGTGTGTGTGTGTGTGTGTGTGTGTGTGTGTGTGTGTGTGTGTGTGTGTGTGGGAGTCGTGTGGGAGTGGGTGAGTGGAAATGATGAGCAGGAAGCAGACTGATGTGCTTCCGTGTGTCGCATGCAATGCACGTCGTTGGCGGCAAGGAGGCATGTCTCCGGAATACACAGGCATTACTCGACTCACGTTCTTGTTGAGATCGTCTGGGTGGAGGAAGAATTGTGCTGTCAGGTCACGTGCTGTGACGGGAGTGTCGTCTGCGAGCGTCAATGACTTGACGCCTGCCAAGACCAGGTTCTTGCATGTCTGCGCATGACGGGTGTCATAGGGAACCATGTGTGGGTGATTTTGTAAGTGCATGGCAAGCGAGGAAATTGAAACTTGGCACAACAATCACATACGACAACGACAGCTGCACACACACACATTCACACACACACACACATTCACACACACACACACATTCACACACACACATACACACATTCACACATTCACACACGCACACGAGTACAGACAAACAGCCTTCTTGCTTACCTCGACGGAGAGACCGCCGGCACCAAACACGAGCAACCGTGCTGCTCTTATCCTGTGCCCGTCACATGCTCACGTGTGAGAGTAGGGAAGAGAGACAGGGAAGGGGAGAGCACAGGGTAGACATGACGAAGGGAAGAGAAAATGCACCCTGCCATAAGCCACCACCAACCACCAGCCAGCTCACGTGCGCCATTTTCATCATCTTCTTCTCCGTTCCCCGAATTATTATCTCCACACCACACAGACACACCACACAAACACACACACACACACTCACGTGCCTTTTCTGCGCCTCCAGTCCCCACAGGCGAATCTGCCTGTCGTACTGTGTGGCTTCTGCCGCATCCAGTGAGGACATTCTGCACCGCTTGTGTGTATGTGTGTGGTGTCAGTGTTGAATGCGCGACGTGGTGGGTGTCTGTTGCACTGTTCTTCCCTCCTTTCTGTTCCTTGCAGGAATTGCAATGTCCGCTTTGCCAATTGCGCAACTGGCGCGTCACCTTTCAAAAAGGGCGCTATGAATTCGATGCGCCGTTAATCGGCACCGTTCTTTCGACAAAAACTCCCTGCGCTCTTCCAGGAATATCTGCCGCGCCATTTCTTCCCATGCGACCGTTGGCGGCTGCTCTGCGAACGCACACAAAAGCAAGCAACAAGCCAAGCCGCGCAAGCAAGCCACCAGCGCAGACAGCACATTTTTTTCTCCCTGCTCTACTCCCCCTCCTCCTCTGCGCTTGGTGCTGTCGACGACGGTTTCGAGACACGCACAGCAAGCCAACAGCCAGCAGTTTTTGTGTTGTCGCTTGGCTCCCGCCTTCAGCTCAAGGCCCTCAGCTCAAAGGTGAGACGGTGAGACGTTGGTGAGCCGTTGTTGGATGTGTGTGTGTGTGTGTGTGTTTGTGTTTGTGTGAGTGTATCTGTGCGCATCTGTATCTGTATCTGTATCTGTGAATGTATCTGTATCTGTCTCTGTCTCTCTCTGTCTCTCTGTCTCTCTGTCTCTCTGTCTCTCTCTGTCTGTCTCTGTCTCTCTCTGTCTCTCTGTCACAAACCCATCCACAAACCCATCCACGTCCACACATCCGTTTGCTCACAACCGCTTTGCCCCCCCCCCCCTCCTCTCCCACCCCACCAGATGTCTGAGCGCGTGTATTTGCCTTCGGTGGACGAAGGCGGTGCTCCGCCACCACCAAAGCGCCCAGCGCACACCGCGCCCGCAATGCACGCAGTGCATCACCCACAAGCCATGGCCGACCAGCAACAGCCCCAGCCGCACCAGCACCACCAGCAACACGCCATGGCTGTCCCACAACAGCAGCAACATCAGCACCAGCACCAGCACCCCCCACAGCACCCGCCGCAGCACCCACAGCACCCACCCCAGCACCAGCTGCCGCCTCAGCACCAGCACCAGCAGCACCAGCAGCAGCCACACCAGCCGCCGCCGCATGAGGCCCAGCACCAGCAACACCAGCATCAGCACCAGCCCCCGCAACACCAGCCACACCAGCATCAGCACCAGCCCCCGCAACACCAGCCGCACCAGCCTCACCCACAGCACCAGCAGCATGAGCACCAGCCGCACGAGCATCAGCCACACGAGCACCAGCAGCACCAGCAGCCGCAACAGCCCCAGCAGCCCCAGCATCCTCAGCTCGCCGTGCCGGCAGAGGCGCACGTCCTCCCGCCCTCCAACGTGCCCACCTCATCCACCGTCGCCGTGTCTGCCGCAACCCCGGCGCAGGTGAGCGTGGTTGGCCAAGTCCCACCCGCAAGCAGCGCCAGCAGCGCCGCACCCGCCATGGCCACGCAGTCGCCGCGCACCAGCCGCAACCAGACCAACGACGAGCTCGCCCAGGAAATGACCGCCCTGCGCAAGCTGCGCGGCCGCTCCACCCTCGACCAGCAGAGCGTCGCCCTCGTCCTCCACTGCTACCTCGCCCTCAAGCAGAAGCAGATCAGCGACCAGTCCAAGAGCAGCGGTGCAAAGACCAAGATGAACTACCAGAACACCGTGGCTCACCTTCTCGGCCTCTCCGCTAACACGGTCGGCAAGGCGTATGCCCGCTGGAACGCCGCCAAGCGCGAGGCCGGCGGCGGCCCACCAAGCACCGTCCCCGTGGCCGGCCTGCGTGGCAACTTCAACAAGAAGGACACGCGCGTGCCCGTGACCAACGCCACGCTGGTTGGTGTTCGCGAGTACGTGCGCGAGCAGCGCGCCGCCCAGAAGCGCGTCACCGCCGGCAACGTGCTCGAGTACCTGATTGAGCGCGACGTCATCTCCGTCAAGAAGTCGCAGCTCGGCCACCACGACAAGAAGGACTACGAGGCGGCCACCGTCGCCGTGCAGCGCTTCCTGCGTCGCGCGGGCTACACCCGCGGCACCTGGCACAGCATTGCCCCCAACGAGAAGCACCTGCGCATGCGCGACGCCTACATCAAGGCCATCCTCGACAACCGCGCCGCGCCCCCGGCCTCCCGCCTGCGTGAGGTGTACATTGGCGAGAGCTACGTGCACGAGCACTACCACCGCGCCGCAGACAGCCTGGTGGACCCCAACGACGAGCAGGAGCAGCAGGTGCGCAACCTGCGCGACGGCCGCCGCTACTGCTTCGCCATTGCCATCCAAGGCGCAGACCCGCGCTGCGACGTCCTGCCCCCCACAAACACGCCGCGCCCTGCCGCTGCCGCCACCACCGCAGTCACGCCAGCCACGCCTGCGCAGCCGGCCACATCCGCCGCCTCTGCGTCGTCTTCTACTGCTGCTGCAACAGGCACAACGGAGGGCGCAGCCGCCCCCGCAGCAACAGCCACGCCGGCAACCTCAGAAGCGGCAGCACAGGACACGGCCGGCAGCAGCACCTCTGCCACTGCCACCGACACTGCCACCACCCCTGCTACAACGGCCGCCGCCACGACCACCCCGCAGCAGGAGACTGCAGCTGCAAGCGGCAGCGGTCAGGAGACCAAGCACACGCCCGCCGCCGACGTCAAGGACCCGCTCCTTGCTCAGCAACAGCAACAGCCTGCCCAAGGACAAGGGGAGCAGCAGCAGCAGCAGCAGCAGCAGCAGCAGCAAGGCCAGTCTGATTCCGGCGTGCAGCCGAATGTG
>NW_004754931.1:548168-550668 GCF_000188695.1 Salpingoeca rosetta | reverse complement strand
TCTGTGGGATCAGCACCACCAGCGCGAGCCCCTGCGCCAATGTCCAGATCAAGGTCAATGACATCCCCAACAGGCACCCCAGTGTCTGCGCCGGTCTTCCGTGGACGAGCACGCCGCCTACGCCGCCCAGCGGTGCTCCGCTTTGTTGGGCTCGGAAAATCGGGACTTGCCTCCACCACCTTTGGTTTCTTTGCTGACGGCTGCTGTCGCTGCGAGGCAGTGACACCACCGTGGCCATTGTCTTCATGATAGGCAGCAGCGGCCCGCTTTGCAGAAGATGGTGCCTTGTGTTGGTGCTGCACTCGTTGCCCGTGCATGTGCGGCTGCTGCTGTGATGCTCCGACCTTGGCAAACAGCATCTGCAGTGTCGCCTGCGTCTTTGCTTTGACGGGTGGAGTGGACTTGAGCACCTTCTCTGCGTCGCTGCGGGTGCTGTTGCACGGATATAACTTCCAGAAGCCTTCCAACCGCGACGGCTGTTCAACGTCTTTCTGGCGAAGTTGCCTGCAACCAACGTGTGATATGCGAGTGGGCGTGCGTGTGTGCGTAAGTATGAGTTGCTTGTGCGACGGGGCGTGTGTGTGTGTGTGTGTGTGTGTGTGTGTGTGTGTGTGTGTGTGTGTGTGTGTGTGTGTGTGTGTGCATTAAGCGCAAACGCTGGTACGCACATGTTGATGATGCGGGCCGCGCTGGCTGCGTCAATGCCGCCTTCGTGTGCTCGGCGCTTTGATGCTCGCTCGACGCAGTCATGAGATGCTGTTTGCATGACGACCGCTTCAGGTCGGATGTGGAACTTGTCTGCCAAATCAATCCACGGCTTGCGCTAAAAGTGATGAGCAATCATGTACGTGTGTGTGTGTGTGGTGTGTGTGTGTGTGTGCACGGTTGTGACAGTTGGTGCGAGAGAAGCAGGGCTAGTCAAAGATGATGTACGATTTCACGGCATCAAGAAAAATGATCAATGATGACAATGCGTACCTGGTGCTTGGTCATATTTGTGCGATCGATGATGACACTCTTGCCTGCCTTCAATGCTCGCCGAGCCTTGTGTGTCATGTGTGATTGTGTGTGTGTGTGTGTGTGATTTTGTGTGTGTGTGTGAGAGTTGTGTGTGTGTGTGTGTGTGAGTTGTGTGGATTTGAGAGACAGGGGTTCTCTCTCAACTGAATGTCCCATCGCCAGTGTTTCGTACCATGGCGATGCACTTGTCGCGCGACCCGAGTACGTCCTGGCAGATGCGCTCCCATGTGTTTGGCTCGGCCAGGTCCATGATGTGTTTGGCCAGTGTTGTTTTCCCAGAGCCTGTCATGACAAGTGACAATGAGAACACAAGCTAACAGTGCATAAATACATACATACAAGCCCACGCACACGCCCACGCACACGCACACGTACACGCACACGTACACGCACACACACACACGCACACACACACACACGCACATGCACACGCACACGCACACTGACCTGTGATGCCCTGCAACACCAGTAACCGTTGCTGGTGCGAGTGCTGCCACTGCGAAGGTACATTCTTTTCATCAGCAACAGCCGAGGCCCTGAGCTGCTGCTGCTGTTTTCCTTCGTCGTCCGTAACACCCGTATCGGCATCACCATCATCACCACCATCATCGTCATCGTCGTCGATGGTCACACTCGGGTGGAACGTTTGCGTTGGCTCCTCGAACACCGACATGTCGATCAAGGGCTGTCCTTCCACTGCAGTTTTTGCTGCCGCGAGCAAAGCGCTGACACCACACGCGATTTTTTGTTTGCATTTGCGCCACCACCCAGCAGCAGCCAGTCATCAGTTACGTTTTATCGCCATCAGAGTGCACGACACACAAAAAAAAACACACAAGAAGCAAGCACACCACAACAACAACAAGACGGGCACTCCTTTGTGCATCGAATCAAATTTTTGTTGGCCCACGAACAGCCGCCAAAAGAAGAGAAAAGGGACAGACAAGCACGAGAGCAGCAGCAGCAGCAGCAGCAGCAGCAGCAGCATAAGAGAAAGAGAGACAAGCAGACAGAGACGACAGGGGAAGAGACAAGAGGCAGCGTGAAGGGCACGATCAGGTGCAGTCGGCGAGGGTGGCGGTCGGCAAATCCAGAGTCCAAGTAGAAACGAAGAAACGAGGAACCAATGTGCATGCGTGGTGTGTCTGTGAGTAAGTGTGGGTGCAAGCATGTGCATGTGCATGTGCATGTGTGTGTGTGTGTGTGTGATCATTTGAGTGAGAGGAGTTGGTGTTGTTGCAAGGTAGCAAGGTGCTTACCTTCCTCGCCGAGGCGAGGATGGCTCGTTGGTTGGGACGCCAAAAATGGCACCATACCAACTCACCAAAACAAAAAAAGGAGGGGAAAAAAGTGAGTGTCAGCCGTCCACTTCCGGGACTGACTGGTACCTAAGAGAGAGAAAAAAAAGTGTGAGGGTGTGGGGGGCTTAGTCCATGTGCATGTGACCGAATGTACATGTGTGTGGTGGTGGGGGGGGGGT
>NW_004754931.1:545139-548068 GCF_000188695.1 Salpingoeca rosetta | reverse complement strand
CAAGCGGGAGCGGCATTGACAGATTATCGTCCAACGCGCCATTCACAGCCAACGCCCCTTTTTACCAACATTTTACCACCCTGTCTTTCGGTTGGAGGTACGCCACTGCCTTTTGCACAAAAGCCAAAGCTCGAGCTGTCGAGCTTTGTCAGGTATTGTTGTGGTGTCCCATTCTAGCATTCTGAGCTTTCTGTGCATTGTGTGTCAAATCATGTCACATCAACACGTTGCCTTTCATCTTTACTCAAGGACCTAAGGACACAAGGCACATGCAGAACCACAGTGCAGCAGCAGTAGCGGTAAGTTTAACACACGCCTACACAACAACACAGGCAACCAGGGTGCACTGAACGGCCCGCCAACTGCAGCGCGCACTCGCACAACGCACAACGCAGCGGACGGCCACAAGAACCCATGACAACAGCGTACACCGCATCGTTCCCGGCGAGCGGCAGCCACTCAAACAGGCAGGCCGTCGCGTTGACGCGCACGTGCACCTCATTTAGCGCTGTCACCGGGCAGCCGGCAGCGTCGTCACCAGCGCAGGTGCACTGAACGGTCCGGCTACTGCACTCGTCACACCGCGCACGCTCACGTTGTACGGCGTGGCCGGGCGAAGGTCACTGCTCGTGTATTCCCTGGCGTTGGTGTTGATGGTGGCGTTGGTGGTGGTGTTGTTGTTGTTGGTGGTGGTGGTGTCGCCGTTGGTGGGGAGCGTGATGATGCGAGTGAGGGGCCGGCGGCCAGGGGTTTCCATGCGCGTCTCCACGATTTGCACATCATACGCCACGATGCGGCCGTTGGCGGGGGTCGGGGCGTTGATGTTCACCCGCACAGCGCGCTGCCGCACCTCCAGCACCAGCGGAGCGGCGGGTCTGCTCGGCACATCCTCTGCAGTCACAACACCTGCTGTTGTAAACCCGCTCACCCCGCGACCGTGCACAGCGCGCACACGCACGTCGTAGGCGGTGAACGGAAGCAGGCCGGTGATTGTGGCGTGCAGCGGTGTTGCCAGCTCGTCCATACTCGCGGGCTCGTGATCAAGATAGCGACTGCACATGGGGGAGGCGTGCGTGGGTGTGATTTTGGGGGAAGGGAGGCGTGTGAGGCCAATAGTAGAGAGAGAGAGAGAGCGAGCAAAGATGAAGGAGGCGTACTGTGTGCATGGATCATGTTTGGTGTGGATGTGTGCAGCAGAAATGACGCACACGGGAAGTGCACACATGAACGTTGAGATTCGAATGGGATATGAACGTGCTCTCACACACACACACACACACATGCGTATATACATACACACATACACACACATGCATATATACATACACACATACACACACAACGCACACTCAAACTCGCACTCCCCTTCACCACACATACACATACACTCAAACTCACACTCCCCTTCACCACACACACACACACACACACTGAGCCTCTTGTCACATACTCGCCACTGGTTGTGCGGGAGCGGTGTGCGCGTGTCACCAGGAGGGAACGAGGTATTGGCACATGTGACGGGGAGCCACGCGTCCGTGGTGTTGTGCAGGCGGATATCGAGCGTGTAGTAGTCGATGGGAGCAAAGTTACCGTGGGGCCGCGGCCACGCAGCGGTGGCACTTGTCGGTGCTGCCGATGTCACGTTGAGTGTGGATGGCGCATCAGGATCAACTGCACGTCGGGGTATGTGTGTGCGTGTGTGTGCGTGTGCGTGGGGTTACGTGTGTCAGTGTGCGCACATGTCTGTGAAGGGATGGGTGACGCTGGTGCTCGCAAGGACAAACCCCATGAGTAAAGGCGTGTGCATGCGTAGTCTGTCTGAGCAAGCAAGTGCACGTATCATGTCCTCATGCAGCTCTTGCATGAACGCAGAGGCAGAAAGAGAAGCGCCAATGCCGTACGCGACCGTGACTGCGCGCATGGCAGCCGGTGTGCCGTCGCTGTTCTCAAGGGGGAACCATGACTGAGGCACACTCGTCCACGCAATGCAGCCTGAAGAAGCGGCGCTCATCTCACACCACGCCTGTACGCTCACGTCCTTCTTGGTGCCGTCACCATCAGTGTCCACACGTGCGCTCAGCGTGATGCTGACAGTGGTGGCAGCAGTGCGCATGTTGAAGCTGGCGTCGCGCGCTTGCAGGTGCACCCGCACGTGCGGAGCGTCAAACCACACCGTGCTGGCAGACAGCAGCGTCGCCACCACGTCGTGCGCTGGCTGGCGAGGAACATCAACGTCTTCCTCCGCTTGCAATGATGCCCACGCAGCGCTCAGCCGCGTCGTCACCGTGTCAGTGGTCGCGCTGTCGGTGACGACCTCTGGGTTGGTGCCTGGCAGCAGCAGGTACGGCTGCGTGAAGGCGACGGAGGACACGCGAACGGGCTGCTGCTGGAACAGCGCCGAGTGCTCGACCTGCATCTGCGGCACAGGATACACGCTGGAGATGTTGCAGGTTGGGCCTCAAACTCCACCGGGCACGCGCACATGTAGTGGCGCGCCTGCGCGTCCTGCACGCACGTGCCGCCGTTGGCGCAGAACGCATCCGAGCCCTCGTTGCAGTCGCACACGTCGCCGATGCCGTTGCTGTCGCTGTCGCGCTGCTGCGGGTTGAACACGCGCGGGCAGTTGTCCTTGTCGTCAAACACTCCATCGCCATCTGTGTCTGCGCGCTCGGCGGGGCAGTCATCACGAGCCAGCATCACGTCTGGGAACTCCTCGCTGTCGCTGTTCACTTCCAACGAAGCAATGTTCTCCAGCAGGAATGGGCCAATGAAACACAGGTTCGAGTTGTTGGCAATCACCCACGAGCCACCGTACGACTGCAGGCTCGCCAGTGCATCCACGTCCAGCAAGACGGTGTTGTCACGAACGAGGATGTCACCGTCCACGCGCGCAAGGTTGGACGGTTCATCGAGGGTCATCAGGCGCAGG
>NW_004754931.1:518355-540079 GCF_000188695.1 Salpingoeca rosetta | reverse complement strand
GGAAGTGCTCAGAACTTGAAAGCTTTCTATGATAGTCACCTCGCATGGAAGCTTCCCACACGGGAGCTTCCCGCGGACAGGCCCTTGCTTTTTCTGTGTCTTGCTCCAGAAGGTCCTCCGTCACCGCCGGGGCACTTTCTTCCCCCTGGTACCTTGCCTACTTCCATTCGACCCACACTTTGTGTGTGGGATGGTTGCTTCAGTGTCTGTTGAGGCCCGGTCTTTCTTCAACGACGGGGCACTTCTTCCGCGTGTGCCCTGGCTGCTTGCACCGGCTGCACTCGCCCCCTGATGACTGCGATGCTTGTGGCTGCTCCTCATCGCCTGCACCGTCAGTCTGAGGAATTCGCAGGGGGAATGGAGGCAGACACGCCGGTGGTGGTGGTGGTGATGATGATGGCGGCGGTGGCGGTTGAAGTGACGATGATGGTGGCGGAGGAGGAGGTGGTGGTGCTTGCTGCTGCTGCTGCTGCTGCTGCTGCTGTTGTTGTTGTTGTTGTTGTTGTTGTTGTTGTTGTTGTTGTTGTTGTTGTTGTTGTTGTTGTTGTTGTTGTTGTTGTTGTTGTTGTTGTTGTTGTTGTTGTCGTTGTTGTCGCCGCTCACGCTGCAGTGCGCTGCCAGGGTCGAAGATCCAGCTCGTGCCTGGAACAGGACCGGCGAGGGCGCGGTCGTTGCGGTCACTGACGGTGCACACGCGCGGATCCGGGCCCTGAACTGCGAGGGCAAAGCAGTAGCGCCGACCCCGCTTGATCTTGCGATGACTGTGCATGTCTTGACCGTCGTTGGGGTCATACAGGGAGTCTCTGTTCCTGTTGTAGTTCCTGTCAATGTATGATTCATCGAGATACACCTACAGGCAATTGAGCCACGTGAGACACGAAAAGGGAACATTGCACATGCGAAGAAACATCGACAACACAGCAGCATGGGCACACACACACACACACACACACACACACACACACCTCTCTGAGGCGCTCGTCAGGTGGCAACCTCCTGTTTGCATCAAACTCCTTCAGATACTTCGCGAGCAGCTGCTTGTGCCTCGGGTTCTCTTGAACAACGTGCTTGTTGCCGCGAAGGTAGCCCGCACGACGAAGAAACCGCTGCACTGCCCGCAGAGCCGCCGCCCTGTCCAGTTCGTCGTCACCATCGCCAGCAAACGAAGGTCGCACGTCCACATGCCTGTGCTTGCGTAGGAAGTCAAGCACCTGTACGGCCGTGATGCGGTGTCCACCTTCTCTCTGCATGCGCACGTGATCGCGAACCTGCCTGAGCACACGTTTTGTCGTGGGCACACGTGTCGGCAGCCGTGTCGCCTTGCCACGGCGGTTCTCAACAGAAAGTGTCTTAAGGCCCTGCAGACACGAAGCACATGGAATATGAGCCAACATGAACAGATCTAAGACAAACAGCACGCTGGTGTATGAGTTGACCACAGCAGGTACATCTCCTCAACTCACATCTATGCCGTGCTCTTGCAACAGCTTGTTGAGCATTGCATACTTCCGACGCACAGTGCTGAGGCCAACCCTGTGTTGTTCCAGACCGAGGTAAAAGAGTGAAGTGAGGTCGGCCATGCGAATGAATCATCTATGTCACAGTTGACACATGCAAACACGTCAGCTTGCACACTATGTAACAAAAGAGTGTCAACATACCCCAACTGCTTAGCAGCACGTTCATCGACCTGGCCATTCGAGCGCTTGCCCTTGGACTTCCTCCGGTTCTCCAAGTGTGCCAATTTCAACTGCATGTACACATGCAAAACCAGAAGCGTTTCCTTCTCTGTCAGGGTTCCCTGACCCCTCATGTTCCTCAGGCACGCACATATCTCCATGATCTCCTGAGGAGTCAGGTGCTTCTTGGTTACCGGCTTGGGCATGTCTTGTCGTGCCCGCTTTGGTGAGTTGGTGGCAGCTCGCCTTCATCCTTTCATCGTCGCTCAACACCTCGAAATTAGAGGCACAAAAACATCATCGCCCATCGTCGATGATGGTGGTTGAAATTTCCTCTATTTTGCCGACGATTTGCACGAAAGATGCAACTTGACAGCGGTTGCTTGGGGCGTGTGCGTCACCCTTGCACCCCAAACCAGCGCAGATGCATGTGCAAGGCCGGCGTGGTGCTGCCGGGCAGCCTGCACACGACTCAAATCCAACCACAAACGAGAAAAATAAAACCCTACCATTTCGTGTGTCGGGCGCCATCAATCAATCACCATCATCACGTTGATTTGATTGGATCATCATGAGCTCCGAGGGGTACGAGGAGGCAATGGAGGCCGCCAGGGATGAAGAGCAACAGCAATCAGACCAAGAGCCGCAGGAACCCCCAGATCAGCTCACGGTGGCAGGCATGCTGATTGAGGAGGTGTGTGTCCTGTTGTGTGTGTGTGTGTGTGTGTGTGTGTGTGTGTGTGTGTGTGTGTGTGTGTGTGTGTGTGTCTTTCAGTGCCTGTCCTGGCGGCTCTCCTGCTCCTGCTCCTGCAGTGCCTGTCCTGCTCCTGCCCCTGCCCCTGCCCCTGCCCCTGCTCCTGCTCCTGCTCCGTCCCCTGCCCCGTCCCTTGCTCCGTCCCCTGCTCCTTGCTTCGCCCAACTCACACGGTGAGCGCCGTGGTGCTCTGTTTTGTCGTGCTCTGCTTGCCCCCCTCAACATCATTTTTAGTATGGGGCGGCGGACCTGAGTGAGTATGACTACGACGACCCGGAATATGAGCGACTTCTCGGTGCCTCTCAAACCCTTCCCGCGGTGCTGCAGCGCGTCTTTGGTCCAACCCACGGCGTCTGCAACAAGCAATGGGGTCACAATGAGGTACGTCTGCCTGGGCAGCTTTCACCACTGCCCCCCGCCCCACTTCTGAATCCGCCAAGCCTCATACCGTGCTCATGACCCCAGTTTCAACACGTGCACAATCCACACAGATTGCCTACCGCTGCCTGGACTGCCAGAAGCTGGAAGTGACAGCCTTCTGCCCTACCTGCTTCCTCGAAGGTTAGCACGAGTGCACCTGCGCGTGCTCTGAGTTGGCACCTCGGGGCCGTTTCATGCTATGGTGGCTGTCAGCTGGCCAGGCCAAATTTGTTGCGGCTGTGGAGTGACCGTGGGATGTTACCTGCAGTGATTGTGGCTCACTTGCGCTTCGTCCTCTGCTGTTTCTTGGGGCAGGCGGCCACGAGGATCACCGGTATGTGATGTACATGAGCTCCAGTGGCGGCAGCTGCGATTGTGGCATGTCCACCGCCATGGACACCCGCTTCTGCTGCCCGAACCACAGCCCACAGGTACATGCTTGGCTGCGTGTGCTTACCTCTCTATACCTAAGCCGTATGTGTACATGTGTGTGCATGTGTGCATGTGTGTGTGTGCATGTGCGTGTGTGTGTGTGTGTGTGTGCATGTGTGCATGTGTGTGTGCATGTGTGTGTGTGTGCATGTGTGCATGTGTGCATGTGTGTTTTGTGGCTGTACCCGTGCTAGGTGCTTGGCCTGTATTTTCTTGGCAGCCATTGGGCGAGTGCATTGGCGCTGTGTCTGTGAGCTTATACGCGTGCTGTTTTGTGCACCGTGGGCGCGTCCACGTGCCTCGTCACCATCATAGACGCCGGACACAGGTGCACTTGAGCGGGATATTGCTGCTGGCAAGCTCGACGCCCTTCGCGCGTGCTTCAAAGAGCACCTCCGCTTTGCCCTCACAGATGTGCGTTAATGGGGTTGCCAAATGGCGTTGTGTCAACCTGACTCATACGCTGACTTGGCCTGGCTCGTGGTTGCTCTGTTGCACCACGCACTCGCTCACTCACTCACTCACTCACTCATGCGCACACTCACTCATGCACACACACTCACACTCACTCACTCACTCACTCACTCACGCGCGCACACACACACACTCACTCACTCACACTCTCACTCACTCACTCACACTCTCACTCACTCACTCACTCACTCACTCACTCACTCACTAATGCACACACTCACTCACTAATGCACACACTCACTCACTCACACTCTCACTCACTCACTCACTCACTCACACTCTCACTCACTCACTCACTCACTCACTCACGCGCGCACACACACTCACTCACACACTCTCTCTCACTCATGCACACACACTCACTCATGCACACACACTCACTCACTCACACACACATGCACTCCCTCCCTTCCTGTGTGGCGCTGCTTCAAACACCGCTAGCACCGCCCCTCCATCCAATTCCTGCAGGAAATGGCCGATTTGCACTGGGCCCTGCGCTGCATGATCTGGCGATGCGTGCGGGACCTTGAAGCTGAACAGGTAGGTGGGTTCAGGCCCTTGCATGTGCGTGTGCTTGCTCGTTGGCGTGGTGGTCCACATGCAAGCATGTGCAATTGTCGCGTATGGTTGCGGCATGGCTACGATATTGTTGCTGGACCCCTTTCACTGTCAGCTCTGTCACTAAAACCTGTGCTCTGCCAACCACGCTCCGCAAACCAACACGCTAGGGGTTCGACTGGGTTGAGAGAGCGGTCAGGCTGGCCATCTGCAGTGAGCTGCGCGCATCAATCACCGTGCTACTCGTCAGCCTCATCCCCACCCCAGAGATGAAGGCTCGCCTCACACGCGTCGTCATGGACAAATATCACGAGGTGTGTATGTGTGTTTGCGAGTGTGCGAGTGTGTATGTGTGCTTTTGCGAGTGTGTATTTGTGTTTGCGAGTGTGCGAATTTGCGAGTATGTGAGATTGTGTGTATGTGTGTGTGCGTGTGCCGTTGCGTTACTCCACCTTCATATGCACAGTGCGTGTTGTGTCCGAGCTTTCTTCACTGACACGCCGTCCCATCACACGTGCGCACGTGTTCACCTGTTTGTGTGGACGTACATGCGCAGTTGAGTGAGTTGCACAAACACGCAACGGATGTCAACGAGATGAACAGCGAGCACCTTCGTCTCACCGTCCAGATCTTCTCCAGCCCGGGCGAGGTGGGGTGACTGCAGTGCACGCATGTACACACACACACACACACACACACACACACACACACACACACACACACACACACACATACACACACACGCACACGCACGCACACACACACACACGCACACACACGCACACACACACACACACACACACACACACACACACACACACACACACACACACACACACACACACACACACACACACACCATGTCCCTCCATTCTCGGCCTCTCAACCCCCTCCCTCCCCCGTCTTGACAATACTGCATTGCCACTGCATGCAGTTGCTGCCATACTTGCTGGAGCGCAATCTTCTTCGTTTGCTGCTGGACAACCTGGCTCGATTCATGCAGCCGTCGCTGTGCCCTCGCCCACACGTTCAAGGCAACGCTGCTTCCGCCCCGGCCACTTTCGCTGCCCAGTACGCCCGCGCCTCTTGTCTCCACCCGTCTGACTGTGCGGCGTGCGTGCGTGTCTGTCTGTGCGGCGTGCGTGCGTGTCTGTCTGTGCGGCGTACGGGTGTGTGTGTGTGTGTGTGTGTGTGTTTCTCTGCCTGCCTGTGGTTGTGTCATGCACAGACATGCGCGCGTGCTTGCGTGTTGGCGCGCTTGCGTAAAATTGCGCACAGCAACGATCAAGTCCGTCAATGCTCCCCTCATCCGCGTGAACGGCGACACGAATGCGTGCAGGAGTTCGCTCTTCACAGAGGGGCGCTTCTGGCCGCTCGCATTTGACATCAAAGACTACATTGCCTACGACCACAGCGTTGCACGTGACTTCCTCACCAAGTGAGAAGGCTATTTCCACTGATGCTGTTGGTGCTGCTGTTCGACGTTGTTGCATCAACGCACCACTGGCTTGAGCGTTGCGTCCATCACTGTCACACACATCGACTGACACACACTCCCACACACACACACACACATACACGCCACCTCTTGTGCAGCCCTGAGACGGTGCAGTCGTTTGCTGATTTGTGCACGCTTACGGAGCTGGCCGATGTGAACATCCGCAAGCGCGACATGTTCGTGCTCTTCGAATCGGACCGCAAGCAAACGTACGCCCACCCATCACGCTGTCGTGCGCAAATCCAACCCGCAGCTCGTGTTCTCTCTCTCTCTCTCTCTCTCTCTCTCTCTCTCTCTCTCTCTCTCTCTCTCTCTCTCTCTCTCTCTGTGTGTGTGTGTGTGTGTGTGTGTGTGTGTGTGTGGCTCACCAATGATATGCAGCTCATACGCACGTACTTTGATGAACATGTTGTCGCCACTGCAGTTACAACTTCTTCACGTTCTACTCCACGTGCTTCTACACGCTGACGTGCCATGCGTACTTCTTCCTCTGGTCTCCAGCCGTTCAAGAAGAGTTGGCAGCGCCAGACGCAACACTCACCGTACGTTGTTGCTAGTTCGTTTTTCGTGCGAGTGTGTTCGGCTGAAAAAATGCGTTTGTCTGTATTCCTTCGTGGTTGCCACTGTCTACCTGCGCTGTTTAGCCCCTTGACATGTGTTCTGCAGCAGCTCACAACCACGTGCTGCCCGTGCTTGTTCCCTTTGCTGAACTGTTCCACCTGCAGAAGACCCTGGTGGCAACCCTGTGTACGTGCTACGCTGCACTGCGCACCGTACTCGAGATCCCCTTCGCGTTCCCGAGCGAGGACGTGTACACGACGTGTCTTCCGTTTCACCGACACATTGCCGTCATTCTCGGTGCCATCTGCAGACACGCCAGCATCGACCAGTTCAAGTTCGTACTGCTGCGTTGGCTATGCACGCTGTGTGTGCTTGTTTGGTTGTGTGTTCGTGTATATGCGTTTGTGTGTGAATGTGTGTGTGTGTGCGATTGTGTGTCAATTTGTTCTCCGTGTCTGCAACACGGGCACCCGTCCCCCTCCCCCGTTTCCGCCTCTCAAGCCGCATGTCGACGACATTGCTGTTCCTGCTGCTGCTCTGTCCAGGAATGTGCTGGCAGAGATGGGCAAGGCGAGCTCGTCGCATCCGCCGCAGTCACCGATCGAGGTGCAGTCCAGACACCACCGCCAATTGCTTCCACTCAAATGTTGATGCCGGACACGCACACACACACATACACTCATATGCATATGTTCAGAAACACACACACGCGCCCGCGCATACGATTGTTTTACTTCGTGTGCGTATCTGTGTTCACCTACGCCGAACATCCTCCCCTCTCCCCTCTGTTCACATCGCTGCTTGGTTGTGCAGGTTGTGCGCGCGCTGTCTGTGTGGCCGCTCCGTATCTTCTCCGCTCGCGCCCGGCAGCGCATCGGCCTGTGGAAGCGAAACGGTGCCAAGCCCCACCTTCAGGTGTGTGTGTGTGTGTGTGTGTGTGTGTGTGTGTGTGTGTGTGTGGTTGTGTGTGTGTGTGTGTGTGGTTGTGTGTGTGTGTTTGTGTGGTGTGTGTGTGTGGTTGTTTGTTTGTGTGTGCGTGTGTGGTTGTTTGTTTGCGTGTGCTCCTTTCTCTCAACCACATCACTGACTCACTTCTCTTCTCACACCACGCCATGACGACAGATGCTGCTGTACACGTCGTCAGAAATGCCCAACGTCGTGTTTGCGGACCTGTTCCTTGTGCAGTGAGTCACCACCAACTATGTGGGCTGCTGCGTGCAGATGCCACTGTGACGCCCAGCCATCGTCGTGCACTCTGGCACACGCTCTTCCCTTCTCTCGCGCACGCTTGCACACTCTAACTGCCCTTGTTTGCCTGCATGCAATGTAGGCTGTGCGCGGAGCTTGAAGGCACGGACGAGTACATTTCCCGCGTGCAGACATCTTTCCTCCACGACACGCCCTGGCTCGACGTGCTCGGTGGTGACGCAAGCGTGAGTCGTGCAACCCACGCCAACGCTGCCTGCAGCGCTCGCGCTCCGCTTCTGCATCAACCTATCATTATGCTCACACCTTATTCGTTTGCTCCAACCTCCCGTGTTCATGTTGCATTGACGTCGTGCTTACCTCGTGTCCATCTTGTGCGTACGCCTGTGGTTCAGGTTGACGAAGCGATGGCGGGCGTTGATGAGCTTGACCGCCTCTCCTTTGCGGCACTGCTCACAGACATGCAGCGCTTCCTCCTCCTCAGCGTCCAGGACAACCCCATTGTCACAGGCAACTTCCAGACCCTCATCGACCACAAGGTCCGTGTGCTTTTGTTTACTTATGTTTTTGCGTTTGTTTGCGCCGTTTTGTCTTTTGTGTTTGTGTTGTTTGTGCGCGCTCTGGCTTGCACCCAATGCTGTCGGTCGTCATCATGTTTGTGGCTTCAAATCGATTCGGTTGTATGGTTATGTCCACACACACACACACACGCACACACACACACACACACACACACACACACACGCACGCACACACACACACACACGCACACGCACGCACACACACGCACACACACATACTTCACGCTCATCCCATTGCAGGTGCAAAGCTTCCTTGCCCTTGGTCGCCAGAAAGGCAGCAGCATCGACGCGTATGCTTTTCGGGATCCGCAAATCAGCTCCCACGCGGCTGTTCGTGCCGCCATTGAGCGCGTGGCAGAGTTCCATCCAGCGACCGTTTCCCACGGCAACATGCGAGAGGTGCGCTCAGAAGCCTTGTCGCTGTTGTTGTCCTTCTTGTTGTGATGGCGCTTGTCGCAACTTTCGTACCGATGCTGTGCTCGTGTTATTCATGGTATGAAGGCACGGCTTGCGCTCGTGCAGTGCTGCAGTTGCCGAAACCTGTGTGATGCGCCCCTCGCATTCATATGCTGCTGCTGCTGCTGCTTGGTTTTTGATTTGCGTTGCTTTGCAGGGCTACTTTGAAATGAAGAAGGAAATGTGGGCGGACATCAACTGGCCGCTCATTGCAACACTTGCCACGGATCTCCGAAAGATGAACAACATGATTGACAACTTCAACACAGCCATGAAGTCAGTGACCTGCGTCACGCAACGTGCACGATGGCCGTGTGTGTACTTGCCAGGCTGCGTCTGTACGTGTACCTGTCTGTCTGTGTATGTGCTAATGTGACGTTAATTCCAGCCACACATTCTCACGCACCGTCAATCCCAACACAACTCATGCCTCAGGCTGCCTGGTGATGAGGTCACCGAGTACCACGAAGTGCGGACTGGCTCAATCATGTCATTGTCCCCTGTCCTTGCTTCACCAGGTATGATATTGTGTGTGTGTGTGTGTGTTTATCGCTGCTGGTCACGGTGCCCTTGCAGCGACCATGACATGGGTGGCACAACCACGCTTTGATTCCTCTTGACGTTTCGTGGCGTTGCACGGTCACACACACACACACACACACACACACACACACACACACACACACACATGCGATCACACGCTCTCTCTCTATCCCCCCCCCCACACACACACACACATAAACAAACACACACCATCTCGCTCCACTTACACGGCCTCGCAAACACGTGCGTGTGACACGCCCACATCAATGTGAAACGGCGATTGTGCTCCCAACACTACAGCCATGCTGTCCACACAGCTCAACCTGCTGCGGGCCATGCTGTCATTGAAAGGCACGCCAAGCTACTCCCCGTCTGTCGTCGGCGCGTGCTTGTCCTTCATCGCCGCGTCCGTGTTTGTACGCAGTCGCAACCAGGCCGCACGCGTGGATGAGAGGGATGACAACGACGACGATGGTGATGATGCGAGCAATTGTGACGATGGCAGTGGCCTTTCGGATCACGACGAGCGCCTCCTGCGCACTCTCGTGGAGCAGATGATGACGCAGTTCAAGGTGTGATTGGTTGGGTGGCTGTTGGTGTGTTTGCTTGTGTGCTTTGTTTGTGTACCGCGTTGTTTGCACATTTGCCTGCAAGCAACACAACGCTCAACACCTTGCACCATTTCTTCTTTCTCCTATCGCCACCACCGCTAGAACACCACGCCGCTGCAGGGGTTCCTCACGTCGCTGTCGCGCGTGCCGGCTCTGCGCGAGTTCATTGCTGCGCTGCGCGGCGAGAACGACGAAGACAGCGAGGAGAGCGATGGCGCCAAGACGAAGAAGCAGCGGAAACGCGCCAAGAAACGCCAGCAGAAACTACTTGATAAGATGCTGCAGCAATCCACCGCCTTCATGAAGGTGTGTGTGTGCGTGTGTGTTGGTGTGTGTGTGTGTCTGTGTCTGTGTCTGTGTGAGAGTGTGTGTGTCTGTGTGAGTGACAAAGTCTATCCTTGCAGTACAGATACGTCCTATGGGCTTTGTTTTGTTCTGATGCCTTTCCTTGACCCATCCCCGCCTCTTCTTCCGCCGGATCATTGTTCCTTCCGTTCACTGCAACCAGCACCGTATGGAGCCTGACAGCAGCGAGGATGAGAGCGACCACAGCCGCCATCATTCCCCCGACAGAACAGAGCCTGTCATCAAGCCTCGCGCACCAAAGGCAACGTGCGTTGTGTGCCAGCGTTCCATCACCACCCAGCGTGGCGCGTCCATGTTTGGCATCTACTCCATCCCTGTCAGCGAGCAGTGCCAGCAACACAGCAACAGGTCTGTTGTGCATGCGTGCAGGTGTCTGTGTATGTGTGTATGTGTGTGTGTGTGCATGGTTGCATGTGTTTGCACGTTAATGCTCAAACTCAAACACGTTCGGTCGGTCGGCTGCTTTTCCTTTGCTCACCCCACTTGTCCTTTTCCCGAACCACTATTGCTGTGGCGACTGGTCAGGGAGCTTCTGCAGCCCTTGTCTGACGCGCGCGAACCACCGGAGTCGTTTGCCGTTGGAATAACGCGTGCAGCAGGCGCATACAAGTTCATGCAGCTGTGCCAGCATTACATTCATGACGAATGCAAAGGGGTACGAGTATGGGTATGTGTGTGCGTGAGTGTGTGTGTGTGTGTGTGTGTGTGGCTTGATGTGCGCGGAAACACATTGTCTCACATCATGACGTCTTTCATGACTTCACTCACATGTGTACACGCGCATCCCTAAACACGTGCGCAACCGCAACCGTTCAGAACTTGTCACGCTGCCCCATCTGCCAAAGTGTGACAGACCTGTGCGTGTCTGGCTGCGTCGTTCCGAAAGTGTAAGTCAGCGTTCAGCGTACTGTTGCTTGTGACAACTGTGTGTGCGTGTCCGTGTGTGTGTGTGTGTGTTGTGTTGGATGCCGATGCCCTGCTTCGCTGGCTGCTTGCTGAGTGTGTGTGCAGTCGCACTCACATCCCTTTCCACCTCACACACACACACACAACCACCTGCTGTTCTCGCGCTGATTATCTCGTCGCCCCGTGGTGCGTGTGCAGGTTGGCGCATCACCACTGTCTGAGCTTCACGGCTGGGGCACCGCGCGTGGTCAACATCATGCAACAGTACCGCATGTTTGGCGCGCAAGAGACACTGCCCGTTGCTGCAGAGGCCCACATTGCACGCGACGGCGAGTACGGCTTCTCCTCAGACGTCATCTGGTGGCTCAGGTCAGCGCACACGCGTATCTGTGTGTGTCTGTTTGTCTGTCTGTCTGTCTGTGTGTGGCTGTGAAGCGCTGATATCATTGCCAAAGACGTGTGCTCATCGCCTGTGGTTCTGTATGCTTGCCCATTTGTCTGTATCATGACAGCGGACGAGCAATTGAATCTGCGCAAGACGATCCTCTGCAACAGGCGTGGTGAGCATCACTCATTCACTCAATGCCTTCGCACGGTCTGCTTGTTCGATGCATGTGTGTGTGTGTGTATGCATTAATCCTCGTGCGAGTGTACTTCATGACTTCGCTTGTGCACTCGTGCGTGCCCCCTGCTGTTTCAGGCTGCGCTTGCGCGACGAAGCCGCGTTCCTCCACTACCTCTCGCACACAATTGAGAGTAAGTACTCGCACTGAGCTCCTCTTGGTTCCATTGTTTGAAACCACTCGTTGCTGCTCAACTTGACGCTTCAATGATACGTTCTCACTCTCAATGGCCCACTCGCTGTCTCCCTCGCACCACACACACACACACACACACACACACACACACACACACACACACACACAGCGACGGTGGATGCGTATCAGCCGTCATTCTCCTGCAAGTACTTCCTGTACAAGACGACGCACATTGGCATGCAAAACCCAGAGCAGGCCCGTTCCTTCATGCAGCGCCTGCAGCAAAGTGCGTTGAAGCCATACTAAACTGTATGCGTGCGGTGTGTGTGTGTGTGGGTGTGGGTGTGGGTGTGGGTGTGGGTGTGGGTGTGGGGTGTGTGTGTGGGTGTGGGTGTGTGTGTGCTTCGAATCAACTTGACTTCCACGTCCACTCACGTGCTTGTGCGCATTGTTGCGGTTACTTCCAATTGCTCACCACGCTCGTGCGTGTGCATGTGCGGCGCGTCTCATTGTCTGCCCCTTTCTGTCTCTCTCGCTCAGTTGAGTTTCGCTGGCTGAATGGCGGCATGTTCAACTACCGCACGCCGCTCGAACTGTAAGCTGTCTACGCAAGCGGTGTCCCGCATTCGGCACAGCAACACAAAACAAACAAATCAAATCAACCACGACACCTTTGTTTCCGTGTGTCTGTTGTCGCCTCCTATCCACGTGCATGCTTTGCATCCCAAATCGATCCCTCACGTCACATCGCCTTCCAATCTCGCATTGCCGCGCACGGCCACCAGCGACACGTCTGAGTTCTGCCTGACCATCCTGTTTGGCGCCTTTCTGCACTATCCGCTCGAGCCCGCGGACTTTGGGGCGTTTTGCCGCCTCGTCCTCGCCCACGCCGTCGCTCGCCAGTCGCTCGTCAGCGGCATTGAGTCCAGACCCATCGTGCCCCGCGTACGTTGTGTGATTCGTTCGTGATTCGTGCGTGATTTGTGTTGCGCGCGCGCGCGCGTGTGTGTGTGTGTGTGTGTGTGTTTTGTGTGCATGTTTTGAGTGTTGCGTGGCGGTGTTGGTGCAGGCGATTAATCCTAGCGAGTCATGCCTGTGTGTTTTCATGCTGCCGTACTACTGCCTACCGACCTGTCTGTGTTGCACGCATGTGTGTTCGCGCCGCTCACGTTTGGGCTCGTTGTCCCTGCCTGCCTTCTCGCTCCACGCGTGCTCGTTCTCGCGTGCAGCCTGACCTGGAGAATGGACTTGAGTTTCTCTGCTTCACCACCGCGCTGGGCGAGTGGCGGGAGGTCGAAGGCATTCGCATCTCAACGGCAACGGCATTCAGCGAAGACCCACGCAGTAAGCACGCTGCTGGCCGTGCCTGCTGTACGTGGGAAGCTGTGCCACATGTTTTACCACAATCGTCGGTTTGTGTCTCTGTGTGGTGCTGTGACCATGTTTGTTGTTGTTGCACATATCACTGCTTTCATCTTACACTCGTACGCATGTGTCCCCGATTTGCCAGTCGACGGCTCTGGCGAGATCCCCAAGCATCATCTTGTCATCCAAATCAAGGATGATTCCCCCCACGAAGCGTACGTCCACGTTGTTCACATTCACGATACTGGACGCACTATTGGAGATGCATTTCAACACACACACACACACACACACACACACACATGAACACACATACACGTGCGTGTGCGGACTTTCTTTCTGTGTTGCTGCTCACAACACATGCACATGTACACGCACCTGCCTTCAGGGGCCCGTTTGTGATCGTGCTGAGGAACCCATCGCTCATTGATGTGCAGTGCTGCTACGTTGCCAAAGGCCTGGACAAGAAGACGACCGTGCCCCTGCGTGAGTTGTCGTGTACCTTCCCCATGCAATACGGCCATGCCACGCTCTGTCGCAACGTCATATGCAGGCATGTGTCTGTGTGTACGTTGCTGCGATTGGAGTATTTCCTCTCTCAACCCGCTCGTCATGCGTTTGTCGTCACAGCATTTGATCCCTACAAGATTGGCAAAGTCACACTCTGGCCGGCGGAAGCACAAGGTGTGTGTGTGTGTGTGTGTGTCTGTCTGTCTGTCTGTCTGTCTGTCTGTTTGTTTGTTTGTGCACCTGTTGTGGTATTGGTTGCGACATCGCTCACATTGTTTTGTTTCTGCCACAACCACAAATGCACAGATGGTCCGATTTCAAAGCCTGCCGACAAGCCCGTCCCAAGCACAGACAGGCCAGAGGGCGCGAAGGAAGACACAAGCGCTGGCAATGACGACACCACCCGTGACAACAGCGATGATGACAGCAACGCGAGCGCCGTTGCCGCTACAACTGCAATCACAGATGCGCTGTCTGCCCGCATGGAAGCAACAAACTCAACGCCACCACCAGCTCCCTCGTCAAGTGCACCTGAGGCGGCATCATCATCATCATCATCAACGTCGCCGTCAACATCGTCACCGCGCCTGCCGCCCTCCGTTCGAGCGGCAGTGCTTGGCCGGCGCCTCGCGTGCCCGTCGAAACCGTTTCCGCACGTGTCAGGCCGCGCCGGCGCACCCGTGATTGACCGATCGGCCGTTGACGACCTCGTCCACGCCATGCTGACGGGCGACGACACGAAGATCACGGACGACGAAGTGGAGGCATGCAAACGCGCGCTGGACAATGACGCAAACACAATCTGCAAGGCCGTGGAGCACGCCCTGCGTTTACTCGTCGTCCTCAAGTGCACCCTCTACGAGGTGAGGGCAGGCGTACGTGAATGTGTGTGTGTGTGTGCATGCGTGCATGCATGCTTGTGTGTATGTATGTGCTGGAGGGGAGAGGGTTGTGTGTCTGCCTGTCTTATCTTGCGCGTATGTGCAATGGTGCATTGGTGGTGTTGCCAAACAGTGGTGCTTAATGTGTCACCGCTTCATTTCACAAACATGTCATAACTGTGCCTGCGTGTACAGACACGGCTGTGCGTGCCTGAGTCTGTGCGCTGCGACTCGCCCTCCGTCGTTGACATGTTTGTCAACTTTCTCGATCTCAAAGGTGCTGAATCGTGCTTGTAGAGCTTGTCCAAACACGCACGCACACAATCAAGTGAAAAACACACACATGCACACGTGCACACGCATACACATGTGCGGGCATAGCCACTCATGAAACACACACACACACATCCACTCACAAACGGTTTCCCTGCTTCAATGCAGACACGTTTGCGGGTGTCGACTGGAGCGACGCGTCGAGTCTGCGTGCGAAGTTGCTGGAGCCATCGCAGCTCATCAAGGGATGGCTGCGCGCGTTTGCGTTCCGGAAGTTTCTCTCGTACGAGCACAAGTCGACCGTGGGCTGTGCTCAAGAGTAAGTTTTGCGCCAATTTGAGTGCCTGTCTCACCCATTAAATCGACTGCATCAGCGCTTACATTGTGTGTGTGTGTGTATATATACATGTGTGTGTGCGTGCGTGTGTGTGTTTATATATACATGTGTGTGTGCGTGTGCGTGTGCGTGTGCGTGCATGTGTGTGCCTGTGCGTGCCTGTGTCTGTGCGTGCGTGTGTGTGTGTGTGTGTGTGTGTGTGTGTGTGTGTGTGTGTGTGTGTGTGTGTGTGTGTGTGTGTGTGCGTGCGTGTGTGTGTGTGTGTGTGTGTGTGTGTGTGTGCGTGTGTGTATGTGTCTGCCTGTGTCTGCCTGTGTCTGTGCACAGACTGCCAAGCCGCCATCCACCAGAAGTGCCTCGTCTCCTCCAGCCGCCACCAACATTTCAGAAGGTTTGTGTGTGCTGCGCCCAGCCATTTTCGAATCGCACATGGGAGACCAGATATGGTTGCGCCACATACTCTCCCTGCCTCCCCTTCCAAACATTGCTACCTGCTCCCCCTTTCATACACACCACCTCACAATACCACTCGCGCACATCCGCTTCACGGTGTCATGGTGCGTTCGCCCCCCCCCCCGCCAGTTCCACGCGAAGTACAGCAAGGAGGAGCGTGTGGTCGTGGAAAAGGCCGTGTGCCTGTTGTGTGGAGACTGCTACGCCCTCGAGGAAGACGTCCCTGCCCCCCTTCCGCCTGTGCCGGTGAGCAGCCATGGACAGTACTGTTGCAAGTAGGCATACGCAAGCGAGGACACGCAGGGAGAGAGGAAGAGGGAGAGAAGACATTCGCACATGCACACACACACATGCACTCGTGTACAGAGACAGCCCATGCGTGTGTATGTGTGTGCGTGTGTGCGTGTGCCTCCACTGTGGTCGACAGAAGGATAGCATCTGAGCTGAGCATCTTGCTTCTCACTGGTTGCCACGTTCTGTTTGTTTGTTTGTTTGTTTGCTCCCTAGCACACGGAGGCGTGCTGCCCGCTCTACATGCAACGCAGCAAACCCGTCGCTTTTGTGAGTGCAGCGCTGTGTGTCGATTCATCCTCACGCGCCCGAGGTGTCAGTCATCATCACGAACAACAACGTTCGTGCTCGCTCACCACCACACTCGCTTGCTACATTTTATTTGTGTCGTCACGTGTGTGGTGCAACAATATCTGCGTTGTTGCACACATTGCAGTTTAAGAAGGGTGAGCGTCACCACGCCTGGGGAACGTTTTACCTTGATGAGCACGACGAAGAAGACAGGCGACTCATACGGTGCGCACAAGTGTGTGTGTGTGTGTGTGTGCGTGTGCGTGTGCGTGTGCGTGTGTGAGTGTATTTGGGTGCATGTGTGTGTATGTGTACGTGGCAATATGCCCGTCGTCTACACTGTGAACCTGTCGGTCTGTGTGTCTGTACATCGACACACATATATACTCATTCCCTTCTTCACGCATTCCCACCCCTCTCGCTATCACCACCACCATCACAGGGGTCGAAAGCTGCTCCTGAATCCGCAGCGCCTGAGTCTTCTGCACGAGGACTGGCTGCGCCATCGCGTCGATTTCCCGCCCGCAAACGGCCGCGCATGAGCTTGCATTTCGTGTTGCAACAAGTCGGTGGTTGTGTGGCGTGCAAACCTTCGTGGTCTTGCCTTCCCGAAATTCTCCTTTCTCCCTCAGCGCCCCCCCCCCCTCTCGCTCTTCCCCTTCTTTCCCACCCTCCATTTGTGCCTTTCATTAGCGTGTGATGCATTGTCTATTGGTTCGTGTATCCTTACTGTCTGACTAAACGTCCCCATAACCATAAAGGCACACCAATCCATGCCAGCATGACGGGTCGCTTGTGTGTGGCTGGGCCTTGCTCTCGTGTGGTGTCTGTGTGTGCGTGTGCGTGTGCGTGTGTGTGTGTCTGTGTGTGTGTGTGTGTGTGTGTCTGTGTATCTGTGTGTCTGTGTGTGCGTGTGCGTGCGTGTGTGTCTGTGTGCTTGTGTCTGTGTGCTTGTGTGTGTGTCTGTGTGTCTGTGTGCATGTTTGTGCGTGTATGTGTGCATCAGTTGAATGTGAGTGGAAAGTGCGCAGCAACTGATGCTGTGTCGGCCCAGTCGCCTGTCATGGTGTCATGGGTGAAGAGTGGAATATTTGGCAGATGGTGGGCGGAACGTGTGTATGTGTGTGTGTGTGTGTGTGTGTTTGTGTTGGGTGGGCGGGAGTTGAGTAAGCTGAAGCATCTCTTGCCAACACAGTTCGAAAACAAAGCACACGCACACACATACACACGCTCACTCATATCACACACACACATCACACATGCACACACATAACACACACACACACGCATACAAGCACCTGGCATGTTGAAGGCGATGCTGATGCGCGGTTCCGTGCAGGCGGTGGGCATGACCTGGTGCGGGAGCCAGCTTGGAAACAAGATGAGGTCGCCAGCTTTTGGTTGAACCACAATCGTGCCGTCCAGACCCGGATACGGTCCCCTGATCACATGTGCATGTGACACGGATGAGGGAAGGGGTAGGAAGCTGATGTCTGAGCAGCAATCGACGACGGAGAGGTTTGGTTGTCCGAGTACATGCACTAATGTACGACAATGATGCATGTATGCGTGCAACGCGGCACACAGACAGGCAGCAACACACAACATCAACGCAACGCAAACACGTACAACATGCACCACAAACGCACCTTGGGTCAGAGAACACAATTGGCCCCGCGTCCTCGGGCACAGCGACGTAGAACACTCCCGATACCATCTGCGCACAACCCGTGGAATCCATCAGCAACACACACTCATTCACTCACTCACATAATGACTCACTCACATAATGCCTCACTCACTTACTCACTCACTCACACACACACACACACTCACTCACTCGCACACATACACTCACTCACTCACATAATGACTCACTCACTCACGTACACACACACTCACACACACACACTCACTCACTCACACTCACTCACTCACTCTCTCTCTCACGCGCACATACTGACATTGTTTGGGTGAGTGTGCTGTGGGTGGCCCATACACCCTCGATGAACTGTGGCCCATGCCTGCAACTCCCGATCACGCTGCTCCACCGTCTCCTGCAGAAAACACACACACACAATACACAGGCGCCAACAGACAGCGCCAAAGAGAGACAGGAAGCCACGCGAGCATGAAAGCGTGAACAAACACTGGTAAAGCAGATCCAATACACTGCCACACGCCATCCTTCCGGCATGGACGTGTGCAGGGCAGTCGAGAGGAAGGTACAGCGGAAATCCTCACCTGAGACACGCCAATGGCGTGCAGGTATGTGTCTGTGACCAGGTGAAAGAGGCGCTGCAATCGCTGGATGATGGGGTGGTCCTTGAACCGGCGCTCCCAGCCGCCTTCCCGCTGCCAAGTGAAGAAGGCGTCGTTGACGCCGTTGTGTTCCCAGCTGTTGTTTACCAGTTCATCGCCGTGTGCTTCGACGAACGAGTTGAAGTTGGCCAAGACGACCTGTCGTAGCGTGCGCAGCTTGTCGTCGCTTAAAGCCCTGTCGAAGCTCCTCGCCTCCACGTGATAAATCGGTGTTTGCCACTCCATCCGCATCAGGCCGTACTTTGGTACTGTTGCAGCGATCAGCGATGTGAGCAACGAGGGAAGTTGAGTAGTGAGTGACGCTGGACGCAGCAAATCAAAAGTGATGTGACAAAATTTGCGCTCAGGCGCATACACAAAACACAATAACACAACGCGCGCACATATACAACGCATACCCAAACACAGCAGCACCACTCGCACACCCAAACACAGCAACACAACTCGCACACCCAAACACAGCAACACAACTCACATACACAACTCACATACACAAGCACTCAACACACTTACATCTGGCGTCAGCGGCAGCACTGCCAGATTGTTGTGAAGCAACCGCATCTTGTCCTTGTTCGTCTGCAAACACGTCGGTCTTTGCGGGAGGAGCAAACGCCTGCACTCCAGCTCCAGAACTGCGCCTTTCCTTGTCTCCATCACGTGCCTTCTCCACCGCATGGCTCCCTCCAACAGCAACAACGACAACAAGCACCACAACCAGCAGCACTGCCACAACACCAACACTGCTGCTGCTGTTTGCGACCCTGCTCATCATCGTCCGTCCTGTGCTGAAAATTCACCATGTGGAAGTGAATTATCTACAACGAGTGGGTAGGACAACCAAGCACGCAACAGCATGGGCGTGGGTGCCAGTCGGGATCGCACGTCGTACGCGTCTCTTGAGCACGATGGAAACGGCTACTTGACGACTGGCGTTGACATCAGGGTGATCAACTTGCTCTTGGAAGAAGTGCAGGCCCTCAAGGTCAAAGATCAGCAGCAGGAGAAAACCGGGGATGAGGCATCGAAGAAGGCATCGAAGAAGGCGTGGACAACGGCAGACGTGTGCCAGCATGTGGTTGTTCCCGCCACATTCGCAAGCGATTGCTCTTTCGCGCAGCTCATCACGCGCGCAGTGACGCAAGCGGATGCGTCACGTGGCACACGAAGCAGTCCGGGACAGCCGCGTTCAGGGCGCCTGCGCCCTCGATCTTTGCTGCCGTCACTGTGTCGCGGTGACACTGCGGTAGAGGAGGTCACCGCGGATAACGACGGCGACAGGGATGTCGCTGACGAGGACGCCCACACCCACACACCTACATCATCGCAGTCAGACGAGCCACCATCACACACCACTCCTGCCATTCGAAGCGACACGGACAAGCAGCGCACCGCAGCTTCTTACGCGGACGCCTCGGCCCGTATCAGAGCGAAGCTCCGACGCCTGCACGACACCAACAACACGCAGCAACAGCAAGGGCAAGGTGCTCGATCGCTGGTTGGGCGTGCCACCGTGTTCATCTCGCACGCTTGGCGCTTCCCGTTTGAGGAAGTGGCCAGCGTCATGCAGGATATGGCAGCAGAGGACCCAGCGACCTACTTCTGGTTCGACCTCGTGTGCAACAACCAGGTGTCGACCACGGCGCTGCCGCACGACTTCTGGAGCAACACGTTCTCCTCCGCCATTGATGACATTGGTCGCGTCGCCGTGATCTTCTCCCCGTGGTACGACCCCGTGCCTCTGCAGCGGTCGTGGTGCCTGTGGGAAATCAACTGCGGTATGCAGACGGCGGCGTTTGAGGTGCGCGTGCCACGCGCCCAACAGGCGCTCATGCACGAGGGAATTCTGACAGACTTCTCTGCGCTGCCAACAGCGCTCGCTCGCATCGACGCAGAGAAGGCCGAGGCGACCAAGCAGAGCGACGCAACCATGATTGCCGGCACGATCCGCCGCGGCATGGGCTTTTCCGCCTTCAACTACGCCGTGAAGGAGAAGCTCAGGCAGTGGTATCTTGACGCGGCAGAGGCTGCGCTCCCAAGTCACCCTGATCAGCAGTCGCTCGCGTATGCGCACGTGTGCTTGCAGGTTGCTGTCGTGCAGGGCCAGTTTGACCGCATCGACGCCGCAATTGCCAATGTGCGGCGCGCACTGGACATCTACGATGCCAAGCTCTCGCCGTCAGACACCAAGGTCATCAGCGCACTCAACAACCACGCTGGCCTGCTGCTGGCACAGCACAAGGCGCGTGAGGCGCAGGCTGTGCTCGACCAGGCGTGGGACCGTATGCGCACCCTCGAGTCCAGCAGCAGCAGCAGCAATGACGAGAACAGTGGCGATGACGGCAGCAACAACAACCACAGCAACAACCACAGCAGCAACAGCAACAGCAGCAACAGCAACAGCAACAATTACGACGAGAGTGATGACAGCAACAACAGTGGAAATGATGATAGCTGCGATGGCAAGAATGCCGACGCCGAGCAAGTGCTGTTGCTGCGGGCAGCGCTGCTGAACAACGCGGGGAAAGTACTCGACAGCAAGGGCGATCACGACGCAGCAGTCGACATGCACAAGGAGGCCATGGCGGCCTTGAAGCGCGTGCACGGGCCGGAGAGCGTGCAGGTTGCAACGTCGCTCAACAACATCGGCACCTCCCTTCACGGTGCGCGGCGGCTTGAAGAGGCGGCGGCCACGCACAGGGAAGCGCTTGCGCTGCGCGTGAAGCTGCTCGGTGGCCGCCACGTCGACGCAGCCAACAGCCACGAGCGCCTGGCAGATGTGCTGGCAGAGCTTGCGGAGGACAGCGATGCAACGCGGCACTACAACGAGGCGCTGAGCATCAAGGAGGAGAACTTGGGCAAGGGCCACCCGGATGTTGCGAGGTTGCAGACGTCGCTCAAGCACATGAAGCAGAAGCGCGAGCGCAGTACTGGAACTGCTGTGGTGGCGGAGGCGCAGCCTGAGCAGCCACCTCTGCCAGTGGCAGGCAGGCAGCGCCACGCAATACCGCAGCAAATGCTGTTCACGAGTGACTTGAGACGTGATGTGCCAACACAGTTGGCAATGCCGCAGCAAATGCTCTACACCAACGTCATCTGGAAGAACCCAACCTGAACCCTTGTGTGTGTACCTGTGTGTGTGTGTGTGTGTGTGTGTGTGTGTGTGTGTGTGTGTGTGTGTGCGCGCGCGCGTGTGTGTGT
>NW_004754931.1:516395-518255 GCF_000188695.1 Salpingoeca rosetta | reverse complement strand
TCTCTCTCTCTCTCTCTCTCTCTCTCTCTCTCTCTCTCTCTCTCTCTCTCTCTCTCTCTCTCTCTCTCTCTCTCTCTCTCTCTCTCTCTCTCTCTCTCTCTCTCTCTCTCTCTCTCTCTCTCTCTCTCTCTCTCTCTCTCTCTCTCTCTCTCTCTCTCTCTCTCTCTCTCTCTCTCTCTCTCTCTCTCTCTCTCTCTCTCTCTCTCTCTCTCTCTCTCTCTCTCTCTCTCTCTCTCTTTCTCTGTTGTGCCATGTTCGATCGTGCACTCTTGCCGGAATGTTGGGGTGCTTTTCGCACGTGTGTAATTCGTGGGAACATGAGTGGCGTGACACATGACATGACATGACAAAACGAAGTTGAGACTGACGAGAAGCAGTGTACACCAAGGCGTGGTGGTGTTCAGGCCCATGCTACGAGACACAGATACACACGTCACGAAACCAAAGCAAAGCCTGCACAGGGCGAGAGAGTTGGCACAGCGTGGCATGCGCTGCGCCTCGGTGACAACAGATGCGGACAACGGTGCCACGCGCGCGCGTTCTTCCTTCCACGGCAGCGAGTGGGTGCTGGTGAAAAATACGGGTGGATGTTTGCGCTGAGGAGGACATGTGCTGGTGTTCGTGTTGATGTGGCCAAGCGACTGCATGACGAGTTGCTGCTGGGTGTCCACGTGTTACATGTCTCCTGGTGCTGCGCTCGCGAGCGTGTGCATTTGTGCACACAAGTACCAAACGAGTGTCGCTTGCACATGTGTGAATGTGCACATAAAACGACAACGAGTGGGGAAGAGGATCACAAGTGACCTTTGGGAGGTTGCCGCTACGAGCCAGGCTCGTGATAGTCCACAGTGATGCTGTTTGAAAGCAGAACAAAATGCTTCCGCGCCTGCACCGCGAACAGTACAGTGTGGTGAGGGTTGGTTGGTTGGTTGGTTGGTTGGTTGGTGGTGAGGCAACAAGAAGGTTGGCATCAGAAGTGTCGGACAGCAATTCCATGAACTTCGAAATGAGGGCACAAGGCATTGTCAGGAACATGTGCGTCAGTGAAGGAAAAGTAGAGACGACGGACATTGGGCCCGAAGGGGTGTGCGTACCTCAGTCGTGGATGGCAGGAGAACCGGTCGCTCATGCCACGTGAACACGCGGGGAAATTGAAGCACGTACTGCCCGTCCGGGTGGAGCAGAACACTGTCGGTGGTGATGGCAATCGCCATGTTCCGCTTCACTTGCACCACGGGATGAACGCGCACGCTGGCCGGGATATCCGGGATCGCAATGTGCACACGCACAAGCTGCGCCTGCGTGTGTATGTGCATGTGCATGTGTATGTGTGTGTGTGTGTGTGTGTGTGTGTGTGTGTGTGTGTGTGTGTGTGTGTGTGTGTGTGTGTGTGTGTGTGTGTGTGTGTGTGTGCGTGCGTGAGTGTGTGCGTGTGTGTGTGAGTAGAGAAAACGTGCGCGCGCGTGCGTGCGTGCGTGTGTGTGTGTGTGAATGTTTGTGAGAAAGAAGAAAGATGGATGTCGATCGAGATGCGGCGACCAGCACAGTGTTGACGCAGCGCAGCCGCTATGTGCAGCATAGCACACAATCGGACGCAACGGCTGCGTTTTGCGTGGCACTGACCAGTTCGTGAGGGGATTTGGGCACAGGCATCAAGATGGGCATCGCTGAATCAAGTGACTTGCGCGCCGAACCCTGCAGGGCGTGTAGGTGTGTGTGTGTGTGTGTGTGTGTGTGTGTGTGTGTCTGTGTGTGTGTGTGTGTGTCCCATTTAGTTACTCCCCAAGGCCGCACCTATTTCTCATAACAAAACTTGTCTCTCCAATCGGGGGAACAAAATCCCTTTATACAATTCCCAAG
>NW_004754931.1:509581-516295 GCF_000188695.1 Salpingoeca rosetta | reverse complement strand
GTGTGTGTGTGTGTGTGTGTGTGTGTGTGTGTGTGTCTGTGTGTGTGTGTGTGTGTCTGTGTCTGTGTGTGTGTCTGTGTCTGTGTGTGTGTCTGTGTCTGTGTGTGTCTGTGCCTCTGTGTGTGTGTGTGTGCCACGAGTCCCAAACATTGCGGGTTGCCTTACCTTTGCATTTCCCGTTGATGACACGCGGACGCATGCGTCTGGTCCATGGGCAATGAACCGCTTGCCACTGGGTGATTCGTACTCATATCCGATGTACAACTTGGCCACGCACGTGCGGTCTGAACACAGGGTGCGTAGTATGTCGGCGTTGTGGGAAGAAAATGATCAACAAGTGTCAGCAAAGCCGATAGGAACCGGCTCATAGGTCGCAGCTCCTTCTTTCACACACACACACACACACACACACACACACACACACACACACACACACACACACACACACACGTGTGAACACGTCAACGCATAACCCGCCCTCTGACGCGTACCTCGGTGTCGCTGTCGGCGCGTGAGGGATGACGGCTGCTGCTGCTGTTGCTGTTGTTGTTGGCGACCCTTCCTGCACAACACAGGCGCACGTGGCATTCCAACGTGTCAGCACGGCATCAACGTATCACTGAGAGCAGACAGCCGGGCAAAAATGAGTGAGCGTACGCTTCCGCAACACCTACCTGCTGTAGATTGCATAAGGGAGGAGGTGTTGGCAGCCTGGCAGGAACCCTTGCTGTTCCGCCAGCCCTGCGTCCAGCGTAATATGCACACACACACACGTGCGCACTGTAAGTACTAAAGCAGAGCGACAACGGCACCACCACAACACATGATGTCCACAAAACCATTTGGAACAAGAACAAGAACAAGACAGCCACAACCACAACCACAACCACAACCACAGCCACCTCGTGCATGTGCATACCTGATCGCGGCACGTAGCTCGCGCCGTCCCCAATGCGGTACACGCAGAAGCACGCGGGCGGCTTTGGGGCCTGCATGCATTCCGTTGGCAAGGGGGCAACACTCGAATCAGTACAAACCACGCAAGCACATGATCCCACAACACAAGTACAAGCACACACGCACAAGAGTGCGCGCACGTACACACACACACACATAAACCAGCAAGTGCATGCATGTACAAGCACGTACACACACACACACACACACATAAACCAGCAAGTGCATGCATGTGCAAGCACGAATACCAGCAAAACAGGCATTGCACGGCAAAACATACGCACGTCGTCCATGGCAGCGATGCCCTGATCGGGCGTTCCAAACGGCATTGTACTTGCGTCTCCAATATCAACAGCAGCGGCATCAGCTGCGTGCACTTGGCGGGGCGGCCTGCTCAGCGATGACGAGGAGGAGGAAGAGAGCGAGGGCGCTGGTTTGTGCTGCTTGGCGTCGCGTGTTTCCAGGGGAAGGACGGCGGATATGCACGCGCGGCAGCAGGCAGCCTCAACAGCAAACCGGTTGATCTGGTGCAAAACAACAGAAAGGATGGGTGGTGAGAGAGGGGGGCGTGGATGAATGAGGGTTGTGGTCACGCGTGTAGAATGACAACACAAGAGAAAGACAAATACGCGGCACTCAAACCACACAAGGCGCAAAGCACACACAACAAGCACACGCGCACACGCGCAGACATAAAACACGATTGTAGCGTGCACCTCGCTGATATGAAATGCGTCTGGAATGTCGGATTGCGATCGGCCGCAGACACACGCGCAGCGCAAGCGAACGCCGCTGTCATGCTCGCGCACAGCAACAGACCCGAGGTCAACAAGCTGGCGTGCATCGGCCGGGGTCCTGTGCACCGCATGCACGCACGGGTGGTGGGTCATGCTGAGGCGCTCGCACTGGCGACGGCCTGCCGTCCACACCTGCAGTCACATATGACCAGGGCATGATGCAATGTGTGCCGGGGGTGGGGTTCAGTGCCGTGGAGGGAGAGGGGTTTAGAAGAGGCGATGATACATGCAACACAAGAGATCGAGCACGGCTGAAAAGCATACATGCACACATACAAGCATATGCGTACACACCCACCGACAAGCACATGCATACACGCTGGTGGGCTGAACGCATGAGCGCACATATACAGGAAAACAAAAGCGACACACCTCATCACACTGCTGGGAAAGAAGCGAGAGGAAGCGGTGCACATGGGGCCCTTGTGCCAGCACGGCAAACACCGCGATGGCCTTGGCCAGGTGCTCCCGGTGTACGTGCCGCGAGTACACGGGCGGGAGGTTGATGTGATATTGGTTGAGCGCCTGTGGCAACGCGCGCTCGCACGCCTCAACGCTGTGCGTCGACAAGACATTTGATATCGCATTGGCGCGAGACGCTACGGGCGTGCTGTCTGCCGCTAGCTGGGGACCGGTGGTCAAGGTGGATGAGGGCTGAGCGTGATGATGGCCATCACCCTTGACACCGCCGTCTGAAGTCGCGTTGGCTGCACCACAGGCGTCGTGATGCACACCACGTGCCAACAGCAACCCGCAGAGCCGGTTTGCTTCGCTCAAAAACGACGTCGCAGATGCATACAGGCCTGTGCTGCCACCGCGCGCGTCCAACCCGCCCGCGTCCACGGCCTGTGCAGTGAACGCGGCGGCGAGGTCCGTGTCTGCTATTGTCTGCACGCCCTGCAGCAGTCGCCCGAGGAGATTGGCCCCGAGCTGCGGCACGCTCTCCTCCAACGCATCGTCATCATCGTCATCATCATCATCATCATCTGCGGCGCCGTCGTCATCGCGCATGTGGGGCCCGGCACCTGAAACATGTCGAGTGGCGTGGGGGCATGTGTGTGTGTGAATGCGTAAGTGTGTGTGTGTGTGTGTGTGAGGGTGTGTGTGTGTGTGTATGTCATGTTAGCAGCAGCAGAGCTGCGACGTGCTTTGCTGTGTTCACCTCTGCACATTCACAAAACTCACCCTGGAGCGTGAATGCACTGCCTGTGATGGTGTGCAGCGGGAGACTGAACCGGTCCAGCAGCGACACGACGGGGTCAAGGACACGCGATGCGTTTGCTGCGAGGCGCGGGGCGTCGCGTGGCTGGATGAAGAGGAAGTTCGGTCCTGGTCGCCGGAAGAGGCGCTCAAAGGCGGGATGCGTTGCAGCAGGGTCGCCCACACTCCGCAGCGACGACAAGCGCAGCAACTCCAGCGCCTGCTTCTCATGCATCTGCGCGGGAATGAGAGGGAGAGACAGCAAGTGAATGAGCAGTGTGTGCGCGCGCGTGTGTGTGTGTGCATCTACATGCGCAGAAAAATGAAATGCATGACACAGAGGCGAGACGGTGACATGACTCTTCAGGGCGTGTGTTGCTCTCTCCATACCGCCCGCACCTTGTGAAACCCGTTGAGGTTGGCCGGGGTGTGGCGCACAGTGAGGGACGGCTGAGCGAGGACCAGCAGTGATGGCAGTCGGCCGCTGTGGAGAAACGCATCGCCATCGTGTTGGTCCTGTTGTTCAACAAGGGGAAGCAATGGAACCACATTGACATCAACAACCACGGTAGGCAGCCGCCATCATGAGATGTGCGTCATCATGAGATTGGCGTGCAAGTTCGCGGCAGACACAAGATTGATAAGTAGCCACGATACACGCAACACAGATTGTGGGTTTGTGGGTTGAATGTGTATATGGAGAAGGAAGGACACACACCATCAGGGCTTTCTTGAGTGCCTCCAAGGCACGCAGCAGCTGCAGGCTTGATGGGTCCAGGCCATGCGATGCGTTCACCATGACAACAGTGGTGGAAACGAGAAACAAGAACAACATGGCGCGAAGGTAGTGGCTGTCCTTGTCCTGCAACAGCCTCGCATGCTCCTGAACATGTGCGTGTGTGTATGTGTGTGTGTGTGTGTGTGGATGTGTAAACGTATGTGTGAATAATTGATGACGGTGGGAACAACTGGGACAGTCAGAGCGTGCCACGTGGTCGTGCATGGCAAGCCAAAATGCAGGACTTGAGACTATGCAGCGAAGTTAACTGCGTAAGCACGCAAACACACACACACACACAAATGCACACACGCACACATACACACACACGAATGCTCACTCCTTCATGCACCAAACGCACGGATGAATGCATGGTCACTGACACAGACCTCCTGCGGGGCTGACAGTAGTGTGTCTGCGAGCGCGAGAAGTGCGGCCGGGTCCTGCGCGGCGCTCAAGGAAAGGAAGATGGTTCGGTTCGTCTTGTCATAGAACGCTTCCACCTGAAATCGCGCAGGCATGTCGCACATGGCGACGAACCAGTGCATTCACAGTGAGCGCGTGGGTTATGCAAGCAAAAACGCGTTTGTTGGGCGCTAAAGGTGTCTCACGAGCAAGTCCACGCAGAAAGTGCATGAGGAGCGCCCAGATGCACGGAACCGACGTTGGTGGTGGGGGTGCTGCAAGCATCCAAGGCTCCTGATGATGTTCCACTCTGTACAACAGGCGAAGTTGTGCTTGGCTGTTGGGTTTGGGAGAGGGCCCATTTCAAGCAAGAACGAGACATCGTGGGCGGCATTGGAGGACATAGGGGAAGAGAGCATACGGGTGAGAGGTGAGATGGGGAGTGGGCAGTGGGGGGAGGGGAGGGGAGGGTTAAGAGGAGGACAGGCAAAAATGTGTGCATGAATGTTACACACACACACACACACATGCACACACGCACACATGCACACACGCACACACGCACACATGCACACACGCACACACGCACACATGCACACATACACGCACGCACACACATGCACACACATACGCACGCACCCACCAGCATGATGTCGTTGTTAATGATGGTGTTGATGAGAGCTGCTGTACACGAGTGCCCATCGCGCGAGTGTCCGACGAAGGACACCACTTGCACCGCATCATCTTCATCGCCAACGACAGCTCTGCAGGCCCACACAAAACAAACACACGGTGGCGTGAGTAGGTTGGAACAAGGCAATCGCGTGTGGCAAGGTGCTCCATCGCACATCGGCATTCGAACCTTCCATACCCCGACACACGCACGCAAACACACACACGCACACAAGCACACGCGAGCGAGCGAGTGTGTGCTGGTTTTTGGTTGTCCGTGTGGCACACTCACCTCAAGCCTTCCGCTGTCAGTGGCAGCTGGAAGCAGCCCATGTCGCATCGTTGAGGCAGTTTCCGTTGTTTGTGTAAATCTTCGACAAGATTTCCGTAGAGTCGCGTTTGCGCGCCGTTTCGTCTTTGCCGCCACAAACACGACCACTGCACCACCCACGACCACCGACTGCACCATCAACACACACGACCACTGCACCATCGTCATCATGGATGTGATGAGTGCTCCGGAGGCGCGGTATGTGCGGGATGATGCGCCAGAGCAGCCGCCAAGGGTGACACGCAGCGCTGCAGGCATCAAGGTGGAGCGCAACAAGCAGTTCATTGTGCCATCCAGCCATGACTTCGACAGGCAGTATGCGCATGTGTACTTCACACGCTACAACTCGTTCAAGAAGCTCATCGAGACTGCCGCCACAAACAAATGGCCAAGCAAACGTGCGCAACTGAGTGCCGCGCTTGCTTGACGTGTTTGATGCCACCTTGCGTGTAGTCCATGCATCGCTTCCCTTGCCTTAACTTTTGTGCGTGTGTGCAATTGCTTGCTTCACAGACGTTGTGCCAAAGCTGCTCGACATCGAGAAGGAGAAGGAATGTGTTGTATTTGGAGTGTTGTACAAGGACATGCCGCTCAAACCCAACATCCTGGACGAGTACCATGCTCGTGAGGTTAGCTGCTTCTTGCCTGTAGAGCTGACGTGGCTGTGGGGAGCCATGTTGCTCCTGCTGCTGCTTTTGTGAGCCAAGCGCACGTGAGCGCTTCGCTGCCGCTACTGCCGCTACTGCCACTACTGCTTTGCTTTCGCTGGCGCTTGGGCGCCGCGCTCACTGCTTCTCCCTCGGCGGGTCATTGGTAGAACTATGAAGCGCCACCACCAGAGCGGTCAAAGTACAACTCCGATGAGGACGCGCTCGTGCTTGAGGATATGAGTGGGCGCATCGTGTTGATTGGCGATGCCCTGGACGTTGGCACCCATGTCTCAGGTACAGAGCCATGCTGCTCGCGTCTGTGTGTGTGTGTGTGCGCGTGTGTGTGTGTGTGTGTATGTCTGTCTCTGCCTCCCTCTCGATCCCTCTGTACCCTATCTCTGTGCTGTCGTCTTCTGCCTGCGTTTATTCCTCACCATACACAACACTGGCGTGCTTGTTCCTGCAGGTGTTGTGGTGGCTGTTCTTGGCAAGGCTCTGCCCTCTGGCGAGTTCCAAATTGCAGACGTTTGCTACCCCAGGTTCCCCCCACAGAAGGTACGCGCAACATGCTTGCATGTGGATGTTTTGAGAGGCGTGGAGAGATGAGAAGCGATGGGAGGTTTCGCATTGTCTGTGTGTGTGTGTGTCTGTGCGTGCGTGTGTGTCTGTGTGTCTATGTGTCTGTGTGGCTCTGTGTCTTGAGTTGTGTGTGCCTGCGCTGACGTGAGTTGCCAAATGAAACCATTCTGGCGTGCGTGACAGCGCCTGCCCAAAATCCCGCCAAGCTACGTGTGCCTTGTCTCTGGCCTGAACATCAGCAAAAACGACAAGGCCCGCCTCAGCATGCAGCTGCTCAGCGACTTCATCCAGGGCAACATCGGCAGCACTGCAGACCAGGAGCTCGCCGCCAGCATCGTGCACGTC
>NW_004754931.1:489581-504581 GCF_000188695.1 Salpingoeca rosetta | reverse complement strand
ACACACACACTTGCACAAATACGGGCGTGAACACGCCCGTGCTGATTCGCATTTGCTCGCTGATGTTGCACTCATTCAAGTGTGAATTGTTTGCATCGATTCACTCGTTCCTAATGACATGCAGAGGAGGTATGGGAGCAACACGCTGTACGCGAGCGAGCTGCTTGCAATGCTGCTGCAACAGAGCGAGAAGACCAAAGAGAAGTTTGGCAAGATTGATGGCATTGACGCGCTGCTGCAGGTGAGCCGGTGGTGCGGAAGTTAATGGTACTATGAGCGTTCATTGCGTGACAGGCTGGGGCTACTACACACTCACTCACACACTCACACACGCACACTCACACACACTCACACACACACCTTATGTACATGTACACACATGTACACAACTGAATCAAACGTGAGCAGACGCTTGCGCGGTACCGGAAGATGGATCCGGCCTCCGACGAAGAAGCGGAATGCATGGAGAACATCTTCGATTCGCTCTGCTCGGCCATCCTCCTTGAAGGTGACTCGCACACACACACACACACACACACACATGCACAAGGCGACATAACACTTTGCCTAACTATCCTTGCTCGTGTATGCGCGTGTGCGCCCTGCCTTACCTGCACATTCGTTCACGTGTGTTTGCCCTTATATGCGTTGGTGCGTGCGTGTGCCCATTCCAGCGAACAAGGCGCGATTCATGGAGGCGGAGGGCGTTGAGCTGATGGTTCGCCTGCTTCGGCAGCGGAAACTCAGCCGCTTCGGCGCACTTAAGGTGCACCCTTGCTAAAATGGTGCAGCTGTGTGTGTGTGTGTGTGTGTGCGCGCGCGCGTGCGTGTGTGCGTGTGTTGGAGAGACACACGGAAGCACACAAACACACACACACTCTCTCTCTCCCTCTCTCTGTCTGTCTGTGAAGTCAACAGTAAGACGTTTGTGATTTGGGTAGCTTAAATGGCGCGAGACCTCATGCTGTATCATGCACGTGGCTGTTTCAGGTTGTTGATTTCATCACGACGGAAGGGGAGTACAGCCGTCGCGCTGCCGACATTTTCCTGGAGCAGTTGGGCCTGGCGGTAAGCGACAATGCACACTCACTCCCACACGTACATTGCGCGAGGGGTTGCCCCCTGTCACTTGCATGGGCTCGATATCGCTGCTTTGTCGATGTGGTTGTCGCCCTCGTCACCACGCCTGTACCACCAAATCCCGCGCTTGTACACTCACACGCCGGGTGCGACTGCTGCACGTGTCCACGCACGTGTCTGGGTACAATTTATCGGATGTACAGGCACTCTTTCCGCTACTCATGAAGATTCCGAAAATGAAGAAGTTCGCGACATACAAGGGCAGCGAGGTGCGTGGACAAGAACCACAAGACATGCACCCAACTTGTTAGGCACATGCGCACATCATGTACACACACACACACAGGCGCACACACACACACAAAGCACAACATGCGTGCACCCGTGCCAATCACCATCTCACAGTGGATGTCGTCATCATCATCAACATCACCACCACACAGGGCAAGCTGGAGGAGCATGTTGTGTCACTGCTGGCGTCGCTGCTGCGAGAACTGCGGGTGAGCTGATTGTGTTTGTGCTCTTTCTCCGATTTCTGCTTGCACTGTGCGGGCATTCGTGAGCCCCTTCCCGCCTGTCCACTCGCGTAATGTTCCCCTCTTTGACTTCTGCATGTGTGTGTGTGTGTGTGTGTGCAGGACACGGATCGCCCACGACAGCGCATCCTTGCCAAGTTTGTGGAGAAGAACTTTGAAAAATGTGTGCGTCTGGCCGAGTTACATGAACAACACAGTCAGCTGGTAAGTGAAGCCAGCAACCTGTGCCAGTGATTGTGCTAAGCGCTCGCTTCTATCATGCACTCGCACTTGCACATGCGCCCGTGCGCGTTTGGGTCCATGGCTGCTCATGGTGATACTTTCTTCCCTCCCGCCACTGCAGCTGCAGAGGTGTGAGCGCCAACTCGAGGCCGAACGAGAGCATGCACGCGCACAGGATGAAGTCATCGACGAGGTGTGTGTGTTTGTTTGTGTGTGTGTGTGTCTGTCTGTCTGTCTGTCTGTATGTATGTACGTATGTATGTATGTCTGCGTATGTGTGTGCCTGCGTACGCGTGTATCGGTGTGTGGCTGTGTGTGTCTGTGTCTGTGCCTGTGTGTGTGTGTGTGTATCTATGTGTGTTTGTGTTTGTGCATACGTGTAATTCTCACGGCAACCTTGACACGTGTGGTGGGAATGCACAGGAGTATGAAAACGAAGAATATCTTGACCGCCTCGACAATGGCCTGACCATGCTGCAATATGTCGATTACGTCGTGGCGGAAGTGGTCGATGGCCTTGGTGATGAGGTGCGTGGTTCCACACTCGTGCATGTGTGTGTCTGTGTGTCTGTGTTCGTGTGTTCGTGTGTTTGTGTGCTTCGCTCTCTTCACGGTTTTAGTTTGCGCTGCTTCTATTTTTTCTTGTCTCATACGTGTTTGCGTGCGCTTGTGTTTGCAGATGCGCTCTGAGATGATTCGCATCTTCAAGCTCAAGCGAGCAAACTTTGAAGAAGTCAAAACCATCCTCGAAGGTGTGTGTGTGTGTGTGTGTGATTGTGCCGTGGGAGCCTTTGGGCTGAGCTTTGGCCGATCAAATGTGAAACCACTCTCCTTCCCCTTCACTTTCTCAACCAACTACGGTGCGCATTGTGTTTTGTTGTGACAGACTACGCGGAGAACACAGGCGAGGCTGACAAGGAAGGCACTTTTGGCCATCGTCTGCTGCAGCTGGCGCGCACAGTCGTTGGACAGCACAGCAGCGAGCCTGAACCGCAAACATCCGCAACACCAGAAGCCAAGAAGGAACCATCTGACAAGTAGTGTGTGTGTGTGTGTGTGTCTGTGCGTCTGTGTGTCTGTGTGTGTGTGTGTGTGTGTGTGTGTGTGGTGTAACAAAATCCGGACATTGCCGTTTTGTCATTTTGGCGGGAAAATGAACCTTCCGATATGAATCAAGTTGTTCAAGGCAAACCCTCTTTGGACACTCAAAGACTGCAGCAATGTTCCCGCGAAACCAAAACGCACACATACACACACACGCACAAACGCACGCACCAAGACCACGTTCACGTACGCAGACAGCATGGCCATGCCATTCATTCAACACACGGCAATCGCGAATGTGCACGCAGAAGCAAGCAATCTCGGCCAGCTTCAGTTCCCCGCCATTCTCCACTCACGACATCTCAGCCCGCACCAGCATCTGCACCCACCACTTCGATAGCCGGCGATGACCACCGTGGCCCGAGCTACCGTGTCGCTGCTGTTGCAGCACGACGCGACAGTCAAGATGCTGGTTGTGCGCCTCATGCACGACTTCATAGGTTTGCCCAGACTGCGAGACTTATTGTTGTGAGCCATTGCAGTGTAGGCACGTCGTCTGTTTGGCCTTCGTTCAACTTGGTGTTCTGGTGTTGTTGCTGTGCACACGTCATGAGGGAGGATGCGATGTGAGCTTTGTCCCCTGCGTGCTGTTGAAACATCACACGGCACTTCTCACTCCGTGACTGAATGTGTTGCATCGCAGTGACGTTTGACTTCGTCGAGACTGAAGACCCGAGATGGGAAAGGCTGTGCGCGGCAGTCGACAAGCTGAGGTCATCCTCGGACGAGTTCGCGCACTGCTGCATGCACTCAGCAGTGGGCAACGAGCACAGGTTTGCGCACCCATCGTTCAGCCCAGTCTGCGTGTGCTACGCAGCGCGGGTGAACACGCTGCACATTCGCACAACCGAGCCCTTGTTTAAGCCGCAGGAGCTTTCAGGGCTTCTCAACCTTCTCCATCTTGCACTCTTGCCTGTCTTCCTTCCCACAGGCAGCAAGGTATGAGCTACAGCTCTGCCGACTCTCGGTTTGAAGTACATATTGTCGTGTTTCGCTCTGAAGGGTACCACTGACGTGACACACCTCGGCTCAGGACACCCATCTTCACTCACACACACACACATCACACACGCACACACACGCACACATCACACACGCACACACACACACACTCTCTCTCTCTCTTTTCGGGCTTGCAGGACGTGCCGCTGTTGATGACAACAGCTGGTGGCACGGCACCATCCCAGACGCTCAGCACCCTCCACATGTACGAGCTCGCTCGAGCACAGTCCAGGAACGGATGCCTGGGACGCACATGATTGAGCAAGCACAACTTGCAGCGAACGACAGATCGCACACCTCGCCACCCACAACATGACATTGGAACATTCAATCTGGACTCACAGCCAGTCTTGCCTGTCTGTTTGCCTGGTTGCCTTGTCTGTCGATGGTTACAGGCGAGCAGACCCGAACATCTTCATCGAGTAAGTCGTTTCCACTCAAGACATGAGAGGCACGATTCATGCTCAACACAACTTGTTTTCCAACCCGCTCGGCCATACTGGTGTCACCTCCTCAAATCTCGAGATAGCGAGATCCACAATATCATGGTGTACACATCATTGCCGTGTTCTCCGTGTGATGTATGTGTTTGGTGGTACAGATCCATTGCAGGTGTTGTGGCCGCTGAGTGCGTGCTTGAGCGGCAAGTAACTCAGCACGTGCTACCCTTTGCCAAGCTCTCCGTCGGGTTTGCGCTGGTTCGCCGCGCTCCATGGGCGTCCGGCGCCATTCTCACCGACACCCACTCGGTAAGCAAACGCCACTGTGTATGTGTGTGTGTGTATGTATGTGTATGTGTGTGTCTTAACTTCTTGAGCAGTGCTAGTGGTGCCTGTGGTGTCTGCTCGCGGATGTTCACAGAAGCTCATGCCAACACGATCGCTCACGACTCTGCTTTACTGGCCTTGCCTCCTTGCGGTCTGAATAGGTGATTGTGCATACGATGTACGAGGGGTCACCGTTGTCCGATTCGTCAAGCCAGCAGCGCGATTGGATACAACGTGTGCTGGAAAACATGTGGACTGCTTCCGCTCGAGGTACGCAGAGGCGTCTTGAATGGGATGGAGGGATGGGGACACAAGTGATGTCTGTCGGATGGACGAAGTATGAGAAAACAGGAGATGGAGTTGTGTTTGGTTGGGAAGTTGGGTCAACAAGGCCAAGCCATGAAGCAAGCACGCACGTGGGGTGCATCCAAATCCACAACGCATCTACAGACAGACACACACATACACACAAACACACACACATACACACAAACACACTTGCACATGCATTCATTGTTGCTGGCGCGTGTTCCTGTGCACTGGCTGGTTGTCCCCTCTCACCTTGCTGCATATTCAATTCAGGCATGAAAACCAAAGGCGTTGGTGTCCCCGCGCTGCGCAAAGAGGGGGAGCTGTTCGTGGGTAACCTGCAACTGCCAGAGATTGTCACCAAGTGGATCGAGCAGCGGTTTCCGCGGTGTCAGGCCCATGCACAGATGCACGAGTATGTGTGGGTGCTGACGCTCTTGTTCTTCCAACCTCCAAGAACAACTGCCGCCGTTCCGCCCCAGGACCTGTCATTGATGGCCCACCTTGATTCACCCCACATCAGGGATGCGGTTGTGGCTCGCGCGAGAGAGATCCGTACACGCATCGTCCCAGATATGCTGCTCACAGACGTATGTCGTGGGTATCTTGGACGACACACGGGCTTGCATCGCGTGTTGTGTGTGCGTGTGTGTGCGTTTTGCTTGTCCACGGAGACTTTGGTGAAGTATTGATGCAGTTTGCCCTGCAGTCATGCAGTACATCTGTTTGCACATGCATGTGCACACTAGGTCACTCACGCGCACTTGGTCACTCACCCGCACAATCACACTCACATTAACACACACTCACACACACACACACACACACACACACACACACACACACACACGCCATGCCGCTGTTGCTTGGTGCTGTGAATTGCGCAGGGGCTCATGTGCATTGCACGCAGTCTCAACGACGTGTTGGCCACCATGAATCCTGGGTCGCGCACGGGGTATCTTCGACACCTGCTTGTCAGCACAACCACCCCAAGCAGCCGCCTTGCACCAACGCCATCGCCCGCGGCTGGCCTTCAGACAGCGTTGCTTGCAGCTTTGCAGCAAGTCTACTCGCGGGCGCCTGGCAATCCAGCACAACAGCAACAACCACAGGCCGCCGTGCAACCGCGTCCATTGCACAGTGAGTTGTTTGTGGCGTATCTGTGTCCTGATGGTCAGCCAGAGCCATGGTCCTGTCCGGTTGTTGGTGTTGCATCAAGCACTCACGCCGTCTGTCGAATGCTTTTCGTGCACTTTAGCCGTGCTAGCCCGTGGCACCAGCGTGGCCGATAGTGCCGGCTCCAGATCGGCCACAGCACCCACGCAGGCACCTGTGACTTTCGTGGAGGTAAAGCAGCAAGTGGAGCAGGCGCTGCAAGTGCAACAGACACAGCAGGTGCAGCAGGTGCAGCAGCCACCACAGCCAACACAGCGGACACAGCAAGTACAGCGGCCACAGCAACATGTGCAGCAAGGCACACCGAAAGATATCAACGCCAAGAGGAAGAAGCGCGACGACCCCGAGGACAGCTCGTCGCTCAGGGAATGGCAAAACGAGATTGCCCAGGACGACGACGATGACGCCGATGAATGTGCTGATTTGCTTGACACAACGCTCCCTGGGCTCGAGAGCGAGGACGAGGAAGACTGAGGAAGACTGAGGAAGGAGAGACAATGGGAGGAAGATTGGGAAGCTTGCAGTAGTGCTCTTGTAGTCTTAAAGTCTTGTTCTTGTGTGATGTGATCTTTGTATCTTTGCAGCGGGTTTGCTCGTAGGTGTTTTTGAATTTCGCGCGCGGTTCTCCGGGACGCATTGTGTGGTGTCTGGTGTATCCACCACACCAATAAACGCTGAGTCAGCATTTTACATCGACAGTTACGACCAACCAAACCAAAGTCCTTCCGCACTCGTGCTGCACACACCAGCACATGGCTGCTAAGATGATGGCTGGCTGGAAGTCGCACAGTCGCAGAGTCGCGGCTGCGAGGCGTGTGCGTGGCTCATTTACAAATTGACGAATCAAGACGAAGAACAAGAATCCCCGACAAACAAGCAAGCAAAGCAAGCCTTTCACCAACGCCATCGTAGCGTGGTTTTGATGACCCCAAATGCAGAGAACAAGAACAAGTAAGCAAGAAGAAGTCCACGTCCTCGCCGACACCTCGCGCCGAGCCCCTGCGGCAACCGCCCCTGATCCTCGGGGCGACACCGCAGCGGCCAAGCAGACGCCGAGCACCCCTTGTTGGGACCCGAACAGCAGCGAGTCGAGCCACAACGCCAGCCACGCCGACGCCGCTACCCTCAAGCAGGAGCAGCATGATGTCCCCGATGTGGAGACACACAAGCAAGATGGCGACTCCGTCGTGCCTGCTGGCACTGGCCATGATCCAGTGCAGATCATTGACACCTTCGACGACATGAACTTGAGCATGGAACTCCTCCGTGGCGTGTATGCTTATGGCTACGAAGCACCCACAGCCATCCAGCAGCGTGCCATTGTCCCCATCTCCAGTGGACGCGACATTGTACGCTGCGCGCGCGTGTGGATGCGTGTGTGGCATGTCTGTTGTGTGGCTTGTTTGTTGTGGATGTGCTTGGCGTGTCTGTTGTGGATGTGCCTGGCATTTGTTGTAGTGCGCTTGCCGATGACTGAAGTAAGGAAGTACATGCCCTGGCTCACCTTCCTCCACCTTGACTCTTGTGTGTGACAAATGCCAGATTGTGCAGGCTCCGTCCGGCATGGGAAAGACGGCCACGTTTTCCATCGGCTCTCTGCAGCGCGTGGACACGACGCTGCCTTCGTGCCAGCTGCTGGTCCTGTCCCCGACGCGTGAGCTCGCCATTCAGACCGCCGACGCTTGCCAGTCGCTGGGCTCCTACGTGGGCGTGCGCGTGCTGCCACTGATTGGCGGCCAGAGCGTGCGTGACCAGCGCACCGCCCTGCGCGAAGACGGCATACACGTGGTGTGTGGCACCCCAGGACGTGTGAAGCACATGCTCAGCGACGACAGCCTCGACTGCCGCCAGCTCACCACCATCGTCCTTGACGAGGCAGACGAGCTCCTCGAATACTTCCAGGACGACATCTATGACGTGTTCCAGTTTGTGCCCCGCGATGCACAGGTCGTCCTGGTCACCGCCACCACCACAGACGTCCTCCTCAAGGTGAGAAAACACAGAGGCGAAGTACATCAAAAACACACGTACACGTGTTGTTGTGCTCCTCAATGTAGTGTTGTGCATGCATGCCTCATCCTCACACATGCATGTCACTGCACAGTGTACATGTGTGCCCGCTTACCATCACCAACCACTCACATCCCTCCATCGCCATTGCATTCTCCACCACCGCATTCCTCCACACTAACCGCCACCGCCATCATACTCCACCCCCACCATCATCACCATCATCATAACAGATTTCCAAGAAGGTTCTGCGCAACCCCGTGAACATCCTGGTGAAGCCGGAAGAGCTGCGACTGGAAGGCATTCAGCACTTCTTTGTTGACGTGCAGCAGCACCTGCACAAGTACCCGACGCTGTGCGACCTCTACAACTCCCTCAACACGGCGCAGACGGTGGTGTTTGTCAACCGGCGCCGCACAGCGCTTGAGCTGGAGGACCGCCTCGTCCGCGACAAGTTTGCCGTCTCCGTCATCCATGGCGAGATGGAGCAGGACGAGCGCATCGCCACGCTCGACCGCTTCCGCTCGGGCCAGAGCCGCGTGCTGGTGGCCACAAACGTTGTTGCACGCGGCATTGACGTGCAGCAGGTGTCGCTCGTGATCAACTACGACGTACCGCTGGACCGCGAGAGCTACATCCACCGTGCTGGCCGTGGCGGGCGCCAGGGCCGCAAGGGCGTCACCATCAACCTGGTCACGCAGGAGGATGCGCGCTTCCTGCGCGACATTGAGTCCTTCTACAGCATCGCCATCAACGAGCTCCCCGCCGACCTCTCCATCCTGCAGCTCTGACCAGAGAGCGGGCTGAGTTGTGCTTGTGGATGTGCTGTACATGTGTTGTTTGTGATGCTGCTGAGAAACGAGCAAGCTCAACGTGTGCTTTGTGTGGCATTGTGTTGTGCGTGTCTGTATGTGGCGTTGTGTTGCGTTTCTTCCCTACCGAGTGAGGCTGAGGTGTTGTTTTGTTCCTTAAGGTGTGTGTGTGTGTGTGATGCTGAGTTGTTCATGTACTCTGTTCCTGTCCTTTCTTCCTCCTAATTGCGAGTGAGCGCTCCGTCTCCACAAGGCTCCAAGAGTACACAGCAGTTGACATGAATGTCAAAAGTTGAGGGAGGAGTGGAAATCCTTCAAGCACACAAACCCACGGCGGGAATGCACGAACAACAACAAGACGAAAGACGATGTGGCTGGTGGTGGTGCTGGTGGCGGTGATGTTGAGTTGGGGGTCTGTGTGTTGTTGCTCTGCGCCCCAGCCCATGTTAGACCTCTCATCCTTCCACGGCAAGCTTCCCATGTATGGGCAAGGGAAGCCAGACGCACCACCCGCCGTCCTGTTCTTCTGTCCACACAAGACAGGTTGTGTGTGATGTGTGCACGTGTGATGAATGTGTGTGTGTGTGTGATGAGAATGTGTGTGATGTATGTGCATGTGTGTGTGTGTGCGTGTGTGTGCATGTGTGTACGCATGCGTTGTATGTGGATATGTGCACCTGCGTACGTACATACGCTGCTCTCTTGTTCTCCGTCCTCCACGTCCTCTGTTTGGCTGCTTTTGCTGCTGATCTCACCAATCCTGTCATCGCTCACCCTCTCATACCTGTGCGCTGCCTCACATCAATCCGCCTCCCTCCTCCCAACAAAGGGTCTGTTTTCGTGGAGCGGCTGCTGCAAGCTGTCAGGGACGTGTCACATCAGTGCCACTTTCGCATCGACCATTATGCTGGGTGAGACGTGAGCTGTGACACACGCAGCGTGTCCTGTCTTGTGTGTCTCTTTCATGTCTGTTTGTTTGTTTTTGTTTGTTTGTTTGTTTGTGTGTGTGTGTGTGTGTGTGTGTGTGTGTGTGTGTGTGTGTGTGTGTGTGTGTGTGTGTGTGTGTGTGTGTGTGTGTTTGTGTTTGTTCGCGTGCCGGCTGCCTCACCGCCTTTCTCTTACCCTTTGGGTTTTACACTCACACACACCACACACACACACACACACACACACCCACCCGAACCCACACTCACGCACTCACTCGCTTACAGGAAGGTGTCTTGCGCCACATACTCAAAGTGAGTGCTTGGCTGCGATTGTGTTTGCGACCGCCGTTGCATTCCCACGTTGGTTTTTGTTTTGTATCACATCACCGACCCCTTACCCTGCTGGATATTGCTGTAGGTGCACGGAGAAGGGTAAGGCTCCTGCTTTCGCGTCGGGGTTGGATGTCGAGCCGTTGTGCACCACTTGGACCTTGAAGCTCTTGCAGGCGGCTGCGGACCCAGACGCATCTTCTCCACCGTGCGTGCCTCGTTCGCGGTTGCGTTGCTCGCACATGTGCCTGATTGCCGTGCCATTCCAGTGCAATCGCTCCTGCTGTAGCCGCCCCTTCCTTCGCGTGTGCTCCTCGCGTTATTATTGCATTGCTCGCCTTCCCATTCACTCTCAACCACACCCCCTCCTTCCTGCAGAGAGCGGGCGCCGCTGCTGAAACACGGGTTCATGTGGGGCCCCATTCGCCAATCCCTTGATGCATCCGCTGTACTGGACCTCGCAGGCAACGTGTGTGTGTGTGTGCGTGTGTGCGCGCGCGTGTGTGTGTGTGCGCGTGTGTGTGTGTGTGTCGTGTGTTGAGCGAATGCGATTGCAGCCTATGCTTTCTTTGTGAACGCATGTCTTCGTGTGTGCTTGCTCATTTTCCCCTCGCTCTTGTGACTGCCCTGCCGCCCATGCTTCACGCGTGTCACTGGCAGTTGAGACTTACGGGCTTCAGGCCAGCGCTCATCTTCCACCGCCGCCACCCACTGGTTCGTCCAGCTCACACACCACGATTGCACTCACGCAGCTATGTGTGTGTGTGTGTGTGCGCGCGCGCGCGTGTGTGTGTGTGCTTGTGTGTGCTTGTGTGTGTGTGTGTGTGTGTGAGTGTTATTACTTCGCTGGTACGATGTTGTTGCTGTGTGTTCATGTCATTGCTCACTACTCTCTCCTCCCATTTCTCAATTCTGGTCAGGACCAGCTTGTTTCTGAGTATCACTCGTTTGGATTCCAGCACCCGCCCCCAATCCAAGCTAGCGAAGAGGCACTTGAGCGGGTACTAGAGCCAGCCACACACGCATCAGCCGCTGCGATGACAACACTACACGTGGTACCGCTTCACCGTCCTCCCGTGTCTCACGGCACACACACGCACACGCACACGCACACGCACACGCACACGCACACGCACACACTCTCTTTAGTTTCACGCGATGAGGCAGCGCATTCAGACAATGACCATCGACGAGTATGTGCAGGAGCAGCTGCAGTCTGAGGAGTGGTGGCGCGTGCGATATGGCGCGCTCTTGCACGCACTTCGTTCGCCAGCGTTGCTGGATCATATTCAGGTGAACGAGGAATTGGGAGTGGGAGTGGGTCGTCTGTTTTCCAACTCGTCATCGTTCTTGCTGTTGCGCCGTCTGTCCTGTGTACGGTGCTGATGCTTCATGCTCTTTTTCTTATTATTGTTGTTGTTCTTCTTCTCTTGTTGATCTTCTTGTCCTTGTCCTTGTTGTTTCTCGCCTGTCCGCGATCTTGGCCACGGCTTTGCTGACCAGGTGGTGCACTCCAAATACGAGGACATGGTGCTGCACTTTCGCCAGTGGCTGGTGTCCATCCTTTCCGTGTTTACAGCATGGGACGACGCACACCGAAATCAGGTGAGCCTCTTGCCCCTTCTCCGTGCCACTTGACATGTCTCTCACACACAGAGTTGCACACACACACACTTGCACACTCACACACACTTGCACACTCACACACGCGCACACATGCACACTCACACACACACACATACATACTCACACACGCACACACACACACACACACACACACACACACACACACACACACACACACACACACACACACACACACACACACACACACACACACACACACACACACACACACACACACACACAACACACACACACACACATCCACCACCACCCCCCCCCCCCCACACGCCTCACGCGTTTGTTCAGGTGGCCGAGGAACTTGAGCTACAGTTTGCAGAGTCGTTCAAGCCAGACGGACGGCACAAGCACCGCGTGTGGCCAGGCAAGTGGGTGGTGCATCACCTTGTTCATTTGTTTATTTCAGGACACAGAATACAACACCAAACCCACGCTTGTGTGTGTGTCACATCATGCCACATCATCCAGTTCCCAAACGCGTATGCTTCCACACAAATGTGTCCTTTTCAACACAGCAATCGCCACTCACATCTCACAATCTTCTTTCTTTGGTGTTGCAGGTGCATATCGACGAGAGCTGTCTGCTGCGACAATACAGGTCGCCAACACCACGCACCAGCACCTCTTTGCGTTGCTCCAGTACACGCTGCTTCCTCCCTACGCTGACAAGCCGTCCCAAGACACGGCGTTCAGCCGCACCAACAGCAACAGTAACAGTAACAGCAACAAGCGCACTGGTGCTGCCCGGCCAACCATTCGCCGGCACCACATCCACTTTGGCAGATAGCTCACACCCCTCACTCACTCGTAGGCTTGTGCTGTGACTGCATCATGGTGAGGTGATATGCGGCAATGATGCTGGCGATGATAGGTTTGGCGGCTTAGAAGACAGAGAACACCAAGTAAACGCACAGAAGAATAAACCCATTGAAGAACAAGCACTCGAGCACGTGGATGGTGGTGGCAGGAGGAAGAGAGAGAGAAGGCAGGCTGTACACAAGTCCACACACTCACACATACACACGCACACATAGACACAACACACACAGCAAAGCGCACACGCGCACACACATCGACACAACACGCACACAACGCACACAAACAAACGAGCAACAGCTGCCGTGCTTGCCAACCACAAAACAAATCGGCGCAAACGAGCAGGAAGGACAACTTGTGACAAGCGGTGATGACATCCCCATCAACACAGCAGTCGACGGCGCGCACCAAACACAGGTTGGGCTGTTGTAGGATGAGACATGGGGACGTGTGCATGCCTTGATGCTCCTCTGTGTGGTCGGACCACACGCACGTACTCATTGGCGCCTCGCATGTGTGTGTGTGTGTGTGTGTGTGTGTGTGTGTGTGTGTGTGTGTGTGTGTGTGTGTGTGTGTGTGTGTGTGTGTGTGTGTGTGTGTCTGTGTGTGTGTGTTCTGCAGCATCTGGGATGTCACCAACGAGGACGTGTTTGAGGTCAGCTCCAGTCCATGCAGATGAAGGCAGACACGCACTCACAGACAGACACAGACAGACACAGACAGACAGACACAGACAGACACAGACAGACACACTTACACACAGACACGCAGACACACACACACACACACACACACAATCTCTGCTTTTGCACGTCTCACGTTGCGCTTCATCCTGTCCAGTATGGCCGCCTGTCTCAAGATGCTCCCCGTCGAGGTGCCCTCGCGCTTCAGCTGCAGAATGCACTCGAGCATGCACAGGTGTGTTGATCCGACACCCCACATGCACCACGTACGCGACACTGCTTTTCCATCCCCACCCCCCATCGTCAATGCTCTGCTCATGCGATGCGTTGCGTCCTGATTGTACACGCACAGTGGTGGCTGAGGAACCAGTCGCATGACACGCTGTCCATCCCGCCGTTCCTGCTGGCCCTCTCAATCCTGAGCCGATGCCAGGATGATATTGGCAGAGATGCCACTGTCACCTTGCTGGCAGCACTCCAAAGCCTCCCTCACATTCGAGACGTCGACGTGCCTTGGTGAGCTGTGTTGTGTTGTGTTGTGCTGTGTTGTGCTGTGTTGTGCTGTGTTGTGCTGTGTTGTGCTGTGTTGTGCTGTGTTGTGCTGTGTTGTGCTGTGTTGTGCTGTGTTGTGCTGTGTTGTGCTGTGTTGTAGGTGGGTACACGCTTCGCATTGTGCGCTAACTGTGGTCTCTCACACGCATGCACATTGCTTGCACTCTACATATCAGCCTCTTCTCCCTATCACGCGATCTCGCGATTCGCATGTCGAATGGCATGCTGCTGGGGCCACGCGCTTTCATAATCATGGCACAGGTTCTTACCTCTCTGCGCGTGAATGTGTGTGTATGTCTGTGTGTGTATGTTTGTGTGTGTGTGTGTGTGTGCAGTGCGGCGTGTCCGTGTGCCTCCTCGTGCCTGTTGTTTCGATACGCTCCCCCTCCTTCTCTCCAAGTGGTCATGCATGACTCTCACCATCCTGTCCGTGACATGGCGCACCGAATTCGCCAATGCAGGCGCTGGACGCCATCAACCTCCGTCTCATCACACATGCATATCTAGGCCATCTCACCCGCTTTGACCACGCGGCCCTCCACGATCACCTCGATAACATGCAAAGTCAGCGTGTGTTTGCGTGTCTTTGTGTTTTATGTGTGTGTACATGTGTATGTGTATATGTGTGTGTGCACATGTGCGCAGGCATATGGCGACAGACTACGTGCTGCAGACAATAATGCGTCTCCTTACTCCCGCTGCCACGTCACTCATACATCACGCACTGTAGCGCGCCTTAAGGAATGCTATCGGTTCTTTGAGGAGGACGCGCCAGACTATCTGCTGCCAGAACTTCGCCGCTGCTGCGACGCAGGGGTGCGTGTGCATGTGTGTGTGTGTGTGTGTGTGTGTGTGTGTGTGTGTGTGTGTGTGTGTGTGTGTGTGTGTGTGTGTGTGTGTGTGTGTGTGTGTGTGTGTGTGTGTGTGGGGGGCGGGTGAGTGAGAAAACGCACATGCGTGTGCGCGCGCGACGCGCGAGAGACCAACGTGCCTGTGTCTGTCACACACACACAGACTGAGAGAGAGATATA
>NW_004754931.1:481892-489481 GCF_000188695.1 Salpingoeca rosetta | reverse complement strand
CGGTACGTGGCGGACGACACACACACACACACACACACACACACACACACACACACACACACACACACACATGAGCTGATAAAGAGCACTCGTCCTTGCACACCTCTGTCAACTACTCAGCCATGAACGAACCGCTACTCCCCTCCCATATACCCAAACCACCATCACCACGCATCACTCGCAACACCCAGGGGCGGCGTTTCTGATGCCGGTCAACTTTGAGCCGTATTCGGACACGTTGGACGAGAAGCACCCGCCACAGGAGCTCGCCTACGTCCTCCGCCTCTTCTGGCCCCACTGCTGCGAGGGTGAGCCACGCTTTGACGCACTGTGGCACACACACACACACACACACACACACACACACACACACACACACACACACACACACACACACACACTTGGCTGGCGTTGTGCCTTTCTATGAAAGTACTCGTTTCGTGTGTATGTGCACCCCTCCCCACCCCACGTACTCATGCATGCATCCATCCATCCATCATGTGTTTGCAGAAGTGCAAACTGCGGAGCTGTTAATGGAAAGATTGGAGGCGATAGTTGCTGATGCGTTCACCTCGGATCTCTACCTCGCTCTCTGCGTTCTCCAAGTAACAAACACGTCCAGGCTGTGGGTGTTCTTGTGTACATACTTGTAGACATGCTTGAGGCCGCGCTGTCTCGTCTCAACACTGCCACTGCTGATGTTGCTGACGCATTCATCTTCTCTTGTGCAAACTGTGTTTTAGGTCCTGTTTGAGATTGCTCAGTGCCCAAACTCCACTGTCGCATCATGGGTGAGTGAGTGAGTGAGTGAGTGAGTGAGTGAGTGAGTGAGTGAGTGAGTGAGTGAGTGAGTGAGTGAGTGAGTGTGTGTGTGTGTGTGAGTGAGTGAGTGAGTGCGAGTTCCAGTACACATGCACAAATGCGCGGTGCCCTGATCTGTCACCATCTCTGAGTTCGTTTTCCGGCACAACACCACAGGCTCTGCATGATCACCCGTGTAGTTTGTGGTCGCTGCTGAACGCCCTCAAGTCAGGTTCGTCGTCCACATCACTCGCGCTGTCCTGGCCTAATCTGTTTCATTGAGTCGATGTTCGAAGCGCAGAGAGCGAGTCAGAGAGAGAAACCGCTCAGACATAGACACTGACACACGCACTCACGCACACGCACGCACGCACATACGCTCACTACACGCGCACGCACACACACTCGTGTGTCTCGCGTCGTTGTGTTCAGGGTATGTGGAGTGCACACACCAAGCCTGCATCGAGGCGGTCATCATTGCGTATCTGCGAACGCTTCGCCACACGTCTGCCTCTGTTGCCGCCCATGCAGAGTGGCTGTACAGCAGCATTCCGGTCAGGCCGCTGGGGGTCCCTGTCGTGCGTGGTTTGCTTTCAGGATGAATGCATGTGTGCTTGTGTGTCATTAAGATGGCTGCTTTGCTGACACATGCGGGAACGTGGGTTGTCTGTGGACGCAGATGGGCTTCCCCCACATTAACCTGTCGCTGCTGCAGAAGAGCGCCTTTCACAACGCCTTTGTTACGTTTCAACGAGGTTCGGCGAATCGTCCGCTTGCTTGCTTGTGTCTTCATGCACCTGACTATCTTGCAAACATACGCACACCATCCCTCTGTCTCTCTTAAACACACACACTCATGCACACATTTACGCACGCGTACACGCTCATACACACTCCTACACACACACACACACACACACACTCACTCACTCATACACACTCATACACACCCACCACTGCACCGCAGATTCGTTTCGGACGGGCGGTGCGTCTGTGCTCGGCATCACGCTCGTGCAGTCGCTGATGCTTCCGTCCATGCAGACAACGCGGAACCCACAGGTGCCGCTCACAGACACGGACCGAAGCAAGTCTGGCCGCCGCCCCGGTGCTCACAGCGCGCGCCTCACACGCGTCGCGCAGCGCTCGCATGAGGATTTGCTCGCGTCGACTGGTGTTGATGGTAGCGGCACGCAGTCACTGCCATCATCACCGCAGACACTGCGCGGGCGGCGGGTTAGACGGCACGTGCACGCCGGATCTGCTGGTGAGAGTATGAACCAGAAGCAGCCACACCACCAGTTGCAGCGACAAGGGAGCGGACCCAAGAGAAGAGGTGGCCCGCAGGTGAGCAGGGCCGGTGACGTGGATGATGGCAATTGTGGCAATGGTGGTGGTGGCCGCGGTGGCGGGGACCGCGAGCAGGGTGTCCGTGATAGCTCGAGGATGCGAGCGCGATCAGCGTCGCCGCGTGGCAATCGTCGGGGCCGCGAACGACCGCGTGTGGACGTGGGGAAACACGATGGCTCCTCGGGTTCCAGTTCAAAGAGTGGCAAAACAGCAGCAGGTGTGGGCAACAGGGACGAACGCGGGGGCGATGATGCAGGGCGTGCGAATGACGAGAGTGGCGACGATGTGGTGTCACGTGTTCGTGCAAAGGAGAAGAAGCTGCTCCAGGGCAAGTCCAAGAAGCAACAACAGTCCTTCAACGCGTTCATGTCCATCCTTCAACACCAGGTATGTGCTGTGTGTGTGTGTGTGTGTGTGTGTGTGTGTGTGTGTGTGTGTGTGTGTGTGTGTGTGTGTGTGTGTGTGTGTGTGTGTTGACATCGGTTGTGCTTGCTTGCAGCACAGTCACGCGTCGCACTTCTTTCCGCTCGTCAGCCACACACACACAACACACACATGCACGCACGTGCGATGCAGGCTGACCAGCAGTTTCCCTCGCCATACAAAGGCAAGAAGAAGGACGAGACGGCGTCCCCCAAGCCTCCTTCGCGTACATAGCCCTCCTCCACCCCGTTTCTCACACAGCCTCGTGTATTATAACTGGATGAGTGTAAAGGAACACACCCGGCCTTCGTTGGCATTGATGGAATGAATGAACCAAGGAGGTTTTCTGAGTTGGTTACACGGTGGGTGGTGGAATGGATATGGTACTTTGGATACGGTAGTGGGAAGGGGGGAGCACACCGGCACGCACACGCGGTCGGTGCGGGCAATGGCTGGCATGGGATAAGAAAGTAATCAGAGGGACCAGTTAGAAGCGGGAACAACACGGGAACAGAAGTCATAGACAAAGAACGAGCAGGTGCGGCAGCCACACAAAAACAAGGGCGCCAACGGTTGCACCAAACATGAAGAAGCCATTAAGTACAAGGTCCTGCAAGCAAGGCACAGCGAGAAAGGGTGTGCCAATCGCTCAAGCGGAACAGAACAAGGGCAAAAGAAAAACAAAAACTCACCAAAAGGAAACGGAGCATCGGAGCATCACATCGCATCAGGCAGAACAACTACACAGACACGACGCAACAAAGTTTGTCGACGTTGAAGCCGTGCAATGCCGCAGCCGCAAGAACGGGAGGACGTCATGCGCGGTGATGGGGGCTGCCTGGCTGTGGTGGCGGTGATGCTCTAAGAGCGCTCGCCACGGATGCGACGGGCCAGCTGGATGTCCTTTGGCATGATGGTGACGCGCTTTGCGTGGATGGCGCAGAGGTTGGTGTCCTCAAAGAGGTTGACGAGGTATGCCTCGGCGGCCTCCTGCAGGGCACCGACGGCCTGGCTCTGGAAGCGGAGGTCGGTCTTGAAGTCCTGGGCAATCTCGCGGACGAGACGCTGGAAGGGGAGCTTGCGGATCAGCAGCTCAGTGGACTTTTGGTAGCGGCGGATCTCACGCAGAGCGACGGTACCGGGGCGGAAGCGATGAGGCTTCTTCACGCCACCGTGTTGCTGCGGAGGTACGTAGGTGGTGTGTGTGTGTGTGTGTGTGTGTGTGTGTGTGCGTGTGTGTGTGTGTCCATAGGTGAGGGGTCCATTGATGTATGCAGATGTGCGTGCATGTGTGCGTGTGTTGTGCGTGCGGGTGACAAAGCAAACATGGGCATCAGCGAGCAAGGTTCATGAAAGAAACGTCCTCATGAATGTCAATCAGAGACTCTAGTCGGTTGAGATATCATTTGCCCTCAAGAACAACAGCATACGAGGGGAAGCACATCACGATGGTGACACCGCTACGAAGCAAACACAAACAAACGGGTGTGCTATTGAGAGGTGTAAACGAACCGAGAGTGGGGCGGACTTGCGGGCAGCCTTGGTGGCGAGCTTCTTGCGGGGCGCCTTTGCGCCGATGTTGCCGCTCTTACGGGCAGTCTGCTTCGTGCGGGCCATCTTTGGTTGGTTGGGTGTTGATGCAACGATCGAGCGAAGACAAGGGGATTCTGTTTCAGCACATGCAGAGATAAGCAAGTGATGAAGTGAGGAGGAGGAGGCGTGAGCAATGGGAAGCAGCATCATGGGAAGCAGCATCGGTCCACCACCACCACCAAACCCATATCCAACCATGGCTGCGGCGCTGTTACACGCGCACGCATACGCACACATACGCACGCAAGGCACACGCAACGACTTACCAAGCAGGTGGAGGTGTTGGTTCGGATGGTTGAGAGGAAAAAATGCCACGACAAGCGAGAATGTGGAGAAAAAAGGAGAAAGAGAGAAGCAACGTTGCACGGAAAAAATTCGGGTGGAAGGCTTTGTGTTTTTCTCTCGACAAACATTGAATTTGCCGACTGTGCATCGCCGACCCAAGAGGAAATTGTGGGCTTACGCAGTCGCACACGAGAACGCGCTAACCGTTGCGGCTTGTCTGATTGTGAGAAACCCGCTGGTTGTGCCTTGTGTTGGTTTTCGTGGTAATTTTTTATTCTTGGTGAGAGATTCGATGCGGTTTTAATTTTGGCGCGCACGCAGCTGTTTGTGTTGTGTGTGTGTGTGTGTGTGTGTGTGTGTGTGTGTGTGTGTGTGTGTGTGTGTGTGTGTGTGTGTGTGTGTGTGTGTGTGTGTGTGTGTGTGTGTGTGTGTGTGTGTGTGTGTGTGTGTGTGTGTGTGTTCGATTGTGCGTTTGTTTGTTTGCTCGCTTGTGTACACATCTGTAACTTAAACAGCAGCTCTCTCACACATTCGCCCACCTTTCCTTCGTCTTGCTGTTCCACCTTCATCCATGCAGTGTATCAAACCCACTCGCACAGACACTCACGCGTACAGACATGCACACAAATGCGTACGAAACAGCTATTTTCATCAACAGCAGCAACAACAACAACAACATCATCATCATCAACGGCAACAACGTGCAGTAACGCACCATCCAAGAGGCACAAACACGACAACATCACATATCACATCGCACATCCGCAACCGACAGTGTCGACAAGGCATGGTAGACGGTCGATCACTTCTTTCCACGGTTGGACGTGCGCAGGTAGATGCGCGAGAACAGCGCAACAAACACAACCGCAATGCCGAGCCAGCCCTGTCACAGCAAGCACACGACAATGAGAGAGAGCGCGCGCGTGTGTGTGAGTAAGTGATTGAGAGTGAGAGTGAGTGTGTGTGTGTGTGTGAGTGAGCATGTGTGCGAGAGAGAGTGTGTGTGTGAATGAGAGAGTGCATGTGTAGGATCGAGGCCGACGTACAACTCCTGACACACACACACACACACACACACACACACACACACACACACACACACACACACACACACACACACACAAGAACTGCGAGAAACAAACCTGGGGAGCAAACACGTGGCCGAAGACAACGGCGGACACAAAGATGGAAATGACTTGGCGCCTGTAACAAAGCATTCCCACAACGACAAAACGACAATGGATGAGCACATACAGACCACGCACATGATCTGGCACGTCCAACAGGCATTCAAGCAAGTGCACAACAAAGAAGACTCAGAACAGACACGCAATCCAGACTGCCATGCCACGTACGTGCTGTCGAAGAGGAATAATAGCAGCAGCAGCAGCAGCAGCAGTAGCAGCAGCAGCAGCAGCAGTAGTAGCAGCAGCAGCAGCAGAAGTTGTTCGCGGCAACATGCAAGCGATCAAGGAAACCATGCAGTGCAAGTGTGTGAAGCGGTGAGACGACAAAGGGGCAAACATAGACGTGTATGCAGCCCACGACATACACAACTGGAAACCAACCACTCACACAGGATGGGGGGGGGGCAAAGCGGACATACACAGACAACGGCACATACACTCACACGGACACACATACACACACATACACACACACACACACACGGACACACACACGCACGCACACACATGCACGCAGAGTCAATGCAGCCCAGGTGCGCGTACGTCATGATGATGGCAAAGACAAGAGCGCCATAAGTGGCGAGGGTGTAGAAGATGAACATCTGGCCTGTAGCAGAGGTGATGGAGAGGATGATGGCTTGCATCATAAAGTCGGGGTGCTCCATTGTGAATGCGACGCAATCAAAGAACGTGCCGTGCTGCAAATGGAAATGTGTGTGTAGGGGAGGGGGAGGGGGGTGGTCGAAGATGAACGCACCAATAACAGGTTCGAGGAGGTGTGAGAAAGCGAAAAGGGAAGATCGAGAGTTGATAAGGGATGCACGAACAATGCGGGGAGGCGCACTGGTGAGGAAAAGGACAACACAGCAAGGACGCGCACACACAACTGCACACACACACACACACACACACACACACACACACACACACACACACACACACACACACACACACACACACACACACACACACACACACACACAGGCGCACACGCACAAACACGACGGCGTACGTTTGAGGACCCCTGGATGTTGCTTGACGTAGCGCACAAAGAGACCCGCCGGGATGATGAGGATGAGGTAAGAGAGAACGTTGTGTTGGAGGGACGACCACGTGGATTCATCCTTGTTTGAGGAGGCGGTAGTCACCGATGCTTGCATGGCAATCATGCCAAGTGCCAGCACGGCAACGGCGGCCAAGCGCTTCACCATTGTCATCGTTTGGGGTCGCAAGCGCATCTGCCGTAGGTGAGATGAGGTGTGCGGGTTGTTGTGCTTGTGCGTGTTCAGCCAACACCAGGAGCTTGCTCCACACCAGCCACGCCAGGCAACAAACGGAGGCAAGCAAGTAGTGCGGTGGATGCGAATGAATGCTGCTGCTGAGCAAGTGGTGCAGTCGGTTGTGGCAGTGTGTGTGTGTGCGAAAACAATGAGAGCGGCGATTGCACAAAAAACGGGCGAGCACATGCAAACAAGCAACAACACAGACACAGACACAGACACAGACACAGACACAGACACACACACACAGACACACACACACACACAGACACACACACACACAGACACACACACACACACACACACACAGACACACAGACACACTGAACGATGAGGGGCAGGAGAAGGGCGATTGTGGGTGCGGGGTACGCGGATCTCAGTGTCACAGCGCCCACGGGCCACAGTGGCCGCGACGCTCAACAGCTCAGCGCATCCCTGCAGGCCCTGGCCAACTGTGAGCAGCAGCGGCAGTAGTGGAGGCTATTGTGGTGGCAGTGCTGATGGTGGTGGTGGTGGTGTTCCATGCACTCGCCCTGTCATTACTCCTCCCCTCACACTGCGTGTCTGCCACGCTTTGCGGTGATATCATGCATCAGATGGATATTCCACAGTCGCAGTCAACCAAGAGGTTGGAGGCTCAAAGCCCGTCATTCCGGTGCGGTTAAATGTGTAT
>NW_004754931.1:469392-476892 GCF_000188695.1 Salpingoeca rosetta | reverse complement strand
TGTGTTGTTGTGCTCGTATTTCACAGCAACGAAGCAGCAGCACGGTTAAGGTCACAACCACGCACCAATCAACCCCAACAAGAACATTGACGGATACAAAGCCAGAAAGCCGGTGGGGACGAGCAGGATGAGGCGTCATCAGGACAGCCGTGGCAAGATGGCTGCTGTGGCTATGGGCGTTTTGCTTGTGGGTTTCGTGGTTCAGCGACACCTGCGTGTGATGGCAAACGTGGTGATGGTGGAGGACAGGAATGGCGTATTCCACATCAACACCAGCAACCCAGCCAATTCCACTTTGTTCTTCAATGGCATGGACGTGGGCAAGTTGTTTGAAGTGGTGGAAGCACAAGCAAGCGCGCTGGAAGCGCAGGCGAGCAGGCTGGAAGCACAAAACCGTGAACTTCAGGAACAGCGCGGCCTGACCTGCCTCCTGCGACACCCTACCACGGACACCACCACCATGGCCAGCGTTGGAATTGGAGGAAGCCATGACTGGCTTGGCGGCGTTTTGGCCAACAACGGCCTCATTTACGGCATCCCGTTTAGCTCCACCTCTGTCCTTATCATTGATCCCACCACCAACACCGCTGATACAACTACCATCACTGGGCTCGGCTCAGGCGGCGACAAGTGGGTTGGTGGTGTGCTGGCTGCCAACAGTCTCATTTATGGGTTTCCACACGACGCTCCAGCTGTCCTAGTCATCGATCCAGAGACAAACACTGTGGACAACACCACACTGGGTGGACTGCCATCAGACTTCGGCAAGTGGACCAGCGGTGTGGCTGCCAACAACGGCCTCATCTATGGCATCCCCTGGTTTGCCTCCTCTGTCCTCATCATCAACCCGTCCACCAACACCACTGACACCACCACGATCACTGGCTTTGGTGGAGGCGGAAACAAGTGGTACGGCGGCGTGCAAGCGAGCAATAGTCTCATCTACTGTATCCCCGCCCACGCTCTATCCGTGCTCATCATCGACCCAGCCACCAATATGTCAGACACCACCACCATCGACGGTTTGTCGGGGAGTTTCAAGTGGCATGGCGCCGTGCTTGCAGGCAACGGTCTCATCTTCGGCATCCCGCTCAGCAGTACGTCCGTCCTCATCATAGACCCAGCCACCAACACTGCGGACACAACGTCCATCACTGACCTTTCAGGTGACAGTTTCAAGTGGATCGGTGGTGCGCTGTTGCCAAATGGCCGCATCATCGGCATCCCATACTCCGCCTCGTCTGCACTTGTCATTGACACAACCACCAACACCGTCAACGCCACGTCCCTCCCTGTTCCTGCTGGCGACCTCAAGTGGTACGACGGCGCCCTCGCCAACAACGGCCTCATCTACGGCATGCCCCGCAACTCCAGAGCTGTTCTTATCATCGATCCTGGCTGCTGAGCAAAGTGATACCCACGTGTTAGCGTGTTGCCTTGCGCGTCTGTGCCTTCTTGCACCCTCTCTGTACGTCGTGCTTCTGCGAGGCGTGCCATCAAGCCATCCTCGCCATCGTTTTCTGTTCTTGTATCTTGTTGCAGTGTCGTGTCCTTGTGTTCGTAATCTCTCTTCTGAGCCTGTTCTTGTTGCCTGTCCTGTCCTCCTCTCTTCTCTTGAGCTTGTCGCTTCTGCTTTCTTTCCAAGCCTCCCATCCTCTGTTGGCTATTCTGTGTTTCCTTCTCTTCTGTTGTGCTGTGGAGTGAATCCATCGTGACTGTGGGTACTTCTCTGTCCCATCTCCAGCTTGCTTCCTTTTCCCCACTGACCAATAGAATGCACCATGCTCCACAAAACCACAACCGCCACTGCTGAAAAAACGGTCGTGTGCGCACAAATCCCGCGTGTGGTTTTCATCATCGCATACACACAAACGCAGACACAAAGCCGGAGCAGGAGGATGTTCTCGACGCGGCAGAAGCGGGCTGGGGCGCCCATGACCCCACACCTGCGAACCAAGATGTCCAATCCACTGCTGTGAGTGTACAGCACAGCCCAGTGGTTGCGTGCCACGCTTTGCGCGTTGGCGTGCAATGATCCTTGTCCATCGGTTCTGCATCTACCAACAAGCTCACTGACACACACACACACACACACACACACACACACACACACACACACACACACACACACACACACACACACACACACACACACACACACACACACACACTGCAGGTCCGCATCTACGGTGAGTGTGTCTTCGTCGATGGTTGGAGCGAGCACGGCATCCGAGACGCCGTCCGGTGCGCAGGCGTCCGGGCTCGTGCGCATGGAAACGGCGCTGCCGAAGCAGTACCAAGGGTTTGCGCCGAGTGGCGCCGTGCTGCGAATGGAGCACGCCAACGACGGCCCCTTGACCAACCTGCACCAGGCCACCGCTGTCCTCTATCCCGACACAAACAGCACAGACGTTGTTGTGATTGAGTCGTCTGGCCTGTCCCACAACTATGCGGAGGTGAGGGTCGCCGCCAGCATCTCCGCGCGGCAGCTCACCTTTGTCACCTCGGCTGGTGACGAGATTCCTCTCATCGCCGCCCTTCCCGGTGGTGAGGTACACTACTATGCCGACACGCGGGACGAGGAGCGCGGCGTGTCGTCGTGTCTTCTTCCCATTCCGTCGACCGCAGCCGTTGCTGACATCATTGCGCTTCGCGTAAGTCCAGTGCTGCCAGTGAGCATGCGTTTTGACACCTCTGTCTCTCTCTCTCTCTCTCGCATTTCCTTCGATTACACACTACACATACGCACACACTGCGCCATCCACTCATACACACACACACACACTCTCTCTCTCACTCCACTCATGCTCACCCCCCCCCAAACACACACACACAATAACTCACGTATGCGTGTCTATTTCATCAGGAGCACGTGTTCTGTGTGGTGACGACGGGAGACTTGTATGAGATCACACCCACGGCCGATGGCCGAGTAGCCGGCAGTCGCATTGCAAAGGCGAACGAGGCCAGCATGCTTGCAGGCTTCAGCCGCCGCATGACAAACCTCTTTGGGTTTGCAGACACGGCCCGCGAGCTTACCATCCGCGCCTCCCTTCCACTCACGTCGGCTCCGCTTCCCACCATCGTCGTGGCCCTCGACCAAAGCATTGAGCTCTGGAGCGTCACTGACCGAAGACTCGTCGAGGTATCATGGAGCTTGCTCGCCTTCTGTGTGTGTGTGTGTGTGTGTATGTGTGCGCGTGTGTGTGTGTGTGCGCGTGTGTGTATGTGTGCGCGTGTGTGCGCGCGTGTGTGTATGTGCGCGCGCGTGTGTAGGTGGGTTTGTGTTTGTTAGTCTCCCTACCTGCCTGCCTGCCTACCTGCCTGCCTGCCTACCTGCCTGCCAGCCTGCCTACCTGCCTGCCTCTTTTGTTTGTCTGTCCATCTGTGCACGGGTGCGGTCGGTGTGGACGACCGAGCACAAAACTCACAGTCTGCCCCGCCTTCCTCCGCATTCGTCGTGCTTGCTCGCCCTTTTCAGGTTGACACGGTGCATATCCTCAATGAGGGCGGCTCTGCTGTTGGTCCGTTTGCATCTGATGCGCTTCCATCCCGCCTCTCCATCGTCACCGCAGCCGTCATCGCCCAGACTGCAGCGTCGTGGTCAGTCACATCATATCCTCCCGTGTGTGCGCTCTTTTGCGTGCGTGTGTGTGTGTGTGATCTTTGTGCGGGTGTGTGTGTGTGCGCGTGCGTGTGTGTGTGTGTATGTGTGCGTGTGCGTGTGTGTGCTTGCCATGACGTGCCTCTTCTTTCCGTTGTGTTCTGTGCATCGCTGTCTTTTACCTTCCAAGTGTGTTTCCACACCTCACCACCCGTCTTCGCCACCCATCACCGTCACCATCACCATTACCATCACTGTCACCATCACCATCAGCGACCTGGCGATTCTCACTGCCGCCATGACAGATGTGCAGCCCGTCTCCTTCTTCCTCTGTGCGCTGCCGCTTCTGACCTGCGCGTGTTTTCTTGCCTACACACCCGCGCGCGCACATTGACACAGGCAAACACACATTGAAGCACACATTTACACACACATATACGCACACGCACACACATCCACACACGCACGCACATACACATTCACACACACATATTGGCGTGTTCACTCACATCCACATGCTATGCATCACGTGGCGTGGCAGGCCGGCTGCAAGTGCTGTTGGCAGAGGGCGGGCGCGTGGACGACATTCGCTGGTCGAAACTGCCAATCGACGAGCAGCTCTCGGTCAGCTACACAGCAGCCAGCCATCGGTGGTGGTGGTGGTGGTGGTTGAAGCCATGGTGGTGATTGCCGTCGTAGTGATTGTGGTGGATGGCCGACGCATCTGCTCCTACAACACGCGAGTGTTGACCTGGGCCCGATTGCGTGGTTAATCAACACTCTCCTCGCCCTCATGTGTGAAGTCTCGGTCGCGCATTTCACCTGATGTCGTTGCGTTTTGGTTCTCACACGTGCGTGCGTGCGGTGGTCACTGGTCAGGCTGGCGGCTCGCATCTGCAGAAGCGGCTCTTTGCCCCGTCGTCGGACGTGCTTGTTGTTGTTGACGACGCGAAGCACAAGGTCATGCGCATTGAAGGTGAGGAACAATGTCACTTGTTGGTGCAAGGGCGCTGGGCGTTCATTGCTTTGTGCAATGTCTGCGCTCCACCCCTACCTTCACACACACACACATACACACACCACGCGTCATTCACCACCACCGCCTGCTTCACTGCTTCACGTGCGTGCATGTTCACAGTTGGCGACGACTGGGACGACTCGTCACTGGATCTCATTCGCATCAGCGACAGTCCGCAACTGCCCGTCCGCGCTGCCGGCATGCGCGCTGACGGCGGCGTTGTCTGCGTCTCGCACATGCGATCTTGGGCGGTTCGCACCATTCAGCCATTGGCGGCAGCCGAGGTTTGTTCTCATGGCAGCACGTCTTAACTTGTGTTTCATGCGGTTTGTTCTTGCACACCCTCGGAAAGACACTTGCACACACACATATACATGAACGCACACATGACATCACATGAACCCACTCCTTAACATCACACACACACCTGCATACAACACACACGCACGCACGCACACACACGCACACACACATGTGTACAATCAGCCTGCGCCAGACGTGTCTGTGTACGACCCAACGACTCCAACACGTGGGACGAGCACGGCCAACACGACAATGGCCACTGTCGGTGGCGCACGGTTTGGAGAACCCACGTCGCTTCGACAGGTGGTGGCGGCACTGCTGCGCACAGGGGAGGCCGTGCCGTTTGATCCACAGGAGGACGAGATTGTGACGCTCAGCCAAGAAAGTACGCGCATGCCACCATGCTTGTGGCGCATATGTGGCTGTGCTACTGCGACCACGGGTTGTTGCTGCCTGCTTTGCTGCCTTGTTTTCATCGACCCTCAATTCAACGATTCCATTCGTCACCACTTGCAACTCACATTATCGCCATCGCCACCATTCACCATGCGTTTACATTGCGTCTGGCGTGCAGTCCTTGACGGGGCGGCGTTTGACCCGCGGTGGGGCGAGCAGCGGGCGCAGCAGGGCGCCTTTGACGGCCGCATCATCGCCTCCCAGCTCCAGCGCAAGACCGAGCAGCACGTCGCCCTCTTGTCCTACCTCGCACACGACGACATTGCGTTGTGGCAGGTACGTGTGTGCGTGCGTGTGTGTGTGTGTGTGTGTGTGTGTGTGTGCGTGCTTGTGTGTGTGTGTGCTTGTGTGTGTGTGCGTGTGTGCGTGTGTGTGTGTGCGTGTGCGTGTGTGTGTGTTTTGGCCGCTTGGGCCGATGCCTCCGCCCACGTGTACGAGTGCTTCCTCATTGTCTTCCTCACATCAACTCGAACGGGCACTGCATCTCCAATTTAAACACCAGCAACTTTCGGTCGAGACCCAGACAACACTGAACAACCACCATGAGTTTCTGCACATTGCGTCTGTTGTCCGCGACATCCACATGGCCAAGTGCGTACGCGTATTCTGTTGTGCAGTATGCTTTGTGTGTACTTGCACATGCGTGTCGCGTGTGCGGAGATGAGTCGGTCCGCTGCACTCCATTGGTGCGCACATCTGTTCGTTGCCCCTGTCTGCTGCTGCTCATTTTGTTTTGATGTGTTCACGCACTTGTGCAGAGAGGTGGACGTGGAGCGCCTTGTGCTCCGCCCGAATCGCATCGATAGTGACACGTTCTACACAAAGGTTTGCTTGCACGTATACATATGTTGTGCGCACCTTGCACCTTGCACCTTGGCAACTCCTGCTTGTGCAGCCATTTCTCACGGCTTGCTCGCATGAGCACCGCTTCCCCCCTCATCGTGACACACCCTAACGGGTTCGTCTGTCTTCCTCCATCGTCTGCGTGACCTCTTCAGGTGTCGCGTCTGCCGCTTGATCTCATGAAAACGCTCTCACGCGTGTCGCTCACGACCTCGGGCCCCACCAACGCCGGGCCCCTTGCAGCACTTGCGCTCGCCACAGTACGTCCTGTGCAGCTTCTCTCTGCTGTGCGTGTGTGTGGGGGTGTGGGGATGTGGGAATGTGGGTGTGCGTCTACATGTATGTACATGTCTGTGAGTCTGTTCATGCTCGTGTCTCCCTGTGGGTCTGTCCATGTTTATGTTTACTGTGTATCTGGCTGTGCTCCGCACCCTCTCTGTCTCTGGTTGCTGCCTCACCACCTGCCGTTGGCCGTCGCCGTTACCGTTGCGTGCTCAGCGGTGCTGCGAAGCGGCAGTGGAGTCGCGCCGCACACGCGCGGACAAATACTCTCCACACACGCTTGCACACGCGTGGACATCACAGCCAGGCATGCGCGCCATCTTCAAGACAATGGTGGGTTGATGTTTGGAAGAAGAAGAGGTGGGCGTTCATATGCGTGTGTGTGCGTGTGTTTGTGTTTGCGCGTACGTAGGTGCGTGTGTGTACATGTGCAGTTTTTGTCTGTATTTGAATGTGTGTGTGTGTGTGTGTGTGTGTGTGTGTGTGTGTGTGTGTGCATTGCGGGTCTCCAGGGATCGGCGACATGGTGCCTTGGTGGCCCGATCCTGCACGCTCACCCACATGACTTGTCTGTATGCAATGGATTTTCAGTTTGACATGCACGCCGTCATCCATGACCGCGACGCCCAGCGCGTACGTTGCTCAGCTCAATTGCGGTTGTGGTCCCGTCGAGCAATGTTGCTCACCCCAGTGATGTGCATGCTTCGTCGTGGTGGTTGGCCCGTGCCTCAAGTTCACGACACGTCCTCACCTCACGCACATGCACATGCCACTCCCACCGCCAGGCTGTCGAGTTTATGCGCTTCTTTGCTGAAATGGTCCTCACTGCGCTCAAGTATCACGCTGACATCTCCAAGTGAGTTGTGGTTGTACCCGCTTGTACCCGCTTGTGCGCGCGCGCGCGCGCGCGCGCGTGTGTGTGTGTGTGTGTGTGTGTGTGTGTGTGTGTGTGTGTGTGTGTGTGTGTGTGTGTGTGTGTGTGTGTGTGTGTGTC
>NW_004754931.1:465513-468013 GCF_000188695.1 Salpingoeca rosetta | reverse complement strand
CCGAACACCTGTACCCTCGCGGCCTTGGATGTGTCTCTGTGTGTGTGTTTGTGTCTGTGTGTGTGTGTGTGTGTGTGTGTGTGTGTGTTTGTATGTGTGTTTGTTGGATTTACTGAACCTTGAGTTGCACCATCGTCGTATTTGCAGACATGGGCGACTTTGATGTGCGCATGTCTGCGCTGGATTTGTTGGATCGCATTCCAACGGATATTCGGGAGCAGTTTGAATGCACCACAACGGCTTGCTCGATGCTTGAACTCTTGCGCATGTATCAAGGTGTGCTCTTGTGTGCTCTTGTGAGTGTATGTGTGTGTGTGTGTGTGTGTGCTCTTGTGTGCTCTTGTGTGCTCTTGTGTGCTCTTGTGTGTGTGTGTGTGTGTGTGTGTGTGTGTGTGTGTGTGTGTGTGTGTGTGTGTGTGTGTGTGTGTGTGTGTGTGTGTGTGTGTGTGTGTGTGTGTGTGTGTGTGTGTGTGGCTCCCATTTATCTTGTGCTCGCAGTGGGTCGTCTGCTGAGTGGTTGCACATATGTCCACACCATCTGGTCAGCAGCACAACGCCTTTGCGGTCCACGAAGACTCACCCAACCTTGATCTCTCCAGCTCTGTTTTCTCGGGACTTGGACGAGTCGCAGCTTGTTGACATTGCCAAGGACGTGTGCAAGGCAGCTGCCCTCCTCGCTCGCGTTCTCAGCCAACATCAGGAGGCGCCGTCTCCAGCCGTTGCGGCGCTGGTGCCATCGGACGACGTTGATGATGCCGTCACCGCCGCACACACTGCCCTCGCCCATCTTGCCGAGCAGTCCCGCGCCAGCCAGTGAGACTGATGATTATGATGATGATGATGCTTTGTTGTGTGTGTGTCTGTCTGTGTGTGTATGTGTGTCTGTGTCTGTGTATGTGTGTGTGTGTGTGCGTGTGTGTGTGTGTGCGTGTGTGTGTGTGTGTTTGTGTGTGTCTGTCTTTGTCTGCCTGTGCCTGTGCCCCTGCTCCCGCCTGTGCCTTTGTCAGTGTGTGCTGCTGGTACGTGTTTTTCTTCTTTGCCTTTGTGCTTGAAGCTTGTTGGCGCGTCTCCTTATCGCCGCGCATACACCACGCTCTTCTGTCAGGGACGACCGCGAACTTCGCCTGCAGGAAAGCCTTCTCTTTGAAGCGCTGAAACAGCTGCCTCAAGCCGGTGAGACTATACCTGTGTTGCGATTGGATGGTGGCATGCCACGTTATTGTATCGTGACACAACGTCGTGTGCGCCGCAGTTATCCTCTCGTCTTGCGTGCAAAGTGTTGCATGTCACAGAATCCCCTCTGCCTCGCTTGCGGTGCTGGCGTGTTCCAATGCAGTCGTGGGAGATCTTCAGGCCCTTCCAAGACTGGACGACAGCAACGACGTTGCTCTCGTGCTGCACTTGCTCAGCAGTCAATAGATGGAAGGACACGCAAGCAACGTACGCCCCTGTTTAGGCAGTGTGCAACTCGTTTAATCTTCACAAACCAATACAAGACACCACCTGAAAAGTGCAAGGATATGAACACGTTGAGAGGGGAGAGAGGGACTGAACAGACGATATGTACACAGGTAACATAACAACAAGCGCTCAAGAGAACCAAGTTGCAGAGACGGGGCGAAGGCAGAAAATGACAGGACAAACGCGCTAGCCTGGGAAACATCACGGCACTCTGATGTTGCCACAGTCTACAGCATGTCTATGCTCTCCAGCAGTTCTGTCCATTCAGCAGAGTCAACGGGCTCGGCCTCGAGTGATCGGATCTGTGACAGCGGTGTCCATGCGTGTTGATTTTGGGGGCGTGAGCACTCGCTCATCCACGCTCGCACCCAAAACCAGCCAAGACACATAGAGAAAAAATGTACGCATACGCACGCTTGCAACAAGGACCAACTAGTATACACACGCAGCTCGCAACAAACCCAACAGCTACACATACGCACGCACGCACACACGCACGCTCGCACGCATATGCACCTGCTTGATGATGTCCTGCACATCCAGTTTAATCTGCTGTCGAATCTTTGCGTTCTTGCTGTCAAACCACTTCTTGACCATGGCGTGGTAAGCCGTGAGCGCCGGTGTCACAGCCTCAACCATGAGCGAATGCGCGATGGATGGGTCGTTTGCGTGTGCGCTCAGTGCATTGTGCAGTTCACGAAGTGGAGAGCCAAACACGGACACATTGGCACTGGGCGCTGTCGGTTTCTGCAGACGCCAAAGCACGTGTGAAAGAGAGTGTGTGTGCGTGTGTGTGCGTGCGTGTGTGTGCGTGTGTGTGCGTGCGTGTGTGTGCGTGCGTGTGTGTGCGTGCGTGTGTGTGCGTGTGTGTGTATGATAGTGTGTAAGCTACCAGCAACCCCTACGACCGCAACACTCCCTCACTATATAATAAAAAAAAAAAATAACAAGTATCTAGAAAAAAAATATACAAATTTTTATTTTTAAATTTTATCCTATTCTAAATATCTCTTTTTTTATTCTACCATATCATCCCCTT
>NW_004754931.1:461042-464069 GCF_000188695.1 Salpingoeca rosetta | reverse complement strand
AGCATCGCCAGCCCTGGGACTCACCTGCCGGAAATCGGGGTGGACGACGGAGGTGATTTGGTCGCACGCGTTCGTAATGACGGGCACAACAGCGGGGAGAAACGCGTTGACGAGGAGGCGATCGTTGGAGAGGACAGCGCTTCCGCACACGCATGCACCGCGGTCTCTCCACACACTGACAATCTGTCACGGAGAGGGAACAAGGCAATGGCGATCAAACATCAGCACGCAAACACATGTACAACTGTGCAAAAAAAAACAAACCATGCAAACAACATGCGCGCGCACACACGTGCGCGTCCGTGCAACACATAAGCAGGCATGCACCCACGAGCAACTCAGTTGCAATTCCATAACATCACACGAGCACACTACACTGTGGAAGCGAGACGCTGGATGCCCTGATGGCCACGTACCGCTGCGTAGAAGGACTGCAGGTTGTGCGTGGTGATGGGGCGCAGACTGTCGGCGGACTCGAGGGCGGCCGGTGCAAACAGTTGGCGCTGCACGACGATCTCGGCGCTGGAAATGCGACCAATGAGGTGGTAGATGCGAAGCAGCGAGTGCACGCGCTGACGGGTCGCAGCTGCCAATGCGTCTCGTAATCGACTGGCAAGGTCGTCGTCGATCCACGACTGCATCTCCACGATCCGCTGAGAGCCGGCAAGTGCGCAGTGTGTGTAGGTGTGTGTGTGTGTGTGTGTGTGTGTGTGTGAGCGAGCGTGTGAGTGTGTGTGTGTGTGTGAGTGGGTGAGTGAGTGAGTGAGTGAGTGAGTGAGTGAGTGAGTGGGTGAGTGGGTGAGTGAGTGAGTGAGTGAGTGGGTGAGTGAGTGGGTGAGTGAGTGAACAAGTATGTGTGCGAAGGAAAGGGAGAGCGTGTGATGTGAGATGTGAGCTGTACATGTATGAGGCGCATGTGACCATGTGCATATGTTCGTCTTTGAGGGCGCTGTTGGGATGAAACCAGCAAGGGGTCAAGGATGCGTGCATGCCCTTACCGGTTGAAGATGTTTGTGGTGATCGGTTCCTTTGCATCGCGCTGCATAGCAGTCGACGTGCGTGAACTCGCTGGCAACGCGCTCGAGCTGCTCGACTGGCACATGCTGACCAGCAGCCATCGCAGCCCTGCTCACGTCAGCATTGCACAGTGGTGGAATGGTGGTGATGTGACGGTGGAGAGCCATCGGGTGGCGCATCAGCAGGTGGTGTGTGGAAAAACAGTGTTGAGACGAAAAAGACAGAAACGTAGAGAATGAGACAGAAGAGTGGAGTACGAGCGAGAGGCGGGGGGGGGAACAAAGAGCGACGTCAGGTTATGACATGACAGAGGTGAAAAGTACACGGGTGCTCCCGCGGGTACACTCATGGCACGCACTTGAGGGGCTGAATGAGGTTCTCCAACTTGTCCACAGCAGCAGCAAGGCTCAGGATGTTCTGCAGCATCGCCTTTTCCTGTTTGATTTCCCGGCGTCGCTGCAGTTGCTGCTCCAGCACGTGCAGCTCAGCCTCAACTTCCTGTTCCACCGACTACAATACAGCCCGTGATCAAGATGGGAATGAACCACAGACGACAAACCCCACAACAGCGGTTGTGGAGTGCACCTGCACCCTCACTCTAGTTCCACACACGCACTTTCACTCACACACTCACACACTCACTCGTACGCACACGCACACTCACACGCACACGCACACTCACTCACTCACTCACTCACTCACACACACTCACACACTCACGCTCACTCACTCGTTCGCACTCACACTCACACACACACACACTCACTCACACTTGCGAAACAATACCTCAACGTCTTTGAGCATGCCCTTGAGTGGTTTTGCCAGTTGATCGACGGTGGTGTCAATGCCCACCTGCACAATGTCAAGGCGCCCACACAAGCGTATGAGCAAGTGGCGGCCACCGCTGGAGTTAGGCTGCGCACAGCCACGGGAACGAGGTGCATCTTGTACGCGGCTAAGCGAGTGAAACGAACCAAATCGGAGGAGAGGGACACAAACTGCGCATAGTCGCGGTTGATGAGCTCCACCAGTGAGGCCTGGACTGAGTGAGTGAGTGAGTGAGTGAGTGGGTGAGTGAGTGAGTGAGTGAGCGAGTGAGTCAGTAAGTATGCCAGCAAACAAGTATGTGTGCGAAGGAAAGGGAGAGCGTGTGATGTGAGATGTGAGCTGTACATGTATGAGGCGCATGTGACCATGTGCATATGTTCGTCTTTGAGGGCGCTGTTGGGATGAAACCAGCAAGGGGTCAAGGATGCGTGCATGCCCTTACCGGTTGAAGATGTTTGTGGTGATCGGTTCCTTTGCATCGCGCTGCATAGCAGTCGACGTGCGTGAACTCGCTGGCAACGCGCTCGAGCTGCTCGACTGGCACATGCTGACCAGCAGCCATCGCAGCCCTGCTCACGTCAGCATTGCACAGTGGTGGAATGGTGGTGATGTGACGGTGGAGAGCCATCGGGTGGCGCATCAGCAGGTGGTGTGTGGAAAAACAGTGTTGAGACGAAAAAGACAGAAACGTAGAGAATGAGACAGAAGAGTGGAGTACGAGCGAGAGGCGGGGGGGGGAACAAAGAGCGACGTCAGGTTATGACATGACAGAGGTGAAAAGTACACGGGTGCTCCCGCGGGTACACTCATGGCACGCACTTGAGGGGCTGAATGAGGTTCTCCAACTTGTCCACAGCAGCAGCAAGGCTCAGGATGTTCTGCAGCATCGCCTTTTCCTGTTTGATTTCCCGGCGTCGCTGCAGTTGCTGCTCCAGCACGTGCAGCTCAGCCTCAACTTCCTGTTCCACCGACTACAATACAGCCCGTGATCAAGATGGGAATGAACCACAGACGACAAACCCCACAACAGCGGTTGTGGAGTGCACCTGCACCCTCACTCTAGTTCCACACACGCACTTTCACTCACACACTCACACACTCACTCGTACGCACACGCACACTCACACGCACACGCACACTCACTCACTCACTCACTCACTCACACACACTCACACACTCACG
>NW_004754931.1:451042-456042 GCF_000188695.1 Salpingoeca rosetta | reverse complement strand
CACCGCACACCGCATACCGCACACCGCATGCACACACCTGCTGGCTCTCCTCGTCGACGCTGCTGTTGTTGCGCAGGGTGATGGTTCCCTTGCCCGTGTCGCCAGATGCAGTGAACTGGACGCCCTCCTTGGTCACAGAGACTTGCACTGTCTCGCCGATAGTGCTGAGATCACGGCAAATACCGTGGAATTCTGATGCAGGCATCTTCACGGTCGCTGTGTGCTCGCGTTCCTGAATGTATGTGTATGTGTAAGTGAGCGAGTGTGTGAGTGTGTGAGTGTGTGAGTGTGTGAGTGTGTGGGTGTATGTGTGTGTATGTGTGGGTGTATGTGGGTGAGTGGCAGGAGAGAGAAAGAGAAGGAAAAGATGAAGAGCAGAACAGCAAGCAGCAGCAACACGAAAGCCACAAGAGGCATGTGCGACATGAAAGCAAAACGTACCGGAATGCCAAGGTGCTCGCTGTCAATGTCCATGAGCTTCATCTCAAACTCCGACACCTTCTCCTGGTCTGCGCTCTCAAACGTGAACACGACCGTGTCGCCTTCGTCCTCGGCCCTCAACGTGACTGCGTCGTTGTTGTTGGCGCACTTCATAATCTTGGTCATGCTGGCAATGTTGATGCCGAGGGAAATGGGGCGATCGCACCGGTACATGTCGAAACCGTCCTTGCGCATCAGCAGGGACACCAACGACACGTGCGAACTGTCCATGGCCTGCAGAGAGATGCCAGCCCTGACAAAACGAAACCCCGCACATCAACCACAAACAACAACAGCAGCAGCAGCAGCAACATATGAGACCATCATCAACAGCAACAGAGGCTTGTGGTAAGTGGGCTGTGCTTGGAAATCGAAGCGTGCTGGTGGTTATGCCGCACAACACCATCGCCGCCACATGCAAACCAAAGGCACTTGGTTGCAAGCAAGTCACGCACGCACACACATACGCGCGCACACACACACACACACACACAAACGCACACAAACACACCACACACAAGCACACACACAAGTACACGCGCACAGAGCACACACAGAGCACACACACACAAGTACACGCGCACAGAGCACACACACACACAAAGCACACACACAGAGAGCACACACACACACACAGAGCACACACACACAGAGCACAGCACACAGACACATAACATGCAACGCGTACGAGGTGCAGTCCCAGTTGGCGTCTGTAACAAGGTCCTTAACGGCCTCAAGCACCTTCTTGAGAAGGGCGGCCTGTGCCATGCGTGCCTCAAACATCTTTGCTTCTTGAGTGGCGTGCGGGTGTGGATGAGTGTATGAGTGTGTGGGTGGTCGTCAAACAGACAGTCGCTGGGGATAGCAGCTGTGGGCGATGTGTTGGGTGGGGAAAGTGAACAACAGTGGAGTGGAGTGCAGTTGGCGCAGACGTGTTTGGTTGGCGGTGTGCGGGAACTTTTGAGCGCGAAACTGGCTTTGGCGCCAAAACCAACAACGCAGCGCAGCAGCTGACGCAAGTCAAATTTGCCCAGAGGCAGCAAGACTTCCAACCGCTATCCACCACCACTCACAGCTAAATGCGTCTTCCAAGGCAAAGTTTGCCTTCCTCCAAAACTCCAGCCAGCGTGCAGTGAGCACGCCGCCGCCGCCGCCGCCACTGGCCGTGCACGGCATTCATGCATTTTTCTTCTCCAACACACCACGCACACCAACCACCACACCCTTGATGACAATGGCTCGCACGATGGCTTTGCTTGCTGTGGCCACGCTGCTGATGGCGGCGTGCGCTGTGAACGGCCTGCACCGCGTTCCTCTCACGGGCATGCCCCGCTCCCGTGACACGCTGCGCAACGCCGGCGCCGCTCTGCTGAACAAGTACTCCCTCGGCAACGGCACCAACGTCCCCATCTACAACTTTGAGGACGCCCAGTACTATGGCGAGATTACCATTGGCACCCCTCCCCAGCGCTTCAAGGTTGTCTTCGACACCGGTACGTGCTGTGTACCTATGTGTGTGTGTGTGTGTGTGTGTGTGTGTGTGTGTGATCTGTTTTCCTCTGTGTGTGTGATCTGTTTGTTCCTCTCTTGTGCGCTTCGTCTTCTTCTTCTTCTTCTTCTCTATTCGTTTCCTCTCTCCTGTCCTCTTCTCCTCCTCCCCCCCCCGGTCGTGCCTGACGGCTGATTCCTGGTGTGCTGATGTGAATACATGACCAGGTTCCTCCAACTTGTGGGTCCCCTCCAAGCAGTGCAAGTCTCTCGCCTGCGACCTGCACCACAAGTACGACTCCTCCCAGTCCTCCACCTACTTCCCCAACGGCACCAAGTTTGCCATCGAGTACGGCTCTGGCTCCCTGACGGGCTTCCTCTCCGGTGACAAGACATGCGTCGGCGACCTCTGCGTCGAGGTGCGTCTTGTGCACATGTGGGTGCGTGTGGACATGTGGGTGTGGGTGTTCTGGGAAAAGAGCGCTTGCTTCAAGTCGTGCGCACTGTGCGCTTTGTCTATTAAGGAGTGCCTTCTTCCTCTGGAGGTTACTTTGTGTTCCCTCGGACATAGCTGTCTGGTTCAACGCACACGCACGCACACACACATGCACGCACCCTCCAATGCTCCAATGCTCATTCCTGCGTCTCCCTCCACACCCCACACCCCCAATCGTGGTGTTTATTTGCTGGATTGTTTGACCATTGACTCCTTCGCAGAAGCAACTGTTCGCCGAGGCCACAAACGAGCCTGGTATCACCTTTGTTGCCGCCAAGTTTGACGGCATCCTGGGTATGGGCTTTGTCGAGATCTCCGTGGACCAGGTTGTCCCATACTGGTACAACCTCGTCAGCGCCGGCAAGGTGGAGAGCAACATGTACACCTTCTGGCTCAACCGCGTCCAGGGCGCCCCCTCTGGTGGCGAGCTCACCCTCGGTGGCTACGACCCCAAGCACATGTCTGGCCCCATCCAGTGGGTTCCTCTCACCCGCGACGGCTACTGGCAGTTTGCCATGGACTCGTGAGTATGATGAGGATGATGTGTGTTTTGTTGCGGGAGGCATACCGCGGATGTGTACGCGTGTGACGTGCTGGGTGCTGCTTTCGTGGTGAACGTGGTGAAACTGTCGTGTTTTGCAACCTGTCTCGGCTGCGAAGTGTCCTCAGTCTAACCTGCCACCGTCTTCGTGTGTGCCTGTGTCTGTATGTGTGCCCTTCCCTTCCCTTGCCTTCCCTTCGCACACTCACGCCAACCCGTGTTGTGTTTGGTGTGTGACCATGCTTCGCGCTCTCTCCTTCTCTCTACAGCCTTTCCGTGAACGGCGACAGCTACTGCAGCAACTGCCAGGCCATCGCTGACACCGGCACCTCCCTCCTTGCTGGCCCCACGGACGCCATCAAGAAGCTCAACAAGCAGATTGGCGCCATCCCCATCGCTCAGGGCGAGGTGAGCCTTGCGTGTCGTTGTTGTCGCTGGCTCTCGAGTGTTGCTACACCCTCTGCCCCACTCGAGGAGGGTTGCCGTTGCACTTATTTCCCTCGTTGCTCTGCCCAGCCCATGGTATTGTTTAGTTCTCACACAGTTCTTGTCACACACAACCTTCGCGCGCGTATGTGCACAGTACATGGTGGACTGCAAGAAGATCCCAACCATGCCCAACGTCGACATTGTCCTCAACGGCCAGAAGTTTACGCTGACCCCTCAGCAGTACGTTCTCCAGGTCTCTGCCCAGGGTCAAACTGAGTGCCTCAGCGGCTTCTTCGGCCTCGACGTGCCTCCTCCAGCTGGCCCCCTCTGGATTCTCGGCGACGTGTTCATCGGCGCCTACACCACTGTCTTCGACATGGGCAACAACCGCGTTGGCTTCGCCCCTTCTGCCTAAGCACACACGCTACAACTGTGAATGCCTCCATCAGAACCCCGACCCTCTCTCTCCTCTTTCCTTTCCCTTCATTCACAAACACACCACCAACGAATAACAACAGATACAATGCGAAATGAGTTGGGCAACCATTGACTGAAAGAAAGGAGGTGAGGAAACAAGTGGACAAACACAACAAACACGGGTGGGGTTAAGATGAGCAAGGGTGTGTCAACAAACAAGAACACAAGGAGAATGAACAAACACAGCAAGCTGCTGCCAAATCAACTCGGGCAGCACACTCAAACAAACACTAGACAAGTGCACACACAGTCAATGACGCTGCCAAGGCGACATGGGCAGAGTGTGCACGAACACAAACAATCTAAACAATGAGCAGCATGCATACATGCGCGCAGAGCAATGCTAGGCATGGCATGAATGCTTGCAGGCAAGCATACACAACAGACAACACTTCACAACACTACATGGCACGCGCACATGGCATCCGTCAAGCATGGCGAGCATGCACACACACACACATGGCACACAACTCACGTGTGTAGGGGAAGGAGGAGAGGAGAGGCAGTTGGCACACATGCATGCCAGCAGAGAGGAAGGAATGTTTGCCAACGGAAAACCACAAAGCAGGTGTTGTTGTTGTAAGTTCATGGTGGTGGTGCTGTTGTTGGAGACTTGTGTGTGTGTGTGTGTGTGCTGTGTGTGCTGTGTGTGCTGTGTGTTGTGTGGGAGATTGTCTTGGCAAGAGAGAGTTGTGTGTGTTTACTTGAGTTGTGAAGCAAACAAGGATGTAGGATGAATGAACACTCCAACAGAAAGAAACAGAGCAGAAGACAAGAATTGTCGACAACGCAAAGTGGTGACGTGGCAGTGTTTGTTGAGAGTTGTGTGGTTATGTGGTGTGTTATGCAAGAGCATGTAACACCGAGCAACCACACAAGGTAAACACTGCACGTGCAACAGGTTGGAGGGAAATCACGTGAACATTCCAGAACACAAGAGAGGTGAATGTGAATTTGTGGTGTCGTGAAGAATGGAGGTCAATGATATGACTCAGCAGACAGGACTTGCCTGTCAACACTCCCCCGCATTGACCTACCTCTCTGCTGCGTTGATGTTCTGAAACGTGATGAGCATGTGGATGATGTCAT
>NW_004754931.1:447979-449853 GCF_000188695.1 Salpingoeca rosetta | reverse complement strand
CAGGCTTCACTGCACAGGCACAGCATCAACATGGTCAAGACGCAGCAACCTTCGTCGCTGCCACAGCTACTACACCCACGCAGCTGCATGACCCCACTCACGTGGCTTGCAGACACGGGTGCTTCACACCACCTCACCTTCGTCAAGGACGCCTTCGTGGAGCTGTCACCGCACCTGCAACAGCACCATCCACGCCACATCACTGCGTTTGGCGGCACACGTGTGCCCGTGCGCGGTGTTGGCTCTGTGCTGTTGCATGCACGCACGACGAGCGGAGCCAGGATGCAGATTGTGCTACAGGAGTGCCTCTACGTGCCCGAGGGCCACGCCAACCTCATCGCCCTCGGTCGTCTGACAAGGGACAGCAGCGGCAGGCCAACGGGCCACTCGCAGCGTGATGGCGCTGATGGGCACTACGTGCGCTTCAGCCACGGAGCCGAGGTCAAGCTGAAGGAGCGCAACAGCCTCCGGTGCTGGCCCATTGTTGCTGTTGGTCCATCCACGGCACACGGACTCACCGCCGATGCCTGCAAGCAACCACAGCAACCCGCAGCAGCTCCTGCAGCCCAGAGCAAGGTGCAGACACCATCGATGCATGAGGTACTTGGCCACCGCAACGACAACGACGTGCAGCAGTACTGCAAGCTGATGGGCATCGATGATTGCAACGCCATCAGCAGCAAGCAGTGTACAACGTGCGCAGTGACCAAGAGCACTCGTCACAGCGTCAGCAAGCACGCGGAACGCACACAGGTGCCCGGCGAGCGCATCCACGCCGACATCGTCGACTGGACCGCGGACTCACCCACGGGCAAGCGCTACAGCCTCGTCATCGTCGATGAGGGAAGCAAGCTCCTGCATGCAGTCCATCTCAACGCCAAGAAGGACGCAGTTGCCGCGTTCCAGTCTTTCCTGCGCGAGACCAAGCTCCCCATCTCGCCCACAACAACAGCACTCCAGACGGATTCCGATGCCATCTTCCTCGGAGCTGACTTCCAGGCCATCGTCAAGAAGCACCTGAAGCAGCACCAGCAGTCCCCGCCGTACACCCAGGCGCAGAACGGCATCGTCGAGCGACAGGTGCGCACCCTCTCCGACATGGTGCGAGCCATGATCACGGGTGCAGGCCTTGACGCATCGTACTGGAGCCTCGCCTGCAACCACGCCCTCCATATCCTCAACAACATGCCTCGCCCTTCCCTCCACGGCAAGACACCGCTGCAAATTGTCACGGGCTCGCTGCCCAAGCACCTGCCGCAGCTGCACGTCTTCGGGCAGCCGGCCGTCGTCCACATCAGCACACAGCGCGGTCGCCTGCAGCCCAAGGGTCGTCGAGGCATCTACGTCGGCCACAACAGCAGCAGCAACAGCCACCTCGTCTACTTTGCAGACACAAACACTGTTGTGTCCTCCATCCACGTCCGCTTCCTTCCCTTCTCCAAGGCCGATGATGTCGTGGATGAGGGGGAGCAAGTTCAGACATCCACGCAATCTTCCATGCTCCAGCGTCGCAGGGACGTGAGTGCAGCACAAGTGCCACGTGACGGCGAGCCACCAACTTTTCTCTTCTAGAGGAGCAGGAGGAGGAAGACGATACTGACGTTCTTGCTTCTGTACTTGAAGACGAAGTGCAGCAGCTATACATTCAACGTCTACCTACAACTCCTAAAAAAACAAATGGTAAGCGAAGCGGGAGGTGAGTCGGGGACAACGGTTAGTAGTGAAAGGGCGGACCGCCTGCCTCCCCTGGACCCTTCGATGCCGGCAGGGCAGGCCGTTCATAAGAGCCAGGAAACAAATTAGATCTGACGCTCAGGCATATGGGTAGGAAAGTATAACCGTAGTTGAGATTGAAACGAGCGTTCCGTCCACTC
>NW_004754931.1:435494-436961 GCF_000188695.1 Salpingoeca rosetta | reverse complement strand
TGTGTGCTGATGTGGACGACGGCCGGCTGCCCGAAGACGTGCAGCTGCGGCACGTGCTTGGGCAGCGAGCCCGTGACAATCTGCAGCGGTGTCTTGCCGTGGAGGGAAGGGCGAGGCATGTTGTTGAGGATGTGCAGGGCGTGGTTGCAGGCGAGGCTCCAGTACGATGCGTCAAGGCCTGCACCCGTGACCATGGCTCGCACCATGTCGGAGAGGGTGCGCACCTGTCGCTCGACGATGCCTTTCTGCGCCTGGGTGTACGGCGGGGACTGCTGGTGCTGCTTCAGGTGCTTCTTGACGATGGCCTGGAAGTCAGCTCCGAGGAAGATGGCATCGGAATCCGTCTGGAGTGCTGTTGTTGTGGGCGAGATGGGGAGCTTGGTCTCGCGCAGGAAAGACTGGAACGCGGCAACTGCGTCCTTCTTGGCGTTGAGATGGACTGCATGCAGGAGCTTGCTTCCCTCATCGACGATGACGAGGCTGTAGCGCTTGCCCGTGGGTGAGTCCGCGGTCCAGTCGACGATGTCGGCGTGGATGCGCTCGCCGGGCACCTGTGTGCGTTCCGCGTGCTTGCTGACGCTGTGACGAGTGCTCTTGGTCACTGCGCACGTTGTACACTGCTTGCTGCTGATGGCGTTGCAATCATCGATGCCCATCAGCTTGCAGTACTGCTGCACGTCGTTGTCGTTGCGGTGGCCAAGTACCTCATGCATCGATGGTGTCTGCACCTTGCTCTGGGCTGCAGGAGCTGCTGCGGGTTGCTGTGGTTGCTTGCAGGCATCGGCGGTGAGTCCGTGTGCTGTGGGTGGACCAACAGCAACAATGGGCCAGCACCGGAGGCTGTTGCGCTCCTTCAGCTTGACCTCGGCTCCGTGGCTGAAACGCACGTAGTGCCCATCAGCGCCATCACGCTGCGAGTGGCCCGTTGGCCTGCCGCTGCTGTCCCTGGTCAGACGACCGAGGGCGATGAGGTTGGCCTGGCCCTCGGGCACGTAGAGGCACTCCTGTAGCACAATCTGCATCGTAGCTCCGCTCGTCGTGCGTGCATGCAACAGCACAGAGCCAACACCGCGCACGGGCACACGTGTGCCGCCAAACGCAGTGATGTGGCGTGGATGGTGCTGTTGCAGGTGCGGTGTCAGCTCCACGAAGGCGTCCTTGACGAAGGTGAGGTGGTGTGAAGCACCCGTATCTGCAAGCCACGTGAGTGGGTCATGCAGCTGCGTGGGTGTAGTAGCTGTGGCAGCGACGAAGGTTGCTGCGTCTTGACCATGTTGATGCTGTGCCTGTGCAGTGAAGCCTGTTGCTCCGTTGTCGCGTTGCTTCTTGCGACACTCTGCTGCACGGTGTCCATACTTGCCACAGTAGTGACAGTTGCCACGGAAGCGGCGCCCCTTGCCGTTGCTGTTGCCGTTACCGCCGTTGTTGCGTCCCTGGCGTCCGTGGTTGTTGCTGCTGTTGGAGAAG
>NW_004754931.1:410682-425519 GCF_000188695.1 Salpingoeca rosetta | reverse complement strand
CAACACCCTGATTCTTCTAGTCTGTACCAGGCCCGCCCACCCTGGATGACCCAGACACTTCTGTCTGTCACGCCATCACCGCTCGCTTCGGCGCCATCATGAAGGAAGACTGCGTCTCCTCTTTTTTGTTTCTCGACTGAATTGCGGTGCCTCTGCTTCAATGCTCCTATTAACGCTCTCCACTCAACCGATGACAAAGTTGCCGGCGCTCCTACTGGACCATATGAGAAGAAGACGTTGCTCCAGCCACGTGCCCTTGTGTGCTCCGTCTGGGACCAGCTGCTGGTGTCCGAGACCCTCGGCGACAAGGACACCTCTGGTGGCTCAACCACCACGTGACACGGTGCCACCAGCGCTGCTGGTACGGGGGAAAAGACATCAGCAGTGGGTGGTCATCTACCAGACATCGCTGTTGGCAATGTTGCGACGTCAGCTGATCCATGCACCGTCAAGGAGGCGCTTGCCTCGCCAGACTCTGAGGAGTGGCGCCAAGTCATCCTGGACGAGTGTGCGGGAATGCACGCCAATGACGTCTACGACGTCGTGCCTCGCGCTGACCTTCCCAAGGGCCACAAGCTGCTCCGTACTATGGTCATCTTTTCGACGCAGCGTGATGACCATGGTTATGTGATCAAGTACAAGGCGCGCTGGGTTGCCAAAGGCTACTCCAGGTCCACGGTGACAACTACACGGACACCTTTGCCCCGACGGATACGATCGCAGCCATTCGCACCATGCTCGCCATGGCCGTCGCGCGTGGCATGGACATCCAGCAGATGGACGTCAACACGGCGTTCCTCAACGCGCCCGTGGATCACGAGATCTACGTCCAGCCACCGGCCGTCGACGGCATCTTCTCGCCGAATACAGTCCTGCGCCTCAAGCGCGGGCTGTATGGGCTGAAGCAGAGCCCGCGCCTGTGGAACCACACGCTGGACGCCTGGATGCGCGAGCAGGACTTCGTCGCCACAGCCACGGACGCCTGCATCTACCGCCGCACCTGCAAGGGTGGCAAGATGATGTGGGTTGCCGTCTACGTGGACGACCTGCTCATCTTCGCCGACAGCGACAGCGACATGGCCGCGTTCAAGAAGGCCATCTCCAAGCGCTTCAAGATGAAGGACCTGGGCAGCCCAGACATATGTCTCGGCATCAAGGTGCAGCACGACCGCAAGGCCAGGACCGTCACCATGAGCCAGGAACACTACCTGTGCAACGTGCTGGAGAGCTTCGGCATGGCTGACTGCAAGCCGGTCGGCACGCCGCTCTGCACGGGCTACGTCGACAAGCCGGCCGACAAGGAGGAGCCACTGCCGGACGTGCCGTTCCGCGAGCTGCTTGGCTCCCTCCTCTATGCTGCGACGATGACGCGCCCAGACATCTCAGCGGCTGTCTCCATCCTGTCTCGCCGCATGCAGCACTTCAGCATGGACCACTGGAAGGCTGCCAAGCACCTTCTTCGCTACATCAAGGGCACCTTGTCCTACACCATCAAGTACGCCGCCACTGGCGACACCAGCAACGGCAGCACTGCCGACGGCGTGCTCTCAGCGTACTCGGATGCGTCCTTTGCCTCCGACGTTGACACGCGACGTTCCCGCACGGGCTTCGTCGTCTTCTGTTCCACGGGCCCCGTGTCCTGGAACTCCAAGCTGCAGGCCACTGTGGCCACAGCCTCCGCCGACGCGGAGTACATGGCTCTCGCAGCCACCGCACAGGAACTCATGTTCCTTCGCCAACTCCAGGAGGAGCTCACCGGCGCCGTCCTGTGCGAGCCCACGCTCGTCCACACGGACAACCAGCCGGCGCAGCGCGTTGCCGAACACGCCGCCTCGCGCATGCGGCACATCCTCGTCAAGTACCACTACATCCGCGAGTGCGTCGACACCAAGAGGATTGTGCTGAGCTACCTCGCCACGGAGCACATGATCGCAGATCTCCTCACGAAGATCCTCCCTCGGCCCAAGACGGCTCAGTTCTGCACGATGCTGTTCGACCAGCGTCCTCTGCCAGGTTGCCAGCCACGGGCCCGTCCTCATTCGGGCCGGTCGCCACGTCCTTCGACTCCGCGTCAGGACCTCTGAGCGGCCGCGCACCACAGGACACGCCTTCACTCGGGCCAGCCTTCCACAACAGGCTGCGCACCACAGGCACCAACCATTTTCTTAAACGTGTTCCACAACACACGTCCTTACTCACATCTCACCTACCTCTGCCCATGCCATTCCTACATGCATGACATCATCATCATCATCATCACGTTTCAGAACATCAACGCAGCAGAGAGGTAGGTCAATGCGGGGGAGTGTTGACAGGCAAGTCCTGTCTGCTGAGTCATATCATTGACCTCCCTTCTTCACGACACCACAAATTTGCACTCACCTCTCTTGTGTTCTGGAATGTTCACGTGATTTCCCTCCAATCTGTTGCACGTGCAGTGTTTACCTTGTGTGGTTGCTCGATGTTACATGCTCTTGCATAACACACCACATAACCACACAACTCTCAACAAACACTGCCACGTCACCACTTTGCGTTGTCGACAATTCTTGTCTTCTGCTCTGTTTATTTCTGTTGGAGTGTTCATTCATCCTACATCCTTGTTTGCTTCACAACTCAAGTAAACACACACAACTCCCTCTTGCCAAGACAATCTTCCACACAACACACAGCACACTCTGCACACACACAAGTCTCCAACAACAGCACCACCAGCATGAGCATGCAACATCCATTCCTTGGTGGTGTCTTAGCCCAAAAAAAAAGAAAGAGAACAAAAAAACCAGTTACACTTGACGGGACTCGAACCCGCAACCCTTCGATCCGAAGTCGAAAGCGCTATCCATTGCGCCACAAGTGCCACTTGAGCACATGTTGACGTAGAAGAATTTGCTTTTATCAAATGGTTGTGTGTTTTCCAAGACAACAGAGGTGATGGAGGATGTTGTCCATGAGCCGTTCCAGGTCAGATGTGTGTGTGTGTGTGTGTGTGTGTGTGTGTGTGTGTGTGTGTGTGTGTGTGTGTGTGTGTGTGTTTGCGCGCATCGTTGCTCGTCTGACCTCCTATCCACGTGGCTGCCCCCGTCTGACGTCCCTACCTCTTCCCTCTGCCCGTCTCTCCCATCTCTGCCTCTCTATTTGCGGCGATGTTTGTGACACGCGGCGTGTGCCATTTCGTACCACCCTACTCATCTCTCCTCTGAACTTGCGTGTTTCGTGTGCGCAGCTGGACCACGTGCAGTTGAAGCGTGGCTTGAAGGTTGCTGCCACAGGCTTTCTCAAGTTTCAAGCCTCTGTTCTCCTCTTTCATGACCCAGACACAAAAACAGAGCTCTGGGTAAGAGCGCAGCTTTCTGCTGTTTGCTTGTGTGTGTGTGTGTGTGTGTGTGTGTGTGTGTGTGTGTGTGTGTGTGTGTGTGTGTGTGTGTGTGTGTGTGTGTGTGTGTGTGTGTGTGTGTGTGTGTGTGTGTTGCTCCTTACTTTCTGATTCGAGGCCGGCCCCTTGTGCGTATTGCCCATCAACGCCCAATCTTCCTCACCAACCTCATCTCCTTTCGCTGCCATAGATTGAGTACATGACGATCCAGACCAGTGCCCTGCTCTTTTTCCTCACACGTCACATCAGACACGATTGAGAGCCTGGATGCGTTCCATGTGCACCCGAAGATCAACAACGTCACCGTGGATGGGTGGGCTCTCTATGACGCCGAGCAAGAGTACAAGCGCATGGGCGTTCCGTGCGATGAGTGGCGCTTGTCCACCGTCAACGAGCAATACGAGGTACACATGTGTGTGTGTGTGTGTGTGTGTGCATGTGCGCATGTGTGCGTGTGCGCATGTGTGCGTGTGCGTGCCACAAGTACTTACGACACCATTCCTGCAAGCAACCCCGCTTGCCCTTCTCACATCAATGCTCATTTCATCCACTGCGTCTGCAGGTTTGCCCTACCTATGCGCGCAAGCTGTTCGTACCCACATTCTCCTCGGATGATGTTGTGCGTGGCAGCGCCAAGTTCCGCAGTAAAGGCCGCCTCCCCGCCCTTAGCTTTCGCTCCACCGTCAACCATGTGTGTGTGTGTGTGTGTGTGTGTGTGCGTGTATGTATGTGTTGTGTGTGTGCGTGTGTGTATGTGTGTAATTTGTGCGCGCGCGTGCAAGCGTGCCGTACATGTTTGCGGGCAACCGCCTTCAACACGCGCACAGAAACGTCCCCACTCAAACCCTTAACCCCTCCCCGCTCCGCTTCGCATTACCTCACGCACGACCACCCTGCAGTGCTGTATCTGTCGCAGCAGCCAGCCTTACAGCGGCATGCAGAGCAAGCGGTCTGACGAGGACGAGAAGCATCTGCTGGCCATCCAACGCTGCAGCCCACATGGGAAGCCTCTCATCATCGTCGACACCCGCCCAAAGGTCAACGCAATGGCGAACAAGGCTGCTGGAAAAGGCTTCGAGAACATGGAGGGTTACGCCAACTGCAAGCTCATGTTTCACGGTGTGTGCGATGTGTGTGTTATGTATGTGTGTTGTGTATGTGTGCTGTGCATATTTGTGTGTTGTGTGTGTGTGTTATGTGTGTGTGTGTTGTGTATGTGTGTGTGTTGTATATATATATATATATGTGTGTGTGTGTTATGTGTGTTGTGTGTGTGTTGTATATGTGTGCGTGTGTGCGTGCGTGCGTGTGTCCTTTGTGCCGAGTCGGCTTTGTGTGTCTGTGTGCCTATCCGTGCGTGATGTGTACTACCCATGTGGGCTTGTTCGTTGTGTGTTCTGCTTCTCCCAATTCACAAGATACATTGTATTGGTGATTCTTCCCTCACAAGCTGCACCAAACCTTTCGTTCCTCCCCGGTCATGTCCGTCGTCCATGTTGTAGGCATTCAGAACATCCATGTGATGCGAGACAGTCTCAACGCGCTCTTGAAAGGTGCAGCATCAACCTTCGATCTCACGTGGCTCACGCGCACGCGATTTCGCCACGAGTTGGCGTGCAAAGCGGCAGTCACACGTGCATACACACACACACACACACACACACACACACATGTACACGCGAGCGCCGACTTACTCGTGAATGTCGCCGTTTGTCTGCGCAGCGTGCCTTGCATCCAACATTCGGCCAGACAAGTACCTGCGCGGTGTCAACGACTCTGGATGGCTCAAACACATACAGACAGTCATGCAAACGACACTCAGCATTGTCGATTACATCAACAACGGTCACAACGTCCTCGTGCACTGCAGGTGTGCATGTGTGTGTGTGTTTGTGTGTGTGTGTGGTTGTGGTCATCGTGTTGCGTGCATGTATGTGGGAATGTGTGGCTTCATGTGTATCTCATCTTGAGGTGTTGTGCGTCCTTGTTGTTTGCATCTCACACGTATGGTTTCACAACGTCACACGCTACTGCACGTCGCGCAGTGACGGCTGGGATCGCACTGCACAGACGTGCTCGCTCAGCTCCCTGCTGCTTGATCCATACTACCGCACCATCAACGGATACATTGTTCTCATTGAGAAAGAGTGGCTGTCGTTTGGTCACAAGTTCATGGACAGGCACGGCTTTATTCGCGGCTCTGCAAAGGTCGCATTGGCCTCTGTGTGTGTGTGTGTGTGTATGTTATTGGTGATGCTTGTGTTCTGGTTGGCTTCGTTTTTCACCATCGCACACCCGTTGTTCCCTCCTCAGCGAGCCCCCAATACACTAATGCACTCTCACTTACCCACCCACCCACTGCGCCTTCCGTGTTTGCATCACCCGCAGGAGATGTCGCCAATCTTCCTGCAGTTTCTAGAGTGCACATGGCATTGCATGCAGCAGTTCCCACGTGCATTTGAATTCAACTCAAAGTTTCTCATCTCCATCCATGATTGTCTTCACTCTTGCAAGGTGTGTATGTGTAATTTGTGTGTGTGCGTGCGTGTGTGTGTGCGTGCAGGCAGAGCGGGCGAACATGCCCTCCTTGTTCATCGTTGCTTTACGTGATCCGCAACACCGCCTCATACCACCATTCCACCCTGCTACTAGTTTGGCACGTTCCTGGGCAACTGCGACCGCGAGCGGGATGCGGCCGATGTTCGCACGCGCACGCGATCTGCATGGACCTACATCTTTTCACGGTGGGGCACGCCTTTGTGTACTGATGCAGTTACGCAATAAGGCCCCATCCCCATTTGCTGCTCACCATAATCACTTCTCCTTCACACACACACACACACACACACACACACACACACACACACACACACACACACACACACACACACACACACACACACACAAATACATGCACGCACATATGCGCAGCGACAAGGTCTCACAAACCTTGTTCTTCTCTCGTCACCCTTCTTCGGTGCTTTGCCAGGCGTTTGTGTTTGGCATGCGCGAGCCACCGCGGAGTTTGCTCGAGCAGTGGTGAAGATGTGGCAGCTTTCATCTTCGTTTGCGTTCCTCATGCGCGTCAACTCTTTGTTCGCTCTGCCATGCGCATCGCCTTGATCTCTGTTCGTTTCGTGTGTAATCGTTCGTGTATTCTTTGAGAGTCCAACTTGCGGTCATGTTGGGAGAGTAGAGAATCCGTTATCAGTACACGCACGAGCGTGCGCACGCATGTGCCATTTCACGCAACGGCACGTCCACAAAACACCATATGCACACTCTAGCCATACTCTGAACTGAAACCGCACACATGCGCGCATATGTTCGCACACACACACACACATGTTCGCACACACACGCACATGTACACACGCGCACACACATGCAACCCTCCCCCAACCAACCACACACGCGCGCATATGTTCGCACACACACACACACACACACACACACACACATGCAACCCGCCCCCCCCACCCACCACCACCACCACCGACCAACCACACACACATGCACACACACACACACACACGCCGTCAACCACGGGTATCATTGCTCGTCATCACCGGCGTCGTCGTCATCACCAGCCACCACGTGGCGTGCGTCCTCATAGCCGTACTTGTGTGCGAGTCGCATGGCTGCCCGCGTAAACTCCGCGTCAACCCGATACAGGTCTTCCCAGGTCACCGTGGTGTGGTGCCGCTTCGCCCGCGCGGCGCGGTTGATTCGCTTGCTGCACACGTTCTCCTCAAAGCCTGCAGCGCGGCACACATCTGCAGGCATTGTGTCCTCCATGCGAAAGCGGCGGTCGGCATACACCTCCACCATCCGGTTCCACGTCACCCAGTGGATGAGGGCGCGCCGAAGCACAGGCTGCATGGTCGCCAAATCAGGCACCTGTGGCGTGTGCTTGCCAATGAACCGCCACGATAGGCCTGTGAACGTCGTGAGGCTGGCAACACACCGCAGGGGATGCCGCACCACGTGGAAGACCTGCTGGAACCGCTGGTTGTTGATGCGCCGCTTGCTTGCCTCCCAGGGGTAGAAGTGGTCGGGGTCCACCACGGCGTATGTCCACGACACGCTGCCTTGCGAGCACACGGCTTCGTGGCAGATGTCCAGCCCTTTCATGCGAAGTGCACTGGCGATGTGGTGCGTTCCACTCCGGCCCACGCCAGTCACCAGCAGCGGCACCTGCCCATTGAACGGGCACCCGGGCAGCAGCTTGTGCGAGTGAAGGCAGATGTTGTCCTCCTCCCAGAACCGGCCAGCAATGGCCTTGCGCGCCAGCGCGGCAGCTTCGGAGCTGCCTCGCCGCTTTGCCATGGTGGACTTGAGCTTCGCCAGCTTCTTCGTCGGCACCACCCCATACTGCACGTCCTCTGCGTCGTCTATTCTTATCCCTCTGCTCTCTGCGCCACCATGCCCTTGCGTGCCGCCAGCGTAGTTGCGCCGCCCATCACTGTCGCCACCGCGGCCTGCAACCCCGTCTGCGCCCTGCTGGAGCTCGTGCAGGCCCAGCCGTTCGGCCGTGGCGTCGATTGCCGCCAGGCCCACAGACACGCTGGCGTGCGCGTACAGCAGACACGCAATGGATGCCACCAGCGCTATCAGCGCAGCCACCTCCCCAAACGACACAGGCTTCCCCATCGTCGTCGCAGCCAACAGCAGAATCAACAAACGACAGCATGTAATCGGTTGAGAAACTTGGCACACACACCAACAAAAAATCGTGTGATATCTCCACAACTGGCGGCCACTTCCCCTCGGTCGTTTCTCAGTCGTTTGATGGTTGCTCGCAAGCACGCAAGCACTTCAACTGCACCTCTGCATACACACACACTCTCTCTCCTTCTCTCGCTCTCTCTCTCTCTCACAGACCTTCAAGGCCTTGTCTGTTTCATCAAATCATCCCATCACTCACGGCAGAAGAACAACGAGGAAGCTGCTGAGCCACGACAACGGAACAGGGCGACGCCAAGCACACCAGAACAAGAAGATCAAACCACAAGCACAGCCGCACAGCCGCAGCAGAACTGCAAGACTGTAGCAGGACAACACTCAAAGCTCAAAGGCTCACTTCAACACAACCTCGATCGAGCAGGAACCTGGACAACAGGACAACCTAGCCCAGCCTTCCTACCTTCCTTCCTTCCTTCCTTCAGCGTCACAACAGCCTGCAGCACAAGAGCACACCGCCACACACAATACCGCTGAACCATGTCCGGGAACACCGACAACGGGGAACCTGGTGGTGACAAGAGGGCCGGAAGCCACAACAACAACGGCTCGTCTCCATCAACCCAGCAGGGAACAACAACAGCAACGACGACAATGCCAGGCATTGCACACTTTCTTCGCGCTGACGCCGACTCTGAAGAGGAGCAGCCTCAGCAGCAAGAACTGCAGCCGATGCACTCTGTCATTGAATTGGTCGAACAAGGACACCCCCACTCAACAGCCACCACCGCGACCGGAACCACGGTTTGTGCGCGAGCGAGCGCGACGTATGGCTTTCTCTCTCTTTCACACACACACACACACACGCACACACACACACACACACACACACACACACACACACACACACACACACACACTCTCTCTCTCTCTCCCGTGCTCTCTCCCGTGCTCTCGTGTTGTGGACTGCTCCCCCTCTACCTTTGCACGGTGCAACAACAACTCCCCCCCCCCACAACAACACTACCTCACACTTACCTCACTACCTCTTGCTCATCACACACATTGATGCCACTGGCCAACACAACCCTAACAGGCCGCAGCTAGCGCTGATGTCACAGCAAGCACATCACCTGGAGCCCAAGGGACCACACGGAATTCGTTTGCAGAGGAGGCACCGTTTGTGTTTGATGGGCAGCCCCGCCACATTAGCGGCGATGTGGAGTTCGCGCAACAGTTTGCACCGAATCCTGCTTCGGCAAACCTTCCCACTGCCACGGTGAGCCGCAGCCAAAGCATGCCTGCTACAAGGCTATTGCTGCTGCAAGCACTCTTTGCCCCTTGCTTTCAGCCGTTCGCGGTGTACTGCTGCATGGGGGTTCATGCTTGACACTGCTTTTCTCTTGCTCTCTGACCTCAAGCATGCGCGCTCGCACAACATGCTCACATCACATGTCACACTTTCCAAGTCATTTACGTCCACTTCCCCCTCGCTTACACAAACTCACACACACACACACAAACTCACACGCACGCACGCACGCACGCACGCACGCACACACACACACACACACACACACACACACACACACACACACACACACACACACACACACACACACACACACGCACGCACGCACACACACACACACAGCCACCTGCTCGGGGTCCTGCGACGATGCCAGATGTGTCTGCGCCCAGCGCAACAGCATCCACCCAACCAATGTGGAATGTTGGCCACTTTGGAGAGACGGACACAGACGCACTCGTGGAGTCAGCAGACAATGAGCACGCGGACGCCACCATCGCCACTCCGCGTGCCGTTGGATTGCACGCATTTCGGCCGTCCGCTGCTGTTGGTCCAACGTACAGCAGGAACCGCCTTGTGCTGGCGGCTATCGGTGCCATCTGCATCTTGGCACTTGTGATTGGTATCCCTGTGGGTATCACCTCGTCCTCGTCATCCTCGTCTGGCCCTGGCCACCCTCTGGACTGCTCAGACCCCTTTACACGTCAACAGTTCCGTGACATGTCCTACACCAAGGCATCCAACGTTATTGAGTGCTGCTGTCCCGAATTCTACAGCCTGCACAAGGTCACGGATGTCGTATCCTTGAGCAGCGCGCAGACCCAGGTGCACTTTGGCTCAATACGCTCCATTGGCGGCGATGTGCGTGGCTCGGGTGGTATGATTGAGCTCATCGACTTTGGCAAGGCTAAATCCATTGATGGCGCTCTGGACCTCAACTACAACCGCCTCTCCATAGTCAACTTCCAGAACGTCAAGAAAATCGGCGCCATCTACTTGGGCAACAACATCATCACATCCCTGGATTTTGGCGCTGTCAAGCACGTGCAGGACAGCATTGACTTGCGCAACAACCAACTCAGGCAGATCAGCTTTGGCAAGATTCGCGAAGTTGGCGGCCGTGTGAGTGTCAGCAACAACCTGCTGACGTCTCTCAGCTTTGGTGATCGCCTCCAGGTCATTGGCGGTGATCTCGACGCGATGAGCAACCGGCTGACTGCCGTTGACTTGGGTGCCGTCACCCAGATTGGCGGCCACCTGCGCCTGTCCGACAACCCCCACCTTGCCGCCTTGGATCTGGGCAACGTCAAGACCATCAGCGGCTCCCTGACTGTGCATGCTCGCCTCACACAGCTTGACCTGGCGCAACTAGCAAACATTTCGCAGATCGACGTGAGCGGCAACATGTTGACAACCATCTCCTTTGGTGCTGTCACAGCCATCAGCGGCGGCGTTGACCTGAGCAACAACCAGCTGGGGACGGTGGACCTTCGCAACGTCCGCACTGTTGCTGGGCGTGTTGACCTGAGTCACAACCAACTGTCCGTGATGAACTTCAATAATGCGCTCACTATTGCTGGGCGTGTTGACCTGAGTCACAACAAGCTAACATCGTGCGACTTTGGAAACGTTCAATCCATTGGCGGCGAGATTGATTTGCGAGACAATGCCTTCCGAACCCTTGAGAGCCTTCACTTTGGAAACATGACAACCATCAAAGGGCTGGTGCTCAGCGCGAACAGGCTGACGTCTGTGAACATTGAAGGCCCAACGACCATGTTTGGCACGTTGACACTCAGCTACAACCAGCTGTCGACTCTTGACGTTCGTGGAACCCTCAGAACCGTGCAGGGTGATGTGGTTCTTGACCACAGTGGCCTTGACAGCCTCAAATTCTCCTCAATCATTCGCATTGGCGGAGTATTGGACTTAACTGGCAACAACCGGCTGACCACACTGGACTTTGGAAGCGTTTCATCCATTGGTGGCCACATTGCCCTGGGCACCACCCCGCACTTGGCAGTCGTAAACCTGGGAGGCCTAACACTGCTGGCGTCGTCGCTGACAGTGCATGGCAGGCTGACGCACTTTGACATTGGCGACGTGACCTCCGTTGCTGGGCAGATTGACCTGCGTGGCAATCAGCTGACCTCCCTTGATTTGAGTGGCCTGAAGGTGGTGGCCACTTCCCTGGCCCTGCAGAACAACCGATTGACGTTCCTGAATTTGGGCAGCATCGAGCACATTCGTAGCGTCAATGTTCGGGGCAATCCCCTGTCTGTCATCCACTTTGATGCGGGCAGGACATTGAGGTCAGATCTCACGCTCAGCTACGGTTACAACCAGCCGTCATGTGGGATACGAGGTCTGGCCACTGTTTCCGGCAGTCTGGACCTGCACGACAACGGTCTCACGCGATTTGACTTTGGTGACCTGCACACTGTCAAGGGTGACATGGATCTGTCGTTCAACGATTTCACGGAAATTACGCTTGCCAACGTCACGTCTGTGGGCGGCGGCCTCAACCTTAGGTACAACCGCGAGCTGACCAGCATTGACCTCGGGAGCCTCCAGGAGCTGGGCGGTGCCATTAATTTTGATGGCTTATCGAAGTTGAAAGAGTTGCGCATGGGCAGGTTAACGACGCTCTCGCAGGACCTGAGTTTTGTTAACGCCCAGCTCACGCACGTGGACTTTGGTGAGCTGACGAGGGTGGAAGGCAACATTGAACTGTATTACAACGACCTGACGGCGTTTGACATCCAACGCGTGACACATGTGGGCGGAACCCTGAACCTCCAAGCAAATCAGATCACCCATATTCTTCTGCGCAATTTGCAGCACTTGCGCGGGGAACTGAGATGCGGTACCACGGAACACCTGCCAGTCACGATCCAGTTCAACAGCGGCGCTGCCATGGACTCGTCCCTTAACGTGACAGCTTATCAGTCGAGGCTGGCCTTCGCCGGCCTCACGCAGCTTGGCGGCAGCCTGTCCCTGAAGTACCAGAGCCTGTACAATGTTGACTTTGGCCCACTGCAGAGCATCGGTGGAGATCTTGACTTGAGGGGCAACAGGTTTTCCACCATTGACCTCCAGCTCATTTCTTCCATCAAAGGCAGGCTGCAGCTTGGGAAAAGGCCTTCTGAGAACCAAAACCTTGTTGCAATTGATCTGGGGCAGCTCACCTCGCTCAACCATGCCATCGCATGGCCCAACTTCAACTTGAAGCGGGTTGATTTTGGCAGGCTGACCTCTGTCTCTGGTATGATCGACCTTCGTAGCTGCCAGCTGACAATGCTGGATCTACAATCCCTCACCTCAGTGCCGTCAGATGTGCTTCTGGGGTACAACTCCATGACCACGTTTGATTTTGGAAGCGTGACACGCGTCGAGGGCAATGTCGACCTGAGCAACAACCGCTTGACAACAATCGAGCGTGGGCGGCTGCAGGTGATCACAGGCAACCTCGACGTGAGGTCCAATCCACTGACCTCCTTCGACAGCGATGTGTGGAACCGCATTGTTCAAGGGCAGGTGCTCATGTGATGATGCTGGTGCACGTGTTGCGCCTGCATGTGCATGAAAGTGCACGTTCGTTCACATTTGCGTGGAACGTGGATCCCCTCCCCCCTTCTCCCAGCACCCCACTCCCTCTCTGTTGTGCTGTGTGGTTGATACAAAGACCGTTGATTTTGTTTGCACTGGTGATAGTTGCAATTCCATTCTTCCATCGCTCTGTTTCATTTCTGTTTTGTTCGGCGATGTTTTTGTGGCGTCGCGTTTCTTCCCAGCCCCTTTGTTGTTGTTGTTGTTGTTGTTGTTGTTGTTGTTGTTGTTGTTGTTGTTGTTGTTGTTGTTGTTGTTGTTGTTGTTGTTGTTGTTGTTGTTGTTGTTGTTGTTGTTGTTGTTGCTCTGGCTGTTGTTGTTGTTTCCTTTTGGGCGACGTCATGTCTGTATGTCGCACCGATTGAGCATCGCATTTCATCTCTTCCCCTCTTTGTTGACGTTTGTTGTCAGAACTGCGCGTGCTTCCATTCTTCCCCTCCCCGCCCCTTTGTCGTTGTGTTGGTGGTCGTTGCCCACAATCATGAAACATACGTCCAGTCCATACCTCGCCAAGTCCCCCAGCGACCTTGTGTTGCCTTCATGTTAAACGCGTGTGTTCCCACATCACCTGCATGAGCTTTTGTGTGCATTTATTCTGACGCCGCAAGAAAGAACAGCGCAGTGAAACACACACACACACACACATCATCATCATCATCATCATCATCATCATCATCATCATCATCATCATCATCATCATCATCATCATCACCACCATCATCACCACACCTCACCCCCCCCGCACACACGCACACATTCACATCACAACACATTCAAGGAGAGCTAAGCAGCCAGCTGTGGTGAGAAAGGATGCTGCCCTGTTCCTCGTGTACACGTCATTTACCACCGCTGAAGGAGCCCGTGATGTTCACCTGCGTCAAAGCCAAACGAGCAGCGCGTGAGTACACAGGGAGATGGACGCAAGTGAGCGACGTTGCCAGGTGCGTGTGATGAAACAACGATGTGGATGAAGCGTGGTGGTGGTGGTGCAAACGCGAGGAGGAGCACGCACAAAACGAACCTGCACAGCGGACACGTTGCGGGACTTTGACTTGTTCTTCTGGCTCTTGAACATGCGGTTGAAGTCCGCCATCCTCCCTTGCGAGCGCGCAGCCTATGGTCGTGGTGCAGGTGATGGCGATGGCGTTAGCGCCGGTGCGAGCGTGAATACCTCCACACACAGACACAGACACACACACACACACAGACAGACACAGACAGACACAGACACACACAGACACACACACACACACACAGGCGCACACACGCACCCTAGCAGTTGTATCAAAGTCCTGGGTGACTTTGCTCTCTGGTCGAATCACGTAGTCGCGATCTGCGTCGTGCAAGTGAAATGATGGTGATGGGAGGTCAAGGAATAGAAACGAGGTCCCGTGAGCAAAGACCAACGGGGAGGGAAGCAAGCTCAAGGGAAAAGACGGAGAAGTATGCTTCGTGTGATGATTAGACGCACGCACACACACACACACACACACATCACATCACGCGGTTGACTGACCCTCTGGCTGGGGCACGCGGGCGCGGATGATGAAGCCCTTGTCGCCGGGGCGGAGGGCGGATGTGTCTTGGACGCTGCGATGGCTGCGGGCGGGGCCGACGCGGCGCATGCGGCGGCGAAGGCGCTCCTCCTCAGCCGCCTGCTGCTGTTGGTGATGGCGGCGGCGGCGGTGGTGGTGGTGGGGGTGATAACCATGGTGAGGGCAGCGAGTAAGGAACATGGACTGCACTTGGTAGACGATGAAGCTGTGGCGGCGTCAAGAAGACGCGCGCGCGCACACACACACACACACACACACACACACACACACACACACACACACACACACACACACACACACACAC
>NW_004754931.1:373016-408016 GCF_000188695.1 Salpingoeca rosetta | reverse complement strand
CTGGCTGCGACTTCTCAGCTGCAACTGCAACTACGCCCGGTTGCTCCTCGTCCTCGCCCGCCCCATCCTTCTTCGCATCAGCGCCATCATCATCAGCATCATCAGCGGCAGCCGTGGCAACCGTGTCGTCGTCATCTCCTGCAGTGACATCCGTTGCGTTGTCCCCTTCACCCTCGTCCTTCGTCTTGTCTTGTTGCTCTCCTTCTTTTCCATCGTTGTCCGGTTCCCTGTCAGTCTCAACATCCTCCTGCTGCTGGCTGTGACTGTCATCATCGGCGTCCGCTGCTGCGTCCATCGTTGCTGGCGCCTGTGTTTCTTCCACCTGCGACTCAGCAGCGTCACCAGCCTCAGCGCTGCTGGTGTCCTTCTGCACATCTTCCCCTCCTTCTTTGTCAGCCCTCTCTTCCTTCTCGCCTTCTACCTCCTGTGTCGTAGCAGCGGCAGCAGGCATCTGAGTCTCCGGCACCTGGGTCTCCGGCACCTGGCTTTCTGGGACCTGGGTCTCTGGCACCTGCAGTTGTTCTGTGGCCTCTTCTTCCTCTACATTGGTTGACACGGGCACTGTTTCGGGCACTTGGCTTTCCTGCTGCGTCTCTGTCACCGGTTGCGTCTCGGGCACCTGCGTCTCCCCCACAGCGCTGTCGCTCGCATCGTCGTGGTCGGCCATGGTCGTGCTGTGCTGTGTGTTGTGTGGTGGCGCTGCTTGCACACACGAAAATGCAATTTATCGTGTCGTTGTCCGGTCGTGTTGTCGTGTTGTTGTTTGGGGTTGTTGTGCATCGCTGACCGGTTGTTGTTGGCCCTTCCTTCTCCTCACCCTTCCCCTCCTTTATCCTTTCTTCTCTCCCCTTGCCCCCCCCCCCCTCCCCGCTTCAAGCACATCGCCATGGCGACGAACGGGAAGCGGACTGTGAGGAGGAGGGCCTCTGTGTCCCACGGGGTGGGTGGCAGTGACGCCGTGCGTGTGGCGGTGCGCGTGCGCCCGTTCAACAGCCGCGAGCTGCACTCGGCAGCACGGTGCGTGGTAGAGATGAAGGGCAGCCAGACCATCCTGCAGGATCCAAGTGGCACGCGCCAGCCGCGCCCGTTCACCTTCGACTACTCGTACTGGTCCTTTGACGGGTTCGAGACACAGCCAGATGGCACCATCGTCAAGAAGGCAGACAACTACGCGGACCAGGAAACCGTGTACCGTGACCTGGGCAAGGACGCCGTCAAGGACGCCATGGACGGCTACAACGCCGCCATCTTCGCGTACGGCCAGACCGGCGCCGGCAAGTCCTTCACCATGGTCGGCTACAATGCAAACGAAGGCATCATCCCGCGCCTCACGCGCGACCTCTTCCGTGAAACGGCAATCTCCCGCGCCTCCCCGGTCGGCGACGCAGCGTCATCGCCAGCACGCCCCAGCAACAACAACAACAACAACAACAACGGGCCCAGCGGTGCCCCTCAAGGCAGTCACAGCGGCGGTATCGAGTACCAGGTCACCTTCTCCATGCTGGAGATCTACAACGAGCGCATTACCGACCTTCTCTCATCTGCCGGCGGGGAGCTCAAGCTGAGGCAGCACCCGAAGCAGGGCTTCTACGTGCAGGGCCTGCAGAAGGTGGCCGTGAGCAGCTACGATGACGTTCGCAAGCGCATGGACCTCGGCGTTCGTAACCGGACCACAGCGGCCACAACCATGAACGAGACGTCCTCCCGCTCCCACATGGTCGTCACTCTGCACGTGAAACAGATCTTCCTCAACACCAGCGGCGAGAGCACCACAAAGTACTCGGACATCCACCTCGTTGACCTGGCGGGCTCCGAGCGCGCCGAAGCAAGCGCCGCCGTCTCAGACCGCCTGAAGGAAGGCGCAGCCATCAACCAGTCCCTCTCCACCCTGGGCAACGTCATATCTGCACTGGCCGAGCGCGGCGCCGGCCGCACAGACGTCGTGGTGCCATACCGGAACTCGGCCCTGACCAAGCTCCTGCACAACGCGCTTGGCGGAAACTCCAAGACCAACATGATCGCAGCCATCAGCCCCGCCGCCATCAACTACGAGGAGACGCTCTCCACGCTGCGCTACGCTGACAGGGCCAAGCAGATCCGCAACAAGGCCGTGGTGAACGAGAGCCCAACAGACAAGCTGATCCGGGAGCTGCGCGAGGAGAACGCGCGGCTGATGGCTGTGCTCTCCGAGGGCGGCATGACACCGGAGCAACTGGCCGAGGTGCGCGCAGACAAGCAGCTGCTGGGGAGAGAGGTGGCGGACTTGGAGACGCAGTGGTCCAAGCAGCTGGAGGCAGCGCGGCAGGAGTGGGAGCAGCAGCTCTCGCTGGACGACAACCTGCTTGCCCTCGCACAGCAGAGCGAAATCCAGGCAGACGCGCACCTCAGCAACATCAACCCAGACCCGCAGCTGTCGCACGTGATCAAGCACGTGTTGCCGGAGGGCGTGACGATGGTGGCCAGGCTCGACAACATGGACGAGGAGACGCTTGACGAGCACAGCGACCTGTTTGCGGACGTGGACCACATCCTGGAAATGAGCGGACCAAGCATCCAGCAGCGCCACTGCAAACTCGAGCGAAAGGGCACGCAGGTGGTGCTCACCCCCGAACCCGTCGGCGGTCACAGCATTGGCGGCGGCGGCGACGGCGCGACTAACAGCGGTGGGGCCGGGAATGGTGGTGTGACGAGTGAGGACGTGCAGGTGCGGGTGAACGGCGAGGTGGTTGCGCCTGGCCATGCAAGGGCACTGCAGCACCTTGATCGGGTTGTGTTTGGCCCGGGCCAGGCATACCTCTACTTTGCCGAGCAGAGCGCGCGCGAGAGCGACACGGTTGCTGATGTGCAGAACTACGACTACGACTTTGTGCAAATGGAGATTGCGAGCGCGCAGGGCCTGGGCCAGTTCCTGCGCGCGTCCACAAATCTTTCCATGGATCCGGACACGCAGCGGCTGCGGCAGGCGCTTGTCGCTGTTGCGCCGATGGTGACGACAGCCAACGCCATCAGCGCAGAGCTGAAGCGCGGGGTGCGGTTTGAGATTGTGGTGAAGACCGGCACGACGCACGCGCTGAACGACAAGAGCAAAGAGGTGCTGGTGCAGGTCACGGACACGACCACGGGGTTTGTGTGGCGGTGGGACAGGGCCAAGTTTGTGAATCGCTGCGAGCTGATGAAGATGATGTTCAACGAGCGGCAGAAGGAGCAGCGGGAGCGACGCGGAAGTCAACTCCGGCAGTCGCTGGAGCGAAAACAGCAGGCAAACAAGCACAGGGCCATGCACCCGGGCACGATTAGCGAGGACGGAGCCGTGAATGGCAGCAGCGGTGATGGTGGAGGAGGGGTGGGGGCTGGGCGAAAGGCAAAGGCAGCAGGAAGAGGAAAAGGAGGAGGAGGAAAGAAGAGCAAAAGCAGCAGCGTGCTTCCGAGTGCCTTGTCGTCGTCCTCATCAGCGGCAACAGCAACAACATCGTCGTCCAAGCCAAATGGCGGTGGCGCTGGCTATGCGAAGATCCACAGCAGCAGTAGTAGCAGTAGCACTGGTGGTGCTGCGAATGGAGGGAAGGGCAAGGCGCCCCGGCGAGCAAACAGTTATAGCAGTGCCCTGCAGGCGAAGAAAGACCAGCACAAGCAGCAGCAGCAGCAGCACGCAGTGGCCCAGCGCGAACACACCAATTCTGGTGATGAGCTCTTTGGCATGCACACGGCACGAGCAACAGCAATAGCAACGGCGGTGTCCGGTACATCGCCTGTGCTGTCGTCACCATCACCAACGCCACCAGCAGGGGTGAGCAGCAACACCACCACCAACAACAGCGCGAGTGCACACGCAAATGACCCGTTCTGGGATCCGCCAGAGGACCTGTTTCTCGGCAGCAGCTTTGTGTACTTGCAGCCGCTGGCGTTTGGCGTCGGCGTGGACGAGACGCTGCCCGTCACAGACTACCGCGGCCTCACCGTTGCCCTGCTTGATGTGCATGTGTCCCTGTGCGACCACGGAGGCAAGACGCTGCCTGACTTTGCGCTCGTGCAAGACCCGTCTGACTTTGCCGACCGGCGCGTGGATGTGCTGGTGCGCATTGACCGGGCGCGCGATGTGGAGTGGGTGCAGCAGGACACGACGCGCGGGGTGGCCTGCCGCTACCGGTTCTACACGGACGCGAAGAAGCGCACAACGCGCGAGGTGTATCGCTCGCCGCAGGCGGCAGAGTTTGCATATAGCAAGCAGTTCACCATTCGCACGTGCAGCCCAAACTTTGTCAACTATCTCAAGACAAACGTGCTGGTGTTAGAGCTGTGGGGGAAGCAGGGCGATGGCACGACGAAGCTGCGACGGCAACACACGGGCGGGCTCCTGTCGGCAACCATGTCGCTGCCAGGCAGCAGCAGCAGCAGCAGCAGCAGCAGGAGGGGTGGTGGCGGTGGTACCGGTGGTGGTGGTGATGGTAGCAACGACCGGCGCAATGTGCGCGGAAAGTGGACAGCAGCTGCAGCAACAGCGCTGTCGTCGTCAGCGCGTGCTGGTGACGGCGCTGCGTTTGGCGGAGAGGTGAAGAGTGGGCGGGCAATGCCTGAGATGCGACGCAAGGGCGAGACGGGCGCCAGATTCGCCAGCACACAGGGGAAAAAGACGAAGACAAAGGGCAGTCGCAGCGTGAGTGTTGGCGACGACAGCGGTGCTGTGAACGACAGCGGGCTTCGCAGTGGTGTTGGCAGTGCGATAGGCGAAGGCCGTGATGATGGTGATGGCGGTGATGATGATGGTGGTGGTGATGGTGATGGGGGCTCGTCGCGGGACCCTGTTGCGCGCGACTTTGAGCGGCAGATGGATGCTGTGGTGATGGAGGCGATGTGGCTGGAGGAGAAGCGACGGCTGCAGGCGGTCATTGAGGACCTGCAGCAGGAGGTCGAGTTCCTGCAGATTGAAAAGGGCCAGCTCGAGAAGGTACGTGGTGTGGTGTAGTGTGGTGTGATTTGTGGTGCAGTGTGATTTGTGGTGTGGTGTTGGATGTTGATGTTGAAGCTGTAGCTATGTGGCGGGGGCGTGAGTGTCTTCGTCCCGCCTTGTTGGCTCATCTCTTTTTCCGCATTTCCCACCACCACTACAGGAGATGAGTGTGATTGTGCTTGAGAAGACACGCACGTCGTCCTCTCTTGAGAAGGACAGCCTGCACGATGTTGTTGACGCCTTCACCACAAAGCATCGAAACCTCCACCGCCGCCTCAACAAGGCCATGCGCACAAACAAGAAGGTGTGGTGTGTGTGTATGTCTGTGGTGTGTGTATGTGGTGTGGTGTGTGTGATGTGATGTGTGTGTGTGTTTTGTGGTATGATGTGATGTGTAGTGTGTTCAATGGCTTGGCCTTGCGTGTTGTGTTGCACTGTTGCGTTGTGCCTACCGCTGCCTGCCACGCCAGTGTCCAGGAGCTTTCTTGTGACTCCGAACATCTCATCCCTTGCTCACCACCACCACCACCACCACCACCACCACCACCACTGCACCTCAGGCTGACACGGATGCGATTGCGCAGGAGCTGCAGGCGGAGTGCGATGGTCTTGAAGCGGTTGCAAATCAAATTACGCGGCAGATGATGACTGTTCTCACAGACGTCCGCAGCACCATCACACACATCTCACGATCATGACACCTGCACACCTCTGCGTGTGTGTATGTATGTGTGTGTGTGTGTGTGTGTGTGTGTGTGTGTGTGTGTGTGGCAGTGGCACAGTCCCTTGCACTTCCCCTGCGTTGTTTGTGTGTTGCTTGATGGCAAACTCCTTTTGTTAGATGACCACCCATTCTCACTTCTCACTCAGTTTCGTTTATTATGTGAATCGACTTTGCTTGCTTCTCTTGTGTCTGCTTCATGGCAATAAACAACTACACGATCCTTTAGTGTCGACACCAAGCAAGCAACACGTGTGTGAGGGAGTGGGTGCCCACCTGGCACGAAAAGCTGATCATGACAGCCGTGCATGCGCGTGCACTCATGTTCCACAACACACCTACTGCCCCTGGTGCGATTCTTGATGAGCGAGTGATGAGAGAGTTACACACGCGTCAGTCATCGTCGTCGTAATCACGGGGGCGACTCGGCCGCTTCAACGGCTGCTCCTGCTGTTGTTGTTGTTGTTGTTGTTGTGCTTTGCGCAGCCTCCGCTCGAACAGGTCGACCGCTCGGTCATAAAGCGCCACGTCGTACCTGCCGGACGTGAGCACGAACGATTTGGGGAGGGGGTGGGGGTAAGGGCAGCATGACGTGCGATACAGATGACGACTTAACTCAAAACACGCCCGGCGTGCGTTGCAGGTGACGACTTGAACTCTAAGCACACCCACACGCACGCACACCCACACACACCCACACACACACACACACACACACACACACACACACACACACACACACACACACACACACACACACACACACACACACACACACACACACACACACACACACACACACACACACACACACACACACACCGAGCAGAGTGGCGGATGGCGGCGATGGTTTCGGCGTTTGGTGTCGGGCCCGCGCGTGTGTTTCGATTCGATTTCTTGATTCCGTGGCGCTCTCGCAGTCGCACCGCACCCTGACGTCAACACACAGGACAGCCGTTAGTAGCATGTCAACACATGTTTGCGGATGTGCGTGTGTGCATGCGAATGGGTGTGTGCATGTATGTAAATTAGCATGCGCATGTACGTGCGCATGCGTACATGCGATTGTGGAGTGATGTCGCCGTCAGAACCATTCGCCTCTTCCCCAAAACAGCACCCACACTCCTCTATCTCGCCTTTCCTGCGTCTCTGCATCACCCACCCGAAATATGTGCGGCAGTGTCGCTTCGAGCAGCGCTAACGTGTCATCAAAGCGCTCTGTGATGCCGACGACGGCGTAGTTGTGCTCGAGATTATACAGCGCCTGCTCCAGCGCAGCGGGGCCAACCCTGTTGCACACGTCCGCGTGCCCGCAGAAGAATTTGGTCATCAGGTTCCCGCCCATGTTCCGTGCGAACGTGCAGTTGTCGCCGTGTGCAAGACACTCGTCCACGCTCCAGTCTGCCTGCTCCCCCAACTTGCGCCGCACTTGCTCCCGCTTTGACGAGTCGCCAGTTCGCGCAAAGTAGTCTGCATGCGTGTGTGCGTGCGTGCGTGCGTATGTGTTAGTGCATGAGGACACGTTCATGACCTCTTGTGCGCGAGATGTCAACAGTCAAGCCATGATGCTATGAATCTAGCCTGGTGCCGCTCTAATCACGCGACATCGACAGCACATGCCACACCTATCCTCTCACCCCTCTGCCCCCTCACACCCGTGGCAAGCACGCAGGCTTTGGTTCCCAACATGATGATACGATGCGGGCGGCCGGCTCCCGAACCATGTTGATGTACACTGGCTGTTGCAACCCAAACTAAGGACGTTGAGAAAGGCAGACGCAGAAGCACAAGCGTGTGAGGACATGAGAGCGTCCAACGCGGAAATATCGCACAGGGCGATGTCATAAGCACGGTAGTGGTTCGCAGCAGATGAACGTAGAGCCGAGACGCACCACAACATCACGTGCTCACCTGTGTAAAGTTGATGTACCTGACATGCTGATCATAAATCACATGCTGGTCTGCATGCGTTGACACAAAGTCCGCCGATACACATGTGCAAGAACACAGTTAGCTAGGCGAGGATGCGACGGAAATGAGCAACGAAACCTTCACGTATAGAGTGACTCCACTTGAAAGAAGCAAAACACACACTTGTACAATTACACAATGACACAACACACACGCACACACGCACAGACACACAGACACACACACATGCACACAAAGACACTAACACACACACACACCCCTTCACAAGGCACCCTACCAAAGTTTGTCTCAAAGACAAAGTTGATGCGTTCAGCGTTTGCGCGTTCCTCCTCACGAGACCAGCGTTTGCGATCATCATAGACTTTGGAGCTGACAAACTTCAGGTTGCGTTTGTGCCGTGCCAAATCAGAGATGATGCTTCGCAGGGCCGTCGATGCTGCCTTTGGAACCCTGTTGTAGAACACCTTTGTCGCATCCGTAGCCTGGTCACTGGCGATGCCAGCAGCCCCACAACTTGTTGGGCCTGCGAGGACCATCATCATCACCACCACCACCAGCACAACAAGCGGCCAGCTCAGAAACGCCACCATTGCGCATCTTGGTGCTGCCGCCATCTCGTTGAGTCTTCTCCTCTTCTTTGCCATCATCTTCAAGAACCAAAGCGGCGCTGGTGGCACGGTACTTGGGGGTACTCGGGGGAAGGGGGAAGGGGGAAGGGGGAAGGTGGTGTTGCTTTGTTTGCCAGCAGCGCAGCGTTGTCTGCTTCTTGCTTGCTCGTCTTGTGTTGTGGAAGGACCACCGCCCGCCAGCCAGAGCACAGTAATGCAGAAAATTGACACAAGTCATTCAGTAATTGTCCCAACTGCACGTGTTGTTGTTGACAGACGCGAGGCAACAGCGGAGATGGCGGTGATGACACGGCGCAGGCGCACCATGGAGGCGCAGCAGGCACAAGAAGAGGTGGAACAGCAGCAGCAACAAGAACAACAGCAACAGCAGGTGCAGGAGCAACAGCAAGAGCAGGAGCAGGAGCAACAGCAGGAACAACAAGATGCGTCTTCGAAGAAGGAGGGCACCACGCACGCGCAGTCGGCAGCGGATGAAGACGAAGGCAAGGCGCCTGGCGACAGAAGCGCCGTGCCTCGCGGACGGCCAAAGTCGGGCCGGTTTTGGAAGCCCGTGGAGGGTCAGCGATCCTCTGCCATGATCAAGAAGAAGAAGAAGGCCTGGACCCGGAAGATGAAGGAGCGCGAGGAGCAGAAGGCCGCCAAGCTGCAGCACGAGTTGATCAAAGAAGAAACACAGCGCAAGGAAAAGGTGCGCTGGTGCATATGTGTGCATGTGCGTGTGTGTGTGTGTGTACACATGTGTGCATGTGCGTGTGTGTGACTGCGCGCGCGTGGGTGTGATGTCGTCTACTTGCATGCACGTCAATCATGGTGACTCGGTACACTCCAGCACTCTCTACTTTCCAACCATCTTTTACCTGACCCCACACCCAACAACATGCACACTCGCTCACTCACACACACGTACACACATACAAACACACACACACACACGTACACACGTACAAACACACACACACACACACACGTACACACACACAAACGCACATACACACGCACACACCATGTCTTCAAATGCAGGAGCGCAAGGAGAAGAGAAAAGAGAGCATTCGCCGCCGATTGGAGAACGAGCGCAAGGCCGAAATCGTCCAGAAGGTGCTGCGTACTCGCATTGCATTGAAACGTGGTGCAGATTCACTTCCATGGCCACGATCTTAGCATCAACATGCATTGTGCTGCACACTACCGCATCAGTGATGCAGCAGTGGCACTCTTGTAACCACGCTCACACACACTCACTCACACACACTCATTCACTCACTCACTCACGTACACACACTCTCTCACAATCACACACACACACACTCTCTCTCACAACCACTCACTGCAGATCACGAGCGCGCGAACGCTGAAGAGGATGAGCAAGAAGCAGCTGCGCCGTGTGGAGAAGAGATGATTCTTCTGGCATCATAGTCATCACCGCCACCACCATCACCAGCAGTACCAAACCATCCCACGTAGCGCCGCCACCATCTCATCCATGGCTTATGCTTCCCTGTTTTGATTTGTGTTTTTATTGTCCATACCTCCCCATTGCGTCGCCTGTCCGTTGCTTTCTCCTGCGTAAATGCGTGAATGCATGAATGCATGCGGCTCTCGCCAACACAGCAAGTGTCCCTCCTTTCTTGCCCCCCCCCCCCAACACACACACACACACACACACATGACGTGTCCAGTTCACTGTTCATTGGATAAGCGAATGCTGCATGAAAGGGGAAGAAGAAGGGAGAGCGAAGAAAGAATAGGGGAAGAGGAAGAGGGGGCCAATACAACACACACACACACACACACACACACACACACCACCCACAAGGGAAGCATGTGGCATGTGCCCACACGGACTCATATCAAATGTCCACACATGCAAACATATGCACATGTCAACACATGTCAATAGCACGCGTTCACGCAGCATGTGAATGCCGAGTTGAGTCGTGCGACACTCCAAAAGCGCGCGCGGTGTCAACGCAAGGCTGAATTGAAGAAAAAATGGGTAACACAAGCAGAGGGGAGAAGGAGAGCAAAGAGAAGGCGTGGCTCGGCTATATCCGCAAACACGCAACACTTGGACAGAAAGCAGCACCACAGGGCTGTGCACAAACACAACATCCACAACATCCACAAGACGCACAATGAGCAGCGTCAACAGCAAACATTGGACGCACAGAGGCACGTGCAGCTATCACACAAACAGCCGCAGCAAAACAAAATCATCACCACGACAAAAGGAATGTAACAAGCACGCGTGCGGGTTTTCATATATATGTACAAACGTGCACGCTCGCAAAACACCAACGCGAATACCAGGTAAGTTAAAGTGACACGGCTCCACACTCGCTCCTTCACATCAACTGGGAGGGCGCAGTAACCAATGCGCTATGATGACAACCACAACAAAAACAAAAAAGGGGTAACATAACACGACACACGAAAGTGCGCACACGCACGCACACACATGCACGCACATGCATGGGCCAACGCGCCTAGCTCTTCTCATTCTGCTTCGCTGCTCGTTGTCTATCACCCCCACTCCTCTTCTCATCCACACCATCATCACCATCACCACCACCATCATCCCCCTTCAGCTTGCAATTGTGCTTCTGGAGGGATGCCTGCAGGGTGGCGACCTTTGTGTTGAGCTCAGCAATGCGCGCGCGAAGAGAGTCGTTGATGCGTTTCTGTTCCTCGGACGCGGCCTCCAGCGTGCGGATGCGATCCAGGCGGCGCTGCCGGCACCGCTGTGCTGCTATCCGGTTTCTGGTTTGATAGGTGGGGGAGGCGATGAAGCGGGAGGGGGGGGGTTGAGGTGAGGTGAGGTATTGGACGGAAGGAAGGGAGGCACACGAGGCATGGGCAGTTGTTCGAGAGCAAGCAGACGCAGCCGCAGAGATACAGCCGCAGAGCAGAGACACAGGCAGACACACACACACACACACACACAGACACAAAGCATGCGTGTTTACTTTTCGCGCCGGCGCCTCTTCTTCTCTTCGTCTGTCAACGGCACATCGTCCTTTGAGCGCTTGCGTGCGGGCTCCTCACCCCCAGATGACGTGTCGTCCTGCTGCTGCTGGTGGTGGTGGTGGTATGGATGGGAGAGCGTCGGCAGCACGGTTGCCATGGACGCTGCTGTTGTTGCCGACGATGAGGACGACGACGGCGATGGTGTTGGCGTTGCAAACGTGGGCGCGGATGTCCCGTTCGCGCCCTCACCTGCCGGTCTGGCGTCACTGCTTGCTGCTGATGCTGACGAGAGGCCTGCTGCTTGCTCTGCCAATGACGTTGCTGGCGCTGTGGCTGAGGCTGGCCCGCCAAACTCTGCCATGGGGAGTGTGATGAGGTCTGAGTTGGCGCCAGGGTGGGACGGATCGCCGTCGTTTGGCGGCGTCTGTGAAGCGCTGCGAAGGGCATCGCCATCCAGCAGCGCCATAAAGTCCTGCGCTGCGCTCGGGTCCTGCACTCAGCGACCCAAGTAAAACGGAGGAGGGGGGAGGGACAGATAAGGGTGTGACAGAGGGTGTGACAGAGGGAATGACAGAGGGAGAAAGTGAGTAACGGAGGAAGAGACACGGGGAAGTGGCAAGAAAACAGGTTAAGACCACGACCTGCGAGGTGTAAACACACACGCACGCACCTGAACTTCAAGGGTGACGGTGAGCTCCTCTGGTTTGTTATTGCTGAAGACTTCAAGGTCTCGCAGCGACTCTGACCAGTCCATTGTGGCGGCAGAGTGGCGATGGTAACGATCGTTGAGGAAGACCACAACAGTCAATGACGATGACGATAACAACGACAACAAAGAAACACTCAACACAACAGCAGCAGCAGCAACAACAATAACAACGGCACAACACAACAACAAAGAAACACTCAACGACGACAGTATTAATCGGACAGTCGGACAGGCAAGTGCCCTCGCTTGTTTTGTGGACAACAACAAAGGCGTGGTCACACACAAAGAAGAGGAAAGCGAAACGAAAACACCTGCTGGTGTCCTTTTGATACGACACAACCGTTTGCGACAGTGCAAACTGGGGGTGCTGCAAGGTCACGAGGCTCGTGTGTGTCCTGTTGAGTCACAACAACAATCCAACAACAAGCAAGGAGACAGGCAAGCAAGGAAGCAAGGAAGGACGTGCGGGGTGGGTGCTGTTGACTCACGGAAAACACAAACAACCACACCACAAGCCTGATGAAAATGAAAACGCGACACCACAAAATGGAACATGCTTACGGAATAATGGTTGAAATCGTACGCGAATTTTCATCGCAAACGGACGTCGCTCGAGCAAAACCTCAACAGCCAACCATCAAACCAGACCAACCAAACCAAACAAACACACCCCGCCTCCTCCCTCCTCGCTCCCACCACGACTTGTTTGCTTGCGTGTACGACGTGCCAGCCAGCCAGCCCGCCGGCTCGCTTGCAACAGCACAGCAACAGCAACAGAAACAACACAGAAACAGCATAGAAACAGCACAGAAACAGCATAGAAACAGCACAGCGCTTGGAGCCTTGTTTCTTTTCGCTTCATTTGCGTTTACTTGTGTTTGGGACTGTGTTTTGGGCGTTCTGTCAGTCCGTCGTGCTTGAACAGCACAGAGGCAGCAAGCATGTCGCACCATCAGCACCACCAGCGCTTCACGGGCGTGATGAAGCTGCGGGTGGAACGCGCAGAGAACTTGAAGCTGCCAGATGTGTCTGGAAACCGCCTGCGGTCCGTCAACCCATACTGCATCATCAACATTGACGAGGACGTCGTGGCCAGGACACAGGCTGTGCCCAAGACCTTGAACCCGGTGTGGGAGGAGGAGTTTGAGACATCCACGCACCGCGCACACCACTTGGAGATTATTGTCATGCACAAGGACGTCATTGGTGGAGGAAACTTCATTTCCAGTATCAAGGTGCCCACTTCCGAGGTCATCGAAGGCGCCAAGGGCAAAGTCGACCTTTGGGTAAGCTCGGATGTCGTGCAACATGTCTTATGCATGCGCATCTGTCGCGATGTGCACTTTGGAAGCGGTTGCGTCCATTTTTGCATGTGTGGTCTTGCCTTTGGTCCTGTGTGAAATAGTGCGAGCGTGCGTGAGGGTGAACTGCAGCGCTCATTCAACACCCGCATGCTCATGTGCTGTGTGTGTGTATGTGTGTGTTGTGTGTGTGCTTGCGTTCATCGTCAGTTTGAGCTTGAACCTGCTGGTCGGATCAAGCTGCAAATCGAATATGCTCGCACAAGCGCAGGTTGGGTTTGCTGGCTGAGTTGCTTGCTGTTTGTGGAGCGGTAGTTTTATTTCTTTCCTGGCGTTTATCGTGTGCGACGTTACGTGATGGGACCTCACACCGCTGTGGCTCGCACACACACACACACACACACACACACACACACACACACACACACACACACACACACACACACACACACATTCACGCTCACGCACACACGCTCACACACGCTCACGCATGCAGCCGACCGAGAGTTTGTTGCGTCAAAAGTTGCACCGGCACGCCGTGGTGCAATGAAGAGAAAGAAGATCCACGAGGTGAACGGGCACAAGTTCATTGCGCGCTTCTTCAAGCAGCCAACCTTCTGCTCCCACTGCCGCGACTTCATGTGGGGCTTTGGCAAGCAGGGCTACCAGTGCAAAGGTGAGCCGTGAAAAATATGCGCCACACATGCATGTGAAGTGCATCATTCTCTCTCTGGGACTTGCATGCTCGCCTCGCAATATACCCTCGCAACCATCACCAACACACACTTCAATTTGTGTTCATCGGTCCTGCTCCCCCTTCCCCCCCCCCACACACACACGCACACACACGCACACACACGCACACACACGCACACACACGCATGCAGTGTGCGGTGCTGTTGTGCACAAGAAGTGCCACCAGTCTGTCGTCACGCGCTGCCCTGGGTCGGCGGTCGATGCCGGCAAGACTGGATTCAGTGTCAACGTGCCGCACCGCTTCAAGATCCACACGTACATGCGCCCAACGTTCTGTGACCACTGCGGCTCGCTGCTGTGGGGGTTGAGGCGGCAGGGGTACCAGTGCCAGACGTGCAAGTGCAACACGCATGCGCGGTGTCGCGAGCACATGCCGTCCAACTGCGGCGTTGACGCAAAGAAGCTCGCAGACACACTTGCACAGCTCAAGACAAGCGCAGACCAGCTCAGCAAGGTGTGGCGCCGGTGTGTCTTGTCTATCTGTGTAGAAACCTTTGCTGTTCAATCCCCTGCTTGCTTTTCGACTCACCCTTGCCACGGCAAAACACACACACACACACATACACATACATGGTCGTGTAATCAGCGCAAGTCTGGCTCGTCACCCAAGGTGCACAAACTCAGCAGCGACGCGTCGGCCCCCGGTGGCGCCAAGACGCCGACGAAGCCGCGCAGGTGCGCTGTCATGTGGACACGATAACGGGCGCTGCCTGTGTTGCCTAGTAGCCGTACTCTCTGTGCACACACAAACATATGCATGCTTGCTTCTCTTGCCGGCAGTCGTCGCTCACCCGCTGGTATACACACGCACACACGCACGCACGCACTCACACACGCACTCACACGCACGCACTCACACACACGCACACACACTCGCACGCACGCACGCACTCACACACACGCACTCACACACGCACACACACTCGCACGCGCTGCACAGGGCGCCGAAAGCAAAGGTGTCTGGTGCGAGCATTGCAGACTTCTCACTGCTGAAGGTGCTCGGACGCGGGTCGTTTGGAAAAGTGCTGCTGGCAGAACACAAAAAGTCAAAGCAGATCTGCGCCATCAAAGTGCTGCAGAAGGTTGCCATTCTTGAGGACGATGATGTGGAGTGCACCATGACAGAGCGTAGGGTGCTTGCCCTTGCAAACGACCACCCTTTCCTCACCAAGCTGCACGCGTCGTTCCAGTCTGTCGACAAACTCTTCTTCGTCATGGAGTATGTGTCTGGCGGTGACCTCATGTTCCAGATTCAGCGCGCGCGCAAGTTTGACGAGGCTCGCTCTCGCTTCTACGCGGCAGAGATTGTGCTCGCACTGCAGTTCCTCCACTCGCACAACGTCGTGTACCGCGACCTGAAGCTTGACAATGTCATGCTTGACGCAGAGGGGCACGTCAAGGTGTGTGTGTGTGCGCGCGCGCGCGTGTGTGTTGTGTGTCTGTGTGTGTGTGTGTGTGTGTGTGCTTGTGTGCTTGTGTGTGCTTGTGTGTGTGTGTGTGCGCGTGTGCGTGCGTGTGCGTCTGTGTGTGTGTGTGTGCTTGTGTGTGGAAGAGGAGGTGGTTCCCCTACTTGTCTGTCATCTCACGCACGATGCAATTTTGTCGTGCGTCGCAACAGCTGGCTGATTTCGGCATGTGCAAAGAGAACATCACGGACGATTCGCTCACAAACACGTTCTGCGGCACACCAGACTGTACGTGCACGCAAATGCGTCTCTCTCTCTCTCTCTCTTGTTCTTGAGGACACACTTTACATCAGCCATCGCCACCTTGCAACACACACACACACACACACACACACACACACACACACACACACCCAAACCTCTTGCTCACCCACACATCCATCCACGTATGTGCAGACCTTGCGCCGGAAGTGCTGAACGAGCAGGACTATGGGATGAGTGTGGACTGGTGGGCGCTGGGCGTGCTGCTGTACGAGATGCTGGCCGGCCAGCCCCCCTTTGACGGCGAGGATGAGGACGATTTGTTTGAGGCGATTCTGGAGGACGAAGTCCTCTTCCCCGTGTGGATCAGCACCGATGCACAGGCCATCCTCACAGCGGTTCGTGGCCTCTGTGTGTGCGTGTGTGTGCGTGTGTGTGTGTGTGTGTTTGTCTGTGTGTGTGTGTGTGTGTGTTCTGAGTGTTCTGACAAAGTGTGTTGCTGCGCTTCCAACTCATCCCTTCCATCCCCTCCATCCCCTCCACCCCTCCTCCCCCTCCCTTCAGTTCCTGACGCGACCGATTGACCGCCGGCTCGGGTGCGGTCCCAACGGCGATGCTGATATCCGCGGCCACCGCTTCTTCCGCGGTCTCGACTGGCAGCGTCTCGAGAACAGGCAGATCCCGCCCCCGTTCAGGCCCAAAGTGGTGCGTGTGCGTGTGTGTCTGTGTTTGTGTCTGTGTGTGGACATTCCTGATCTCACTTTGCTCCGCTCACACACACACACACACACACACACACACACACACACACACACACACACACACACTTCTCTCTCACGTCCCCGACCCCCATGTTCCAACAACAGCGCGGAGAGAAGGACACGGGCAACTTTGACGTTGAGTTTACGAGCGAGGCGCCACGCATTACGCCAACAGCAAAGGGAATTCTGGAAGGCATTGATCAGGAGGCGTTTACAGACTTTACATACACCGGACCACAGGACTCTCCATTCAACACTGCGACAGCATAGTTTCACTGTTGTTGTTGTGTGCGTATGTGTGTGTGTGCGTGTGTGTGCGTGATTCTGTCGACACATTGGCCTGACATCCGCCTTGTTGCTTCCCTCTTCCCTTCTCGTTTCACATTCTGTCTGGCATCGTAACTGCTGTGCGCGTGCGTTAATGCGCTCCCGTCGATTGCCTGCCTGTTCATCATGCCTGCTGCGCTTGTTGTTTGTTGTCAATTTGCACAAGTAGAACTGCTTTCCATGTGACTTTATCGAGCGAATGATACGGAAAAAAAACAGCGCCACGCAGCATTTCGAGCTCCGCCCATCACCAACCACAACATCACTGACATCACTGACATGCACGTGCATGCGTAACGTGTGACATCATGGAGAAACCCCTGTTGACACACCAAGCTAGAAAGCACAACGGAAACAGCCATCTACATTCCATGCACTGTGTGTGTGTGTTCATGAGGGCGGTGCATCCTCCGAGTGCACGAGTTGTGAGATGGACGCTTCAGCACACGTCACGCCGTGCGCGGTGACAATGGCGTTGATGTAACCGGCAATTGTCAGCGTCGCCTCAACCTCCTGCAGCAGCAAGCAGAAACGGGAGGGTGAGCAAAGATACAAACAGAGCAAACGCACAAACAAAAAAGCGGAGCAACCACAACCACAAACACAACACCAAACAAACGCCAACAAACGCAAACAAGGCAAAGCAAAGCAAAGCACCCTTGCCTGTGGCATGGAGAAAAGGAGGACAGTGTTGCCGCGAAGAGTGTTGCGCGTGCACTCGGAGAGGGTGTGTGTTCGTTGCGGTTCACTTGCTGGCGCGAACATCAGACGGAATTCGTCTGCCAACACATGAGCAACAGGCACGCATGCGCAGGGACGAGCAGATTGAGCAACCTCTCAGCTCCAAAAGAACAAAAGACACGCACGCACACACACACACACACACACACACACACACATACATACACACACACACACACGCAATCACAAACGATACACACACGCACAAACGATACACACATGCAATTACACACACGCACGCGCACACGCAATTTCACACACAAACACGCGCGCAATCACACACGCAATCACACAAACGCACACACACACACACCTCCCGATGGGCCAAACGACTTGAGTGCGGCGTATGGGATGGCCTCCATCTCCTCAAAGCGGGAGCTGAGCACGTGCACACCGCGCCTGTTGATGGCAAGCCAGACCGGCTGCGTGTGCGGTGTGAGGTGGCTCGGGTGCAGGTCGGCGGGAAGCACCGTCGACGCCATGAACTTCCACTGGGACGCAATCTTGAGGATGGAGCTGAACAGCATTGGTGGCGGTTTGAGGATGAGGGAAGAGGGAGGGGGGCGGGTGTACAGACACGGTGAGAGACGCGTTGGAAGTGACATGAAAGCGACAGCAAGAAAGGTGATGGAAAGTGAAGCAAAGTTGTATGCGTAGCGTAGTAGAGGCAGCCGGCAGGTGTTGGAAGCAGAACAAGAAGCACACTCAACCAAACATCAAGTCGCAAGCACGACGTCACACACCCAGTCAACACCAACTCCGCCACAATGTCATCGCGTCATCACCATCGTACATCGAAAGGCTTCCGCTGTCCAAACCCTCGGAATTTCTCCATGTGGACAGCACAATGTCGTCCACATCCACGTCGCTCTTTGAACCGGCAGTTGTGTCCAGAAAGCCACTGAAATCCTCCTGTGTTTGTGGTTAGTGGGAACAATCGCGTGATACCGTGACTTTGCTGTTGGAGGCACACAGCCACACAGCCACACAGATACACACACACACAGATACACACACACACAGAACATCACATGTCCACTCGACACATACACTCGCTTGCACACTCCCGCATGTACCCACACCCCCCCCCCCCCACACAGCGGTACAACAGCGCCACTCACCGTTGGGTAGAATCTCTCCTTGATGATTGGCAGCACGGCCCTCCGTTCTGCATCGGTGCCCAGCGCCCCAAACTCAATCTGCGCCAGCTGTCCAATGATGCGCGCGCTGTCCGCTGGTGGCAGCGGGAACGCGTTCTGTGACGACGACAACAGAGAGATAAAGGAGTTTGGGGGGGGGGCGTGATGAAGGATGAGGGGCGAAGATGGGAGAAGGACGAGGGTTGACACTCAGCGAAACAATTGGGATTGAGTGTGGGTTAGTTCGACTGCGCGCTTGCATTAGCGTACGAACAGCCGTGGGCACGCTAAAGCGTTCCCGCGCATGTATATGTATTAGTGAGTGTGTCTCTGAATGTGTGTGTGTGTGTGAGTGAGTGTGAGTGTGTGTGTGTGTGTGAGTGAGAGAGGGCGAGAGAGAGAGAGAGAGTGTGTGTGTGTGTAATGATGACGACTTACCGCTGCGATTCTGCCTGCGATTTCGTAACAGACGAGGACGTTCTCAACAACAGCGGCATTGGTTGAGACTAAAGGACAGTGAACGGTGCAAGGCAGTCTCTACCATGAGCACTGTGATGGCAACACACCAAGCAAGCGCAGAAAGTATGCGTGTGCGTGTGTGTGTGTGTGCATGTGTGTGTGCGTGTGTGTGCGTGTGTGTGTGTGCGCGCGCGTGTGTGTGTGTGACAGATAGACAGATAGACGCGAGTCTGCCCTCCCCAAAGAGCATGGTGTGATGTGCAACACCTTCGTCGTCGTCGAGCCAGAATCGCCGGCGAAAGGAAATGGTTGGACACGCCATTGACACGAGGCCGCTTCTCGCCATCTACAATACGTACACGCGTAGCATCGTTCAGCTCATGCACACACATGCACACACACAGATGCACACATGCACACACGAACACACACACACAGAGACACACACGCGCACGCATGCAACGCAATGCAACGCAATGCAACACATCAAAACACGCGCGCACGTGAGCAACGCAGCACATGCGCATTTACATCACTCACGGAGAAGAGGCGTTCCCACTCATGCAGGGCATCGCAGACGTTTTGGCGCGGACGTGTGCACAGCGATATCGGGTCATCTGGCGCCGTCGGGTCGTTCATGTACAGCGCAAACCTGAAGCAAAGAACACACAAACAATTTCGTTAGCAAGCAGGTGTACGTGTGTACGTGTGTGAGTGAGAGTGTGTGTGAGTGAGAGAGAGAGAGAGAGAGAGTGTGTGTGTGTGTGTGTGTGTGTGTTTTGGAGGTCCTATTGGCTCCAATGTACAACGACGATTCTTTAGTTCGTCGCATCAACAGATGGGAGAGGGTGTGTGCAGCGTGCACTTCATGAATCTCACCCGCTCTCCTCTGGTGGTCGGATGCCAAGTGCCGCGCAGACCTGCACACACACGCACACGCACGCACGCACACGCACACACATATCCCAGCTTCCAATATCAGCATGATGTGCGGCCACAGCATACAACATTTGCATCTAAAAACAGGAAAAACATGCACACACACACGTGCACACAGCACCTGAGAGCCTACCTCGGATACAAGTTCGTTGAATGTGGTGGCGGCATCAAACCCAGCGAGATAGTGGTTGTCGTTGCTGAGGAACACAGTGACACTCATCGGAAATGCAAAGTCGCCCGGGTGTCGACACACGGCGCTCTCAACTTCAAGCAGCGACGGCGGTGCTGTTCGCCCGCCGGTGACAATGGTGCGAAGAAGGGAACGGTGGACGTGTTTGGCAAACTTGCTCGAAAACTCATCGGCGCTGTCGGCAGCCACGTCCTCGAGATACGCGCGCAGGAACCTGACGCATGGTGATGACGATGTGGAGGGGATGGTGGTGATGGAGGGATTTGTGGTGATGAATGATCATGGAAAGCGCTGAGTCCAGACGAACGCACACATGCACACACACATACATATACACACGCATACACACGCACACACGTGTCACTCACCGATACACGATCTTGGCTGGTGGCTGAAAAGGGACGGCAAGGCAGAGCAACTGCCACGCCTGATGCTGACGGTACGTTGGTGCTTCTGTCGTGTTGGTCGCCTTCACCAGCTGACACAACAGCTCATCGTGTAGCTCTGGCTCTTTCACCACCTGTCGACAGGACCCAGGTGACACGGGGTGACGTCAGTGGTTTCATGCACGCAAGGAGCACATCCACATCCACGTGAATACTCGCACATGCACACAAAAGGCACGTGCATGCTTACTTGTGCGCACGCACGCCTCCAACCACCCACACCCAAACACCCACACCCACACATATGCACATGCCCACGCACTCACTCATGCACCACGTACGTCTGCCATGAGTTGCTGTGCGAGCTTGAGGTGGTACACGATGGCAGGGCCCTCCTGGTGTGTGCTGGTGAAGAGCTGAATCTGTTTCCACAGCTGCAGTGCGCGCTGCTCAAGTTGGGGCGACGGCAGCGTCGTCAGCGCAGCGGCCAGCGGGTACGTCGACGACAGGCGCTGATGGTGGTGATGGCGGTGGTGATGGTGATGATGATGATGATGGTGGTGATGGTGGTGGTGGTGGGGTTAGTGAGGGCACATGCTTGTATGCGGGCACAACGATGCACCAATAGGCATTATTTTTGTTCCAACAACACCAACGAGCCCACGCATGCACCAACTTCGTCGATCTTCCAGAGGGCGTGGGACGAGTTGGACGACTGTGACGAGGCAACAGAGCGGAATGTGCGTTCGAGGGGCGTGCCAATGCCTGCGAACGGAACGCCAACAACATTTCCGCAATAAAACGCCCACCTGCCCAGCACATAGACACGAAAAGCGCAACGTGTGTGCGTACACATGTGTGTGAGTATGCGTGTATGAGTGTGTGTGTGTGAGTGAGTGAGTGAGTGTGTGTGAGAACGGGTGCATGTGTCTGCATGCGTGCATGCGTCCAAGCACAGGTGTTCGTGAGTGTGCAAGGGTGCATGATGGTATGGCAAACTGACTTGTCACGTTCCGTCTTCGAGGGGAAGATGAGGTGGTAGACAGCGCGATTCGTTGTGATCTGCAGGGAATACTCTGGGCGCACCCCCTTTGAGGCGATTAAACGATGATGATGGTGGTGACGATGTTGATGGTGATGGTGATGACAGTAATGGTCAGGATGGTGACGATGGCAAACCATCCCAATTCATTGTTCCACACAAACACCAACACACACATGCACACACACACGCACACACACACCTCCTCGTCCTCTGGATCGCTGTTTTCTTCGGGATCGAACGTGTGCATGTCGGCAATATTGAGTTCAATGCGCCCGAGCGGCAGGAGTGACGGCGCCTTGCTGTAGAAGATCACGCTGCGAAGCAACAACAACAACAACAACAACAACAACAACAACAACAACAACAACAACAACAACAACAACAACAACAACAACAACAACAACAACAACAACAACAACAACAACAACAACAACAACAACAACAACAACAACAACACACACACACACACACACACGCCGCGCAGTGGTATGTGGTGATGGTCTTTGAGTTAGGTTGTTGAGTAGGGTTGGTTGGGAGTGGAGGAAGTGAATTGTGGCGTGCATAACACGCATCGCTCACGTGTGCGCACACAAACAACTGCTCGTATCACTCAACATGGGCATATTTCATGCGTGTGTGTGTCTGTTCATGCTCTCACCAGCCCACAAGGGCGATCCAGCGCTTGCGTCGGAACCCGTGCTTGCACTGCGATTCGACCGGGGATGTCGCAGTGATGCAAAGAAGAACATGTGTGTGTGTGTGTGTGATCGTGTGTGTGTGTGTGTGTGTGTGTGTGTGTGTGTGTGTGTGTGTGTGTGTGTGTGTGTGTGTGTGTGAGGTGGCATGAGAGAGAGAGCAGATGTGAACGGCGACCAACAGGTCCATTCCATCCATTCGCACGCGCACAGGAGAGCGTGGTTCCGTCCCACCTTAATGCACCATCCCTGGATTTTGCCCTTGAAAGTGCTCGTTGGACGCTTGAGCCGCTTGATTGTCGCTTCGATGGCGCTCACCCACGCCTCCACCTCTTGTGGTGTCTCTGTCTGGAAAAAAAAAATAGATGACAAAAGGGGCAGCATCGCAAACACACAGAATGAAGGGTGAATGATCGCTCACTGGAAACAAACAAGCAAACAAACAAACAAACAAACAAACAAACAAACAAACAAACAAACAAACAAACAAACAAACAAGTGCACACACACACGTACACAGACAAGTCAAACACATACAAACACATGCAAACACATCAAAGACACAATCAGTGTCCACTCACTCCGAAGACGATGGAGAAGCCAAGTCCGTGCACGGCAAATTGGTGACGTTTGTCGTGCAGCCCCAACCGTCTTACATGCGTTTGGTTCTCCAAGGACTGCTTGAGGAGGACTCGTTCACGTTTCACTGAATTGTAAATGGTGATGGAGCTGTCATCCACCACACAATACTTCTTCTTCCACGTCAGCGTCTGTCATTCACAGAATGTAAAAGGAATCAATGTTTTGTGCGTGTGCGTGTGTGTGTGTGTGTGTGTGCGTGTGTGCGTGTGTGGTTGCTAATGAAGAAGGAGAGGGCAGGTCTGCAAGCACAGTGACACCATACTATTCACACTCCATCACGGAAGCGCAGCTAGCCGTTATGACACGATACTCGCTCGCGCACTTCTTCACGCACTGCCGACCTGCGGGGTCTTGTAGTCGACGGTGCCGCCTGTCTCGAGATGGGTGCTGGAGAGATATTTCGTGCTGAACTCGCTCCGGGACGGGTGGATTGGCCGCCTGATGATGGCACGTGTGTATGTTTGTGATGGTGTGTGTTTGTTCGTGATGGTGTGTGTTTGTTTGTTTGTTTGGTTGTTTGTGTTTGTGTGTGTGCGTGTGTGTGTGATACGTGTGATTATGTGCGTGATGTTGTGACGTGAGTCAGCCGGACGGGCAAAGCACACAAAGCACGTCAAATCATCGTCTCTATCATGTTTGCGTGCCAAGCGCAAACAATGTATGTGCTGGCAGCGTACATGGAGTTGAGTTTGATGAGCGGCTTTGGAATCGGGATCAGCGTCAACCTGAAGCGACAACCGCCACCAGCAAGCACACGCATCGACGGTGAGCAACGTATGTTTTGTGTGTGTGTGTGTGTGTGTGTGTGTGTGTTGTGTGTGTGTGTGTGTGTGTCTGTCGTTGTGTGTGTGTGTGTCTGTCTGTGTGTGTGAATGTGTGTGTGTGTGTATGTGTGTGTGTGTGTGTGAATGTGTGTGTGTGTGTCTGTGTGTGTGTGTGTCTGCGTGTGTGTGGTTGCACTGGCTGTGTCTGCTATCTGCGCGCCCATGTCCACATCTTCGTGTGCGTGTGTGCATACCCCTCTGCATCTGCTGCAGACGTGTGCAGGATGGATGGCGGGCGCGTTGGAACCGGCGGTGCGCTCCCATGCGACGACCGCGACCTGTGCACCACCAAAGAACAACGACATCCCGCAGGTGAGGCGGTGAACGCACGCGTACGGACATGTGTGTGTGTGTGTGTGCGGTTGCACTGTGTGACACGCACACACACTCTCTGTGACTCGCTCTTTCTGTGTGTGTGTGTGTGTGTGTGTGTGTTTGCGCTGTGTCGTGACTGTGTCGTGACTGCGTCTGTGTTGTGCGTATGTGAGTATGCGAGTTGGTGCTTGCACAGCATCGCCACCACAAAGACGTACGTGTTGTCAGCGATGAGCATGGACATGCGCTGTGTCGTCTCTGTTGAGTTGGCGGGCCGCATCAGCACCAAGTCGTGATCGAGCACCTCTGCACAAGATGGCGATGGCATGCACGACGTGACATTGCACAAGCACAAGATGAGACGTTGCGAAGCAGAACCACAGGACATCAAAGGCCACAGACACAGACACAGACAAGAGGGAGGAAGAGATGGAGGAAGAGGGAGAGAAAGCGACACGACACACACACACACACACACACACACACACGAACCTGATATCACTCATTACAGAACTCCCACGCGATCACTCCGATCAGTCATACGTCATGTTCCAACCGAAACAACGGCTAGAATGTGAAACGCTGCCACGTATGCTGGGGTGGACCTCGCTGATCCAGAGAGGAGAGAAGACGACACACACACACACACACACACACACACACACACGCACACAGACGCACACGCACACAGACGCACACAGACACACCATGAAAGGAGGCTGCAGTTGTCGCGTTGTTGCTGTTGTTATTTGGGCTGCTGTCTTCGTCGATCCGCTCGTAGAGATCATCCATGTCCTCGTAGTAGGTGTCGCGCGGCCACATGGGCACAAGCTCGGGCTCCAGCGTGCCTCCGCCACCGGTCGGCCGGCGTCCAGGCACCCCGCTACTGCGTGGAGACGCGGTGGATGTGGACATGAGCTTGTGTCTTGGCCGGGATGATGGCGACATGGCTGCAGGTGACGCGTGAGAGGCTGTCACGGTTCTTCGCGGCAACGGCGGAGGAGCAGGCTCAGAGGACCCTTGGCCAGCGTTGTCATCGGTGAGTGTACTGTAGAAGACGTCGTCGTCCTGATCACCTTCCTGTGTACCCGTGGCGTCATCACCGTCTGGTCCGCCCACGCTGTCCACTCCGGGAGCGATGACCGGCGACGACCGCTCCGTGAACTCCGGCAGCGATGTCTGCGGCTTGAGGGCGCGTGGGGTCTGGTACACGCGCCCGAGATCTGTGTGCGTGTGGTGGCGGCGCGGTGCTGGCGGTGCCATAGTACCCACCTTGCGCCCGCGCTCGAGCGCGTGGTGTGTCTTTCGCCGGTGCGGTGGCGAGGGCGGGTGCTGATGGGGCGTGTCTGCGCTGCTCGTCGTCGTGGCAGTGGCCGTGACAGTGGCCGTTGCACCGCTGCTGATGCTGTCGCTGTCACTTTGCTCCTCGTCCACTGACACGGGCAGTCTCAGCCCTCTCAGCACGCTGTACTGCGGCGGGGGCGGTGACACATCCCCCCTGCTCCTGCCCCTCTCATCGCCAGCACCCTCCATCGTGTGTCCTCTGCTGTTGTTGTCAGCACCAAACACAAACAAACAGCAGCACAACAACAGCTCAGCAGCAATTCAATTGTGGCTTCGTTGGTGCTCGGTGGACACGGAGACGGACAAAGACAACCCGCTGGCTTGGGTGTGGTGGCAGTTCGGTGTACTTGCTTGCTTGGTGGCTTGGTTGGTCGGTGGCTTGGTTGGTTGGTTGGTCGGTGGCTGCCTTGAGTCTTCCCCTTCTCCTCCTTCTTCTTCGCTCTCTGCTCACGGCCTGGAGGCGGGATGGCTGACCGGATTGAGGCTGGTGTGGAGTATGTGTGGGATGAGGTGCGGGAGGGCGAGGACGGCACGCTATGCATCGATGAGATCACGGCACAGACACACACGCGCGTCCGCAAGCGACATGCGCTCGCCCCACAACTTGGACCATGCAAACGTGGCATGGTATGATGTGTGTATGCTATGTGTGTGTGTGTCTGTGTGTCTGTGTGTGTCTGTGTTTGTGTGTCTGTCTGTGTTTGTGTGTGTTTGTGTGTGTGTGTGTGTGTCTGTCTGTCTGTCTGTCTGTATGTATGTGTGTGTGCCTGTGTCTGTGTGTGCGTGTATGTGTGTGCGTGCGTGGCTGTTTGTGCGTGGCTGCATGCTCTGTCTTGGCTAGGTGCTGCTCAACTTTGCCATTGTCCCATACTCTCACCTCCATTGGCACCAACGTACTCACGCGCACGCACACACTCACGCACGCGCACACGCACGCGCACATGCACGAAGATCCGACACGTGTACTTGGTGGTGGATCTGTCACAAGACATGGATGATGACGACCTGAAGTAAGCACCACCGATTGCAATGGGATGTTGCCCCACCTTACCTGTGCTGCTCTCCGTCGCATGGTTGCTCTGCCTCGCGTGGTTGCCCAGTCCTCATCTGCAATTCGCGGAGTGCATGCTTTTTGGGCACTCACTCACTCACTCACTCACTCACTCACCCACTCACTCACTCACTCACACACACACACACACTCACACACACACACACACACACACTCACTCACTCACCCACTCACCCACTCACCCACTCACTCACTCACTCACCCACTCACTCACCCACTCACTCACTCACTCACACACACACACACACACACACACACACACACACACACACACACACACACACACACACACACACACACACACACACACACACACACACACACACACACACACACACACACACACACACGCGCGCGCGCGCGGTGCTGTGTCCATAGACCAAACAGGCTGACGTGCACGGTGCACAACTTGATCGACTTTGTGCACTCCTTCTTCCACGAGAATCCCATTAGCGATATGGGCGTCATCGTCATGCGTGAGGGTGTCGCTCGTGTCATCTGCGAACTCAACGGCAATAAGGACGTTCTGGTCAGTGTGCGTGTCTGTGTGTGGGAGGGGGGTCCGTGTGTCTGTGTGTCTGTGTGTATAGGTGTGTCTGTCTGTGTGTCTGTGTGTCGGCAAGTAGACCTGCGCTTGTCTATGCATCAGCTCGTGTCTCCATCCATTTCACACACACCCATCCCACCTCAGGTTGAGCACCTCTCAGCGCTGCTGCACCCGAAGACGCCCCTCTTCCCCGCAGGCGAAGCCTCGCTGCAGAACGCCCTTGCCGTTGCCAGACGCTCCCTCAGGTGTGTGTGTGTGTGTGTCTGTGTGTGTGTGTGTGTTGTGTGTGTGTGTGTGTGTGTGTGTGTGTGTGTGTGACGTTGCTCTGAAGACCATCATCGGTTCATGCTTCAAAACCACATGACCTCGCGAACACGCGCACGCCCGTGTGGCAGGTCCATCCCAAGTCACGCCACACGCGAGGTCGTCATCGTGCAGGCCACGCTCGCATCCTGCGATCCAGGCAACATCCTCGACACCATCAAGGTGCCATGCGTGCGTGTGTGTGTGTGTCTGTGTCTGTGTCCATGTGCGCAGGTGTGTGTCCATGTGTGCATGTGTGTATGTGTGTCTGTCTGTGTCCATGTGCGCATGTGTGTGTCTGTGTGTGCGTTACTTGTTCGGGTTGAGTGGCTGCGCCTCTCATTATGCGCCGCACACACGTGCAGTCTCTGCGTTCGGATAAGGTGACGGTGAATGTCGTTGGGCTAGCTGCCGCCGTTCGCATCTGCGAAACCGTCTGCAAGGAAACAGGAGGTGTGCGCTTGCACAAGTGTCCACATTTGTGTGGTTGTGCGCGAACCTGCCACTTCCACCACCTCCGCACGTCCCAGTGTCCACCTGCTTTGCTTTGAATTACCACCTCTTCCACAACTCACCGCCACCGCCACCACCACCACCACCACCACCAACAACAACAACAACAACAACAACAACAACAACAACAACAACAACAACAACAACAACAACAACAACAACAACAACAACAACAACAACAACACATGACCACTGCATTAGGCATCCATGCTGTAGCGCTGGACGAGGATCATCTTGGCGAACTGCTGCTCGCGCTGACAACACCGCCCGCCGCCCCTGCCGACGCCGACGCAACGCAGATGCGGCTTGGGTTTGCCGCGTACGAGGGCAGGCGGCCCACAGTCAGGTGAGGTGTGCGTTTAGTTAGTTCGTTAGTTCGTTAGTTAGTAAGTTAGTTGGTTGGTTCGTTGGTTGGTTGTGTATGTGTGTGTGTGTGTGTGTGTGTACTGCGGTGATCGTCCTCGATGCAACAACCCAATGCTACGTGCACTCAACCACGCTGCTCGTGCAAATCACGCCACCGATGGGTGCCAGGCGCCAGAAGGACGGACAGCTTGGCATCACCACTGGCGGTTATGTGTGTCCGCAGTGCCGGGCGAAAGTGTCCGATATTCCTCAGCGCTGCACCACGTGCGGCCTCATGCTCGTGTCGTCGCCGCACCTCGCCAAGACCTTCCATCACATGTTCCCGCTCCCGGTGTTTAAGGAGGTCACACTCGCAGCAGCAGAGTGGTGTGCGGGCTGCACGCAACCCTTGCCCACGGTGATTGCACTCGTGATTGTGTATCTGTATCTGTGTTTGTCCGTCTGTGCCTGTGTCTGTGTGTGTATTTGTTTGCCTGTGCCTGTGCATGTGTGTCTGTCTGTCTACCTGAGTCTGTGTGTATTTGTGTGCGTGGTTTTGTCTGTCTGTGTGGCTTCTGTTTGAGCTGCTGTTGAAACACACACACACACACACACACACACACACACACACACACACACACACACACACACACACACACACACACACACACGCACACCATCAGCGCTCGCTCACCCCACCCCACCACCCCACCACCACCATCACCAGACGCTCCCTGCGTACGAGTGCCCATCCTGCGGCGCGCGCGTGTGTCTCGATTGTGATGTGTATGTGCACCGCGAGCTGCACAACTGCCCGGGCTGCCCCGTCACCGCAGACTCGTGGACGCAACATAACACCGACCAGCAACGCCAACAACACACCTGAACGTTCATCATAGTTTCCTCTGTGTGTGTGTGTGTTGCTGGCTCGTACTTGCATTCAACTCTTCAATTTGATTCGATTAGGACAGGACAATAAAACAACATTCAAAGCGGGCTCATGCGGATATGGGTGGATATGTGTGGATGTGGACGTGTGTGTACTTGTGTGTATGTGTTTCAACATTCAAAACGTCTTTCGGCACGTCATAGAAATTGCGCCAATCAGTCAATGATGACAACTGCATCGTCGTCGTCATCATCATCGTCACCGGTCTTGCTTGTGCTTGATGCAGCCGTTGCTGCTGCTGCTGCTGCTGCTGTCGTCGTCGTCATTGGTGGTGGCGGCGGTGGTGGTTTGTGGCCAAGCTTCGCTGCTTTGGAAAGATGCACGTGGGCATCAGCGCCATCATCATCATGATTGTCACCATCATGGCCACTGGTTGCCCGCTTTGGTTCTTTGCTCTTCTTCGCTTCTTTCTTCCTTGGCACCAACCACCGCTGCAATGTGTGCGTGCGTGTGCGTGTGTGCGTGTGTATGTATGTATGGTGTGCGTGTGTGTGTATGTGTGTGCGTGTGATACATGAACCTCGCATCATCACATCATCACATCATCACATCATCGCGTCATCGCGCGCACGAACACAAACACACACACACACACACAAAAACACAAACACACACACACACACACACAAACACACACACACACACACACAAGTACAATACCGTGAGGGCGTTCTGTTTTGGTTTTGTTTTGTCCACGAGTTGGATGCGGCGCCTGCACTCCTCGCCCGTGTTGCGGATGTTGCCGACCTGAAGACGCCATGATGCAATCACACGCAAACGAGATGAGCACTGGTTGCACAGAGAGAGAGAGGGGGGGGGGAGAGACCCAACACTCTACAGCCATGCACACACACACATATGCACACGCAAGCACACGCAAGCGCATACAAGCACCTTGCTGGAGACTGGGTAGTACTGAAGGCCCTCATATGGAACAAGCAGCTGCAAGGCCTTTAGGAGAGGGGTGGACTTGGTGTCCAGCCACGCCATCATGGCCTCCTGCGTGGGCAACACGGCAGGCATGCGGTCGTGCAGCCAGCGCAGGTCGTTGCTTGCAGGCACTGTGATGATGCTGTAGGTGTACAGCGGCTTTTCCTCACGCAGCTCACTCGGCGGCGATGAAGCGTGCGCGTGGCCACCTCCCACTTCCTCCTTCACACGACCACCAGCACCAACACCACTACCCTTCTTCTCCCCATGTCCCTCCTCCCCGTCCTCTTCCTCTTCCTTCTTCACCGCGCCATGTAGCGTCATCATCTTCCTCCCCAGCTGCGGCTGCTGCGGCTGCTGCGGCTGCTGTTTCTTGCGTGGCGGCTGGTGCACGTCGTACAACGCCGCAAAGGCGAGCAGCGGCCTCTGCTGCTTCCCCCCAAGTGTGCGCGATGTTGCTGTTTCGGGCGCACGACCGCTGATGGTGGCGGTGCTGCTTGCGTCCGGCTTTCCTTCCTCCGCTTTGACCGCTGTAAGCACGAGAAGGGGAGGGGGGGCGAATTGTAAGGAGTGTGCCGACTTGATTGGGCACGAGTGTTCAAACATGTGTCAAGAAGGATCTAAGGATCTACACGCGCGCGCGCACACACACACACACACACACACACACACACACACACAACACAACACACACACACGTACACGCACACACAACGTATTGCCCATACCGAGTGCTGGCGGCGTAGCTGTGTCGGATGAGAAGAACACGTAGTAAGGCTGCTTCTTTCCATCCTCAGTGTGCTGCCACTCGTAGAATCTATTGGTGATCCATGAACAAGCACGTGAGCCGCACGGCTTGAGGAACAACAGGGCGACACATGTATAGACGCACACACACACACATGTACACACACACACACATGTACACACGCACACACATGTACACACGCACCCTTCTGCGATGACGACGCAGCGCTGGCCGTGTTCCAGCGGCTTGCGAAAGGAGCTGATGTTGCCCAAGCCTTCTTTTCGCGCGTTCACCATGTTCATCTTAAAGTCCTTGGCAGTGCCCTTGTGCCACGATGGCACCAAGCCCCACCGCATGTAATGCACAACCAGCTCGTCGCCCTGCTTCACCAGCACCGGCCTAAATTGTGTGAATGCGTGTGCGTGAGTGAATGCGTGAGTGAATGTGTGCGTGTGTGAATGTGTGTGTGCGAGGTAGCATGTCAGTGGATGGTTGTTGATGAGAAACAGACATACACACACACACACACTGACTGACTGACGTGGTTTGATGGGGTGTTGTGTTGTGTGATTGGCGATAGCGGTCCGTATCCCCTGTGGTCTTTACACCCTTGACTGGCAGGTTGCGGCATGCGGCCTCCACCGTGGATGGTGCAAGCGTACTGTCATAGCGATGTGCGTGTGTGTATGTGCGTGTGTGCATGTATGTGCGTGTGTGCATGCATGTGTGCATGTGTGCGTGTGTGTGTGCATGTACGTGTGTGTGCGTGAGCTATCTAGCCAGCTAGCCAGCTAGCCAGCTATCCAGCCAATAAAGCTCCACCAGCAAGCACCTCCGACTCCACTTTCCCATCTCCTCGCTCAGCCACTCTCTCGCGCCTCGTTCATATCCGCACACACACTTCCGAACCCACCAGGCAGTCCTTCCACACATGTTTGAACGTGTTTTCGACACGTCGAAAAAATAAAAAAGCCCAATAAAAATTTAAACAATAAACGCCAGCCAGCGAGTCGTATCATTTTCATGTTCATTTTCATACAAACGTGAGTTGCAATGTGGCTGCAACACCAAAACACGAGCCAAACGTGAAATCAGTGTCATGTCACATCACACACACACACACACACACACACACACACACACACACACACTCAGCCAAAACGCCGACGCCTCTTCCCCTTCTTTGTGTCATCATGAATCGCGGCATCTTGCGCACGACGTGACCCGAACAGCCTGTCATGTCATTTCATGTGCCCGTACGTCGGCTGCCTTGTTGCGTTGCCTTTCGGCTTGGTTCTTTGTTGTCCCCCTCCCATCGACCAACGCAGGTGCACCTGTGAGTACACATACGTACACGCTTCACTTCGGGTCCCGGCTAGAGTGGTTCGGCGCGCGTGTGCTCCCCGCGCAGAGGCAGATCCCTCCCTCCTCTCTTGCTGCTTGCCAAGCCATGTTCGCTTACGTCTCCTTTGAGGAATCGCAAGCCAGGCATGAGGCGCACGCACTGCAGCGGTGGCTGCAAGACAGCGTGCTGAACTGTGTTGTGTTCATGAGCCCGCCAGCGGCGCGGCGAAAGCAGGCCGCCATCAGGCACAGCATGGAGAACCTCATCTCTTCAGTGGACTTTGCAATCGTTCTCGCGACGAGCAAGTACGGCGGCCGTGGAAGGGAAGGGTCCTTTGGTACCCGCGATGAGCTCCACTGCATCATTCAGTGCAACAAGCCCATGCTTCTCGTGCGCATGTGCACAACCTTCGACTACGCGGCCACCTGCGTCCTCCTTTCGCACTGCGACAACCACGCGTGCACCTGGATCGCTGAGAGGGCGCCCCCAACACTCGCACGCGCCAGAGCCTTCACGGCACGACCTCCGCTGCACGTGGCTCACAGCGTCCTGGAACTTGTCAGCAGCCTTCCTCAAATTCAGCAGTCGTTTGCCATAGCAGCGGAACGTCGGCGTTCCTCGGACATGCTGCAGTCCCCTTCCCAGACTTCCCCAACAGCCTCACCCGCACCACCCAGCCGCGTGCCCCATCAGCAGCACCACCTACATCAAACATCACCGCTGCCAGCCCACACGCAAGCACCACACCTGTGCAACCGAAGGAGGCGGCGGCGTGCCCACGCCGTCACCACGCCGCCACCGCCACTGGAGACGCTGCTATTTGGGTTCCTCGGTACGCATCACCACGAACTTGACCCTGGTCAACCCTTGTACAATCGCCAGGAACACGACGACGAGATCGCTGATGACAGTGTGAGCGATGCCATGTCCGAGCCCTGGACACCCTCCCTCAACTCGGCAGGCATTGCCACCTCGTTTGGACAATACTCAACCGTGTCCATGCCTGGCAAGACGGGAGGCTGGCAGCACCAACACCTACAACACCACCAACACCAGCACCAACACCAGCACCAGCAGCACCAGCACCAGCAACACGGCCAACAACACGACCAACACCAACAACACGACCAACAACAACAACACGGCCAGCACCAGCAGCACCACCAGCAGCAGCAGGGGCGGGCTGAACTGTCACTGCTGGCACCATCCCACATTCTGCCGCGAACACGATCCACGCCTGCTCTCTGCCGACAACCTTCATCATTGAGAATCATGGGCGGAGACAAGGTAGCAAGGTCACGCGAGCACCAGCAACACCCGGCACGCCCACACCAGCACCTACAGAGCAGCGTATCACGCCGCCGCACACACCAACACGCCTCGAACGATTGTTCGATGCCACCCACTGACAGCGGGCTCGGCAAGAACGCGCATGGCACAGTCCGAATCCGTTGGCATGGCCAGGGCGATGACGCTGATGACGAAGAGAGCGATGATGGCGATGAAAGCGATGGTGCTGATGATGGTGACGATGGCAGTTATGTGCATGGTGACGATGACAGCGATCATGACAGCGACGATGCTGATGGCGACCGTCGTTACGACCAGCCCGCAGTTCCTACCGCGTTCCACATGTACGAAGATGATCAAGTTACACACACGACCAAGAATAATGAGGAGCTGTATCGGACGCTAAGCAGCTGCCTCGGCACCATCCTCGACGGTGTGGCGAAACACGTGGACTCTGGGGAGGCAGCTACCGGCGCCATCGCGGCAGCCGTCACGTGTATCACCTCCAGCTCACCAGTGATTGCAAGATCAATCGTAACCCAACCTGGCAGGATCAAGGCCATCATCAGTGCCATGAATAAGCACCCACACATGCTCGAGCTGCAGCGTGGCGCGTGCCTGCTTCTCCGTCACGCCGTTACGCACATGGCCGTGATTGCTGAGCGTGGTGGCGAGTCAGAGGAGGAGCAGAGGACAGAAGATGATGAACCACGAGGAGGGCGAGGAGGCCGAGGTGGAGAAAGCACCCAAAGTACTACAGCTTCACGGCTTCCGCAGCGACAGCAGCGGCGACTCCAGACATGGCAGCTCATGCTGAAAGATGTCCCCACACCTGTGCTGGCAGCCATGTGGGAGCACCAAGGCGATGAGGCACTCCAACAGCACGCATGTTGTGTGTTGCAAGCACTTGCAAACCACCACCACCACCACCACCAGCAACAACAGCACCAGCAACAACAGCACCAGCAACAGCGTCACCAACGACACCACCACGGGGATGCCGTAGACGATGCACAAACGCGGTACAACATCTGGCAAACTGCGGTGATTACCGCAATGCAGACGCACGCGGGTGACGCTCAGATCCAGCGCAGCGGGTGTCACATTGTGCGCACCTTGATTGGCAGTGACACCGTTGCAGATGCACTCAAGGCAGGCGCATTGGAGGTGCTCGAGGAAGCGCTTCAGCACCACGGTGACGCCGCAGATGTGGTGATCGATGCGTGCGACTGCCTCGCCTCAATCATCTCAATGCCTTTCTCACGCAGCGCGAGCACTACACGCACCCAGGACAAGAGCGGCTGGCTGGCGGGGACAGGTGGCGTTGTCGGGGACGCCCTCGTTGGCGGTGGTTGGTGCTGCACACTGGCGATGGCAGTTCTAAACGCACTGCGTGCGCATATCGCAGACGCAGGTGTTCAGGAGGCGGGATTGCATGTGCTGCTGGGCCTCCTGCCCCATGTCAACAACCTCAACAACCTCGCCACCCAGACACCCAAGGCACACGCACGGCACGGCCCAATG
>NW_004754931.1:347077-370139 GCF_000188695.1 Salpingoeca rosetta | reverse complement strand
ACGACGACACACAACCACACACACATACACACACACACACACACACACACACACACAACCACACACACACACACACACACACACACACACACACACACACACACACACACACACAACGACACACACGTACACACACGCAGACCTATGAAGGTGACCGACACCCAGACACAGGGGCCCGCCATGGAAAGGGCCGTGCCGTCCTGCCAAATGGCGATTCGTACGAGGGTGACTACGTCGATGGTCAGCGACACGGCCAGGTGCGTGTATCACACCATACGTCTCTAGTGTTCCAGCACACAGCTTGTCGTTCTCGCTCGAGAATCTCGACCATGTTCTTGTGGTGCCTCAACACAGTCTGGCCCTTGAGCTCGGGGACGGGTTTTCGTCCACAACACCCTCACACATGGATGTCTGCGTGTGGGCGTGCTTGTGTTCCAACTGTTGATGACGTGTTGTAGGGCGTGTACCAGTTCAAGAACGGTGCCCGGTATGAAGGGGCCTATGTGCAGAACAAGAAGGACGGCGAGGGCACATTCTACTTCCCAGATGGCTCCAAATACGAAGGTGAGAGAATGCTGACACCAAAACATCGCCATACCCATCGGGGATGCACTGCAACTGTGTCCCTTTGATCCACTTCACTGATTTGTCTTACTTCCCCCCCCCGGTGTTTCCAGGGCAATTCAAGGCCGACCTTCGCCATGGCTTTGGCACCTACACATACCCAAACGGCGACACATATGAGGGCGAATGGGAAGAGGGCTTGCGCCATGGCCAGGGCACGTACACATATGCAGAGTCGGGGGCCAAGGTAACGCATGAATGCATCTTTCTTGCATGAGTGACCGGTTTCGTGCTCTCTGCTTGAATTGCGCTTGGGAGTCCCCGCCATACCTGCTAACGCATGTGTGTGTGTGTGTGTGTGTGTGTGTGTGTGTGTGTGTGTGTGTGTGTGTGTGTGTGTGGGTGTGTGGGTGTGCAAACGTGTTTGAGTGACCCCTTTTGCACATGTGTTGCCTAACCACGTGTTTTGTAACGGCGCATGCACTGTTTTCATTCCACGTGCGGCTGGTTGGCTGTGCAGTACATTGGCACATGGTCGAGGGGCAACCGTGTTGGTGACGGCAAGCTCGTCTACGCCGACATGGAGTTCCAGGGAACCTTCGTCGATGACCAGGTATGAGACACTGGATCTCTGTCTCGTGTGGTCTTCGGCGCAGGTTCAAGTGGGGGGTGTATCTGTGTATGTGTGTGTGTGTTGTGTGTGCGTGTGTGTGTTGTGTGTGCGTATGTGTGTTGTGTGTGTGTGTGTGTGTGTGTGTGTGTGTGTGTGTGTGTGTGTGTGTGTGTGCGTGCGTGTGTGTGTTTCTGTTTCTGTGTTTCTGTGTATGCACACAGTGAACACGGGTACCATCTCGGTGTTCATGTCCCTCTCACCGGTGCTTCCGCCCTGAAACCACGGCCAACTTCTTTGCGTCCCCTACATACGGCCATCAGCCGCTTGGTCCCGGCAAGTTTGTGTTCAACCGCGGGTATGAGCAGGCCGGCGAGTATGTCGTTGCCGACACATCAGAGGAGCCTGAGGAGGTATGTTCACCACACACGCGTGGGGTTGTGTGTGTGTGTGTGTGTGTGTCCGTGATGATGGTGATTTGTTTCCAAACTTGCTGTCCACCCTGCAACGCCCTTCCCACTCCTCCTCACCACCAAATCCGTTGTGGTGCATCATCAACAGGACGGCCAGAGAAACATGAGATGGGTGGGGCAGTCGTTGTCTGCACTGGAGTAATCGCCCTGTGTGTGTGTGTGTGTTTGTTGCCGGCACTTGCTGTTCATCATCTTGCATCGTTCATAAAACGAAGTTCTTGTCGATTGTCACGTTATTGTCGAAGGGGATGGTACACGCACGATAACAAAGAAGAGCAAGAGTCATCCAACGCGCTACAAACACACACACACATACACACACACACACACACGATTGCACTAGGCTAACGTAAATCAGAGAGTGTAAGGAAAAGCTGGTTCAGATTAACATGCAATAAGAGTGATACCAATCAAGCGTGCTCCACTACCGTCCACTGTCGATTCTTGGCCATAGCCTCTGCCTCTCCTCACCACTTCCAAACAAATTTGCATCAACCCGTCCACCTTCCTCGCCCCGCCTCATCTAAACATTTTCGGCATCGCCTACAAACCAACACATACACGCGCAAGCACGTACGCACACACACACACACATATGTTACGCGTGCGCTACCTTAGTCTCTCCCTAGCTCTCCCCTCTCCCCTTAACCACCTCCCCTTCCCTTCCCGTGCCACCTTCACTGGAAGGACCAGCGGTGTATGCGCGCACGGGCCTGCATGTCGGTGAACTTTGCGCCCGTGTGTGTGATGGAGTCCTCCACCTCCGGGATCACGAGTGGCGGCAAGAGCGCGCGGACAGAGACGCCGGCCTCTGCCAGCTGCGTCCACATCTGGCTGGCAGGCCTGTCGGCATAGCTGGGGTTGACCAGCCATGAGTACACGAGCCGCAGCGTGGCTGTGTCTGCGAGCCAGGCAAAGGTGCCCTCAGTTGCCGCTGCCACATTGTAGCAGAGTTTGTTGTCGCCGCCGTGCCGCTTCATCTCGTCGTCAATCTGCTTCCATCCGCTGGTGTGCGTGGACAGCTTGGGATATGTGCCGTTGCGCCACACCGTGCCGCCCAGCAGCAGCGCACCGCCGGGCGCCACGCGCAGGTACCCACCGCACCGCGGCGACCGCAGCCGCCGGCTCAGGCCCTCGGCAAAGTTTGGCGAGAGCTGCGCATCATCTTCCAGGAACAGGTGCAGCCCATCGCCGTTGCCACGTAGGATATCGGCTAGCAGGCTCTTGTACGACTCACGCACCCCAATCTCCGCAGCGGAGAGCGGCGAGGTGAGCTTGGCCGCGTCGGCGAGGGTGTCTGGGCCGTCCACGCCGGCAAACATGCGCGCCTCAAAGCCAAATACGTCGAGCCAGCGGGTGAGGTTGGTGGCGCGCATGACGGATGTGGGGCGGGACGGGAGGTAGATGACGTGGGTGCTGATGCTGTCGAGGGTGCGCGGCTTGGCGCGCGGCATGAGCACGGGGCACTCGCGCAGCGACAGCCCGCACAGCTCGTACTGGCGTGCCGGATTGTGCACGCAGAGCGGGGAGACGAGCTTGGCCACCTCCTCGGGCACGGGCGGCGGAATGGTGAACAGCGGGAGGCGGAGGCGGCGCGCGCGCTTGTCAAACTCGAGCATGTCCTCGGGCGTCTTGAGCGGATGCACGGATACGGCGCGCACGAAGCTGCTGAAGAAGCCGCCGTCGCCCCTGGGCAGGGGCAGCACCATCTGGCCATCCTCCGTCACGGCCTTGCGCACAATGGTGCCGTTGGTTGCGATCTCCCAGTACCGGTTCATAAACACCCACTTGAACTGCACGGGGACGTTGTCCATGCAGGTGATGTTGGTTTGCCGCTGCACGACGAGGGAGAAGGCGCGGTCCGAGTTGGGCGGCATGGAAGGGCCGTTGGGGTTGCCCATGGTCTTCGGGAGCGCGTCCAGCATGGCGCGCGTGACCACGTAAGCGGGGCCGAGGCAAAAGGGCGGGACCTTGCCGTTATCGGCGCCACGTCCAAAGCCCCGCGCGCCCGCGAAGAGCTGCTTGTTCTTGGGCATGCTGCGCAGCAGGATCAGCAAGTTATCCAGGTTGAGGTGCGTGTCGGCGTCAATCTTCATGAAATGCGTGTAGGAATCGCGCCACGTCGTCCGAATCCACTCCCACATGCACAGAACCTTGGCCACGGGCGGGTACGAGTCCTCGCACCACGGCACGTATGTGATGAGGGAGCGCTCCAGGTCGTGGTCACCCGTGCAGGACGACAAGCGGCCGCCGTCTGCGCTGTTCCCCACAACAAGGCGCGCCGTCACGTACGACCGCGCGGGCTGGCCCTCGCGATACCAGCTCTTCGCGATGGCGGGCGCCATGCGCTTGGCGGTCTCACAGTCGGCGTTGATGGCGATGAACACGCGGGTGCCATGTTCCGCAGCGTGCTCCAACGCGGCCACATGGTCCTCCAAGGGCGCGAAGCCAGCAGCTCCAGCCACCAGCAGCGTGGCGACGCACAGCAAGGCTGTCAGGGGCGACAGGCGACACATGGCGGGAGCGGCGTGTGCTGTGTCGTGGTGGTTGTGGTGGTGATTGTTGGCGGTAAAGTGGTGGCAGTTTGTACAATGGTGGGGCTGCTGTTCAATGGCGGTGTACATACAACAATGGTGTGTACAATGGTGTCGTTGTGACAAGCAGCGTGAACACGTTGTCGTTGTTGTTGGCGCGCGAAGTGAACCTCGCCTGCGAGCAAGCGAGGGAGAGGCATGCAAGCCGTTTCGTGGGAACTGTTTTCTTTTGATTGTGCCACCCAACGCGCTGACACCACCATGAATGTTTGAATGCCTGAATGCTGCTCGAGCCACAAAACAAAGTAAAGTGGGTTGCACGTCGCGAGTACTGCGGAAAATTACACGAAGACACCCACCAGTGCTCTCATCGGGTTCGTACAGAGACTGAAATAAGTCGACAACCAACGCTGGGCCGCGAAAATCACATGAAGGCATACAGCATTTTTCTCAGTAACGGCTCGCCCAGCTGTTGCACAAAACAGACAATGATGGATGAGCCGTGTGCGTCCGTGTCCGTGTTGTTTGTCATCAGTGCCAAGAAGCAGCGGCACATTGACCTGCAGCGCGTCATCAAGACTGCACGCAAGTGAGTGTGTGATGTGTGTGAGGTGTGTGATGGGTGTGATGTGTGTGATGGGTGTGATGTGTGTATGCATATGGAAATCGAGCACTCGTGTTGCATTGGTTTCTGCTTCTCACTCGCCCATGACATGACATGACATGATGCCTAGGTATGGCATGATATGCGATGTCGCTGAAGTAGATGCTTTGGAGGCGGTTCGAGAGGTGCGTATGCTCTTGGCGACCATGTGGCTGGTGCTGCGTGAGGGAGGTTTGTGCGATACGGCTGCATCGCAACCATGTGCACTTGCCTCCGCAGGTTCGCTGGGGGTGGGGTAGTACAAGCGTGTCTTCTCGTTCTTCTCATCGTGGTCGGTTGCGTTGTTTTTTTTTTTTTTTTCCATGGTGCCCTGCATTGCTGTGTGGAGCGCAGAATACCTACGATGTGATTGTACACAAGGTGACTGAGTTTGCAGCGCTTAGCCGACAAGGGGACAAGAAAGCAGCTCGCATTATCGATGCCTTCAAGGTGAACCAGCGGTCGTGCTTCTGTGCCAAGGCATGCATACGTGGATGTGTGTACACGCGTGTGCTTAAGCACTTGCACGTCTGTGTGAAACACCACACCTTTGCTGTGCGCCTATCTAAACAGAAATGAAAGCATCGTCGCTCCCTCACGCATGCACGCATGCACACTCGCTCACGCACGCGCGCGTACACATGTGCACACTCGCTCACACGCACGCACGCACACACATATGCACACTCGCTCACATACATGCGTTCAGGCGTTTATTGCTTCACAACCAAGCTCGTGCGTCGTCGTGGATCCCTTGGCCAGGAGTGAGGTGTTGTTGGACCGAGAACTCACCTTCACCAAGCTGCGACAATGTACGACAACACACGGAACCTGGCGCATCACCACTCCAACCTCCGCCGTCATTCGCTCTCAGGACGACCTGGTGCGTGCGAGTGTGTGCATGTGTGGTGCGTGTGTTCGTGCGTGCAGGACACCTTGAACTTCATGTTGTGCACTGCATCAATGCTATTCAGCGTCTTAAGCGACTGCACAAACCCCCCCCCCTTGATGTGCAATGCCGTTCAGGCCAACCTGGAAGCCCGGCTGAGCGAGGCCGGCGTAGAGGTGCCTGTGATCTGCAAGTCTGTCACCGCACACGGCAGCAAAGCAGCGCACGAAATGTGTTTGCTGTTGTCCACACAAGCGAGCCCCTCCATTGCACCGCCTTTTATCGCGCAAACCTTCGTCCCACACAACGCGGTGCTTATCAAGGTTTGGAAATTGCTCTTGTGCTTGCATATTGCGCGTGCGGGGATGTGCGGGAATGTACACACGTATGAGAACGTTTGTGACTGTGGATGAAGGTGCCACCCTTCCGGTCAATTGAGCGTTCTCCTCATCATCTCACCCACCACCACCAACTACCCACACCTTCCGTTTGTATATGTGATGTGCAGGTGTTTGTGGTTGGTGACTCGTTCACGGTCTGCCACCGCCCTTCCATCCGCAACTTGCAGCACAACAGCGCCACCCATGCGCCTCTCTGCATCCCCTTTGACAGCCACGATGTCTCAAAGCCACACTCCGAATCACACCTCAACGTGGTGTGTGTGTGTGTGTGTGTGTGTGTGTGTGTGTGTGTGTGTGTGTGTGTGTGTGCGTGTGTGTGTGTGTGCGTTGTGGATCTGCGTCCGCGTGCGCGTGCACATCTCTCTCTCTCTCTCTTTCACTCTGTGTGCATGCAATGCACATCTTTCTGTGCCGCATCCCTTAGTGACAAACCGTCCCCTCCTCGTCTTGCCACCAACACCACCCCCAAGACACGGACAAGTACCAACAATGACTCCATTTCCTCCCCTCACCCTTCATCGCCTTGGCAGGCCGGTGCGCACTTGCTCCGGGAGCGTGTAGTCGACGATGACACCGTATCTGCAATGGTGGCGGCTGTGCGCGAGGAGTTTGGCCTCTCTCTCTTTGGCATTGACGGTCAGCGTGCGCGTGTGTGTTCTTGAATATGTTTACGTGTGCGCGCGTGTGTTCTTGACTATGTTTTGTGTATGTTTACGTGTGCGCGTTTTTGTGTGCATGTGTGTGCTTGCTTCTGCTTGTCTGCCTCACGACACGCTCAGCACGATCACCGCACGCAATGCATTCACCGCAACGCCACAACCACCTGCCCCACGCCTCCTCAATCGCCCCCCCCCCCACGTGTTCTACAACGTGGTGTTCACCCAACGAAACAGCTGTTGTTGAGGCCGGCACCCACAACCTCCATGTTGTTGACGTCAACTACTTTCCGGGATATGCAGGTGTTGCTGACTTTGATGTGCGCCTGTGTCGGCTCCTACAGGCTGTGACATCGTCGTAGGCTGGCGTGTGGCATCGAATCAGCAGCTTACAGCCAATCATGTCCGCAGCAGACGAACATGCAACTTGGCCGTAATATGGTGTGTTGTAGTGGATGGATCTAATGGCAGCAAGCTGCGCTAATGGTGTACGTAATTGAAATCAACCCTCAAAATACACACGAAACGCAACCTGACATGGAATGTGTAGGGACAGGTCGTTGTATGCACACACACAAACACAGACACACACAGACATACACAGACACAGACACACGCACGCACGCACAAACACACACATGCGCACACACACGCACAGACACAGACACAGACATACAGACACACAGACACACACACATGCGCACGTACGCGAAATCAGGGAACAAACAACATTGTCGAAAGGACAGACATTAGGAAGCCAACAAGCAAGCCACCAAGCAAGTGAGCCAGCAAACAAGCAACGAAACAGCCATGTGAGCGAACAAGCCATGCTGGGGTAGAAACATGCGGGACGATGGCGAAGGCGAATACCTTGCACAAGTCCATGCATATTGCATATTGCATCATGCAGAGGAGTCCTCCTGATACCACTTGGTCCTCCTTCGCGACAGGCGCATGCGCGTTGCGTGGCTGCTGCTGAGGTACTGCGGTTTGCTCTCTGGTGTTTCGCTCGTGGGCACAGACAGCTGCTGCTGTTTCTTCTCTGCTTTCTTCGGCGTTGTGCTGCCGCTGTCGCCATCACCGCCCGTTACAGATTGCGTGTTGTTCGCCTCCTATGTGTGTTTTGTGTGTGTGTGTGTTTTGTGTGTGTGTGTGTGTGTGTGTGTGCAAGCCAGATGAGGCATACCGATCAATCATACAAGACACAAACATGCAGACACCTGGCGACATACGCATGTCTACAAGCGCGTGGTGTACGTGTGTGTGTGTGTGGTTTTGTGTGTGCACGCACCAGGAGTTGTGGATCCCTCTGCAAGCACTTTTCGACGATTGAATTGCAGAGCGACTGAATGTCGTCCTCTTCCGGGTTGAGGACAAATCCTGACACACATACGCACACATTTACACACGCACAGAGTGGAAGACGTGAGTGAATGAGCGAATGTGTGTGTGTGTTTTGTGTGTGTGAGTGTGAGTGAATGTGTGTGCGCGTGCGTGTGTGAATGTGTGTGTGAGTGAATAATGAATTGAACATTCGCTTCTGCCACTGCACCTTCGTCTCGGAGTGAGAAGATGTAATCCAGAACCTGCCGGGTCGTCATCTGGTGATTGGCGCAACGGACGAAAACATCGCATCAATGTGGGGGAAGGAATGGGCACACAGACACACACACAGATAAACAGTCACACAAACACACACGCACACAGGCACAGACACAGACACAGACAGAGACACAGACACAGACAGACAGACAGACACACACACACACAGAGACACACACAGGCACAGACACACAGACACAGACACAGACACACCTGCCAGTCCTCGGCGACGGGGTCGTCTGGGAAATCCGAAGCGTCAAAGAGATCATAACTGTCATAGACGGTGAAGACCTTGTTTGGTTTTGACGGGTGGTTGATTTGGATGTTTCGTCCGACAAACACCGGCACGAGTTGAATCTGATTCTTCTTGTGCAGGTCGACAGCAGCCTGTGCATATGGGGTGTGCATGCGTGTTTGTGTTTGCATGTGTATGCAGTGTGTGCATGAAATTGTGTGCGTGGCGTGAGAAAAAGCGTCTGGAACAAGCACAAAGTTGTCGCGATGTGTGTCCAACACCATGACAACAACCACCCCCCCCTTCTCCTCTACAGGGACGTAGTAGTCGTCATCGCCACCACCATCATCACCATCACCACAGTCATCATCATCGCACCGCAAGTTGCATGACGAGCGTGCCGTCAAAGTCGTCCGTTTGCGTGAGTGTCAGAGCGTTCTCAGAGATGAGCACGAGAAACACCTGTGCAAAGTGCAAAGGAGAAACAGAGAAGCGAAGGAGAAGAAAGGTGGAGATGGTACGCAAACAGTGAAGGTAGAATGGAATGGATAACGTGTACATGTACTCATGTATGTGTATGAGAGAGAGAGTGAGTGCGTGAGTGTGAGTGTGTGTTCATGTGCATGTGTACATGATGTGTATATGGGCACCTTTGCGCTGAGGATGGCACTGCGAATTCCCCCAAGCCACGGGTCCTCGCCAGGGACTAGCGAGCAGACAACGCGAGGGTGGTAGGGAGGGGCATTTAGTGGATGAAGCGGAAAGGGGAGAGGGATTCGCAAGCTCGCAGACAAGCATGTCTCACACACACACACACCTAGACCCGCACACATAGACAGACGCACAGACAGAGACACAGAGAGACAAACACACACATACACGCAGAGATACAGGCAGACAGGCAGATACACATGGGCCGGCACGCACCTTGGCTGAGGTCGTATTGGTCAAGGAAGCAGATGAGGTTTGATCCTGCAGACTCTGTGGACTGCATTGCATCGTACACGTCGCGCGCCAGCGCACCCTCCGTCTCAACCTGTCACGATGGCAGTGATGTGATGATGATAGTGATTGATAGGAATGAGGGTGATGGTGATGATGATGATGATGATGATGATGATGATGATGATGATGATGATGATGATGATGATGATGATGAGGGTGATGATGATGATGATGATGATGATGATGATGATGATGATGATGATGACGATGATGATGATGATGATGATGATGATGATGATGATGATGATGACGATGATGATGATGATGATGACGATGATGATGATGATGATGATGATGATGATGATGACGATGACGATGATTATGATGATGGTGATTGACAAGAATGAGGGTGATGGTGATGACAATGGTGGGGATGAAGATCAATGGTGATGGGATGGTGACAACGATGAGGTTTGGGCAATGTCAGTGCAATGAAAGCTTGCGGGTCATATACATCGTCATCATCACAGCAACACAGGTGCACGTGTCTGTACCTGATATGAGATGAAGACGTGATGGTCGCGGCGCGTTCCCGTATCATCCTCCTGCAAATCACCGAGACACAGCTCCAATTACATCATCCATTCATCAAACACAGGAGCACACCGTCAGCGCATGCGCAAACACAACCAAAGAGTACTTGATATTGATGCGTGAAAGTGTGTGTGAGTGTGTGCATTCCATTGAAGGTGTACATCCATCGTTTTGCAAAGTGTTAAGTGTGGCACTTGTCACTGGCCACCACCTCGTCTGCGTCGTTGATTTCGCCCTCAATCTGATCGTCGTGGTCAATTGCCCGGCGCAGAATCAGCCGCCTGATGGCGATGGTGGTGACGGTGATAAGACGACAGATGGTGGTCATCATGAGAATTGTGAAAGACCGCACGTGGGAGGGACGCCGCAATGCATGCAGCATCACAAACACATGCACACACACATATACACACACGCACGCACGCACGCACGCACACACACACACACACACATACACACACGCACACACACACGCACACACATACACACACGCACGCGAAACGCATGGACTGACTTTGATCCATATGTGATGGGCTCGCCTGTCCTGACGTAATGCTGCACGAGGTCGGAGATGGAGGAAAACTCCTGATCGCCGCACGCAATGACACCGCGCCGATCCTTTGTCAACTTCACGTGCAACGGAATCTGGGAAGAGATGGAAAGGGTGAGACGGGAGGGGAAGAGGGAGGGGGTGCATATGAGATGGAGGCAGGCAAGTAGCGCCGAGTAACAAAAGCACATCCACACAGACACGCACAGACAAACGTACACACAGGCAAAGACACATGGGCTGACGTACGCGCCACATGACGGACAGGATGTATTCTCCGGGAATCCTGGTCTCGTGAACCATAAAGTCACCCTCGTTTCGCAGCAGAGGCTCGGTGACTGCAACGTTGTGTGTGTGTGTGTGTGTGTGTGTGTGTGTGTGTGTGTGTGTGTGTGTGTGTGTGTGTGTGTGTGTGTGTGTGTGCCGAAGCGGGGATAGTTGCGGGCCAACAGAGAGCACGTTGCATGTGTGTTGTGGTGAGCAAGCAAAACCGCGAGCGCCACACAGAACAACAGTGCCAACAACTTTCTTGCAACAGCAGCAGCACCACCACCACCATCATCATCATCGTCATCATCATCAACACCACCACCATCATCGCAAGCGTGGCCATGCAGTAGCCACCTGCACGTGTGCGCGCACCTTCCTTGATGATCTTTGTTGATCTGCGGCCGTGATACCAGACGGCAGCCTGTAACGCCTCGTCTCCGCCGCCCTGGTGATGGTGGTGATGGTGGTGATCATGGTATCAGGGGACTTTGTGGATACGGGGACCATGGGAACAGATAGGCCACACACAGACACATAGACACAGACACACAGACACAGGTAGACGTATAAACACTCGCTCACTCGCTCACCCAATCACACACCCACTCGCTCGCTCACTCATACAAACACACCCACTCGCTCGCTCACTCATACAAACACACCCACTCGCTCGCTCACTCATACAAACACACCCGCTCGCTCGCTCACTCATACAAACACACCGTGCCCTCATGCGCACTGGCGTCGTCCTGTGCCGTTGAGTCGTCGGCGTTCGCTTCGTTCTGCTCCCTGATCTGCTGCATGAAGAACGTGAACGGCCCGAGCCCCGTCGCAGTGCGCGGTGTGCGGGCTCGCTGGTGTTGCGATGGTGTCGGTGAGTTTTGGGAATGCGTTGGTGAGCCTTGAATGGAGTGGGCAAAGGAGCCTGGGAACACGCACACGCACACAGGGACAGGCAGATAGACAGACAGAGACACCGCAAACATTCGCAAACACACACGCACAGGTACACATACACACACCACGAAGACACAGACACACACATACAAGCACATCACAAAGACACACAAAGACACACACACACACACAAACACAGACGCACACACACACCACAAAGACACAGACAAGGCACAGACATCAGTGCGCAGCATCAAAGACGTACGCTCTGGGCGAGGTCGCCAGACGTCTGTCTGCTGAGCACAGGCCGATCTTCACTCGTTTGTCTGTCACCACAAGCGGGCGCATGTGGTGTGAGGGCGGAGGGTGAAGGAATATCACGTGCATTCACGGTGTTGCAAAATCAAAACCGGGGAATGCAAACACAACAATAAGAGATACACACACACACAGACACACAAACACGTGTTTGGACCTGCGGAGGGTTTGCAGCCGGCGCTTCTCGGCGAGTTTGTCTGCCATTTTCGTCTTCAGTTGAACCAGATCCTGTTGCGAACAGCGGTGAGGGGGTCGGGGATGGTTTTTTTGGGGGGGGGGGAGGCGGAGCAGTCAGGGACGCCGGACAGGTAGATGCAAGGAGACGCGCGCACATGTTCACACACACACACACTCAGACACAGACAGACGCACGCATGCACGCACACACACACACACACACACACACACACACACACGACACACACACACACACACACACACACACACACACACACACACACACACACACACACACACACACACAGTCTCGCTTTCTCTCGCACGTGCACCAACCAGGACAATGTCTGTGCAGGATGGGCGCTCGTTCGGATCTTCGCTCCACGTCTTCATCATGATGCGGTGGAATTCCTCCGGACATTCTGCCGGACACGGGAGCCGGTAGCCATCAGCGACCTGATGCAATGCATGGACAAGACAAATGCCATGCAGTAGATTATGACACGGAAGAAGGAGTGACGATGATGCAATCAGGCACACACAGACAAGCACAAACACAGACACAGACACAGAGATATATAGTCATATAGACACACACACACACACACATACACAGAGACGATGCATGCAAGCACCTCCTGCTTGACTTGTGCGTTCTTCCATCGCACGTACGGGACGGCACCAGCGGTCATGATCTCAAAGAACACAACACCATATGACCTGACAGCAAACAGCGCACATGAACAAGGATCCAGCTGTTAGCATCACGCAATGGTGTGAACACAAGAGAGGAAACGAAGGTGTGCCAAGGGGGAGGGGCACAACCGCACGCACGCAGTGGACAGGAAAGAAGGGAAGCAAAACGAAGAAGGAAAGTAAGGTTGGATGACACCTCCAAGCCCGCACTAACACACACACACACACATACACACACGTACATACACCTACACACACCGCCTCCCCCTTCTTCTCCCTTCTTCTCCTCCTGCCACGGCCAATCCCGCGGGCGCGCGTGCTCACCAGATGTCTGTCTTCTTGGAGAGGATGCGTGTCTGCCAGACCTCTGGCGCGGACCAGCGGACGGGGATTGGGAACGTGCGATCGGACACGTCGCAGTCGGGCGAATCCGCGGCGCGCGCAAGGCCAAAGTCGGCAATCTTGAGCTGGCGGTGGTGGTTGGTGGAGGCGAAGGGATGTCAGGTGTGGCGTTGAGCCGAGTGAGTGAGTGAGTGAGTGAGTGAGTGAGTGAGTGAGTGAGTGAGTGAGTGAGTGAGTGAGTGAGTGAGTGAGTGAGTGAGTGTGTGAGTGTGTGAGTGTGTGTGTACGTGAGTGAGTGAGTCATTATGTGAGTGAGTGAGTGAGTGAGTGAGTGAGTCAGTGAGTCAGTGAGTGAGTGAGTGAGTGAGTGGGTGAGTGAGTGAGTGGGTGAGTGAGTGAGCATGAGTAACACGGTAGTGCGCATGCATACACACACACATCGACACGGGCCGCTACATCACGTCAACACGTCGCGTCTGACCTGTCCCGCCTTTGAGACGAGGATGTTTCTGGCGGCGAGGTCGCAGTGGAGAATGTTCTGGTGGTGGATGTACTCGAGACCAGCAGCCACCTCCATCGCTTTCGTCAGCGATTCCCTGACAGGTGAAAGAAAGACGGTGAATGGGCAGACGCATCGACAGATACACATGTGCAGAAAGGCATACGGACAGGCACACACAGACAGACAGACAGACAGACAGACAGACAGACACACACACACACACACACACGCACACACACACACACACACACACACACACAAGAGCCCACTACAGAGCGCTACCCACCCGAGAGAGCCCTCTTCGCCGCGCAGCACGTCTTGCAAGTTTGTGTCCATGAGCGGCATGACAATGACGTTGGGTTTCTTGCGCATCACAACGCCAATCAGACCGAGCACATTGGGATGCTTGAAGGTCCTGCGGCAGCAGCGGTGGGAGTGCGTGGTTGTGTTGGAATGTGTGCGTGTGAACAAGAAACATGCGTGTGTGTGTTTGCGCGTGCAGCTTTTCACACACTACACCACACTGCATCACACTTCACCACACACACACACATACACGTGTGACTACACAACTGCTCACTTCATGATGTCTGCCTCCTGGAAGAAGGTTTCACGCAAGTCCGGGCGCACGTTCGCTTTGAGCGTCTTGATGGCCACTTGCTGCCCTTTGTGGGTGCCAATGTACACATCGCCAAAGCTGCAGCACACAAGGTTGCGATGTGAGGGTGTGTGCGTGTGCATGTGCTAACGCTCCACGCACATAGACGTCAAGCAATCACGCAGAGAGGCAGACAGACAGACCCACCCCCCTCGCACACACACACACACACACACACACACACACACACACACCTTCCAGCGCCAATGCGGTGGTCGAGCTGAATGTCCTGAACAAAGAGCTCCCAGGCCTCAAGCACAAACAGCTTCTTGCGCGTGCTGATGAGGGCCTCCTCCAGCCACTCTAGTCGCTGCTGGTCATCGTGGGACAGGTCTCCGTCGAGAATGTACGCGTCCCCCTGGCGCTGCAGTCCAATGAAGTCCAACAGACGCTGTGCCGCCTCTGTTTCCAGCGCTCGCTTCACAGTCTGGCGGTCGTGGCGTGCGTGCGTGTGTGCTTGTGTTAGGTGCGTATTTGTGTGTGTGTGTGCACATAAAACCACCCACGTACATGCATGTAAGCAGCCATGCTCACACACACATACACACACACACACACACATACACACACAGGAGCATGCGTAACCCAAGATCTTCGGTCTTTGCTGTACTCACGGTTGAGGACGTCTGCATGCGCCGGTACAGCTGCTTCTCAGGGTGCTGGACGATGTTGTGCACCACTGTGAGCAAGAATTTGCTGCACAGCAGAAACGCGGGCTTCTCGACCTTGGACAACAGCGCCAGCGCCTGCAAGAAGTCGATGCGAATCGTGGCGTGTGAGGTAGTTATGCGTCCGTGCACACGCATGCCGGACACGTTGTAGCACCAGCTCGCAGTCCCAGCGGGCGGTCGCCTTCTCAGACAGACACACAGGCCAGAGAAGAGAGACAGAGAGAGACAGAGAGAGACAGAGAGAGACAGAGAGAGACAGAGAGAGACAGAGAGAAACAGAGACAGACAGAGAGAAACAGAGACAGACACAGAGAGACAGAGCGACAGAGAGAGAGAAAAAAAAACACATGCACACACATACACACTTGCACACATACGCACGCACAAACACACATACACAAACACAACCGCAGACAAACACAGACACACGCACCCATTTCTGCAAGTACTCTGGTCCAGCGATGACGGCAGAGTCAAGTGAACGCTGGTGCGTGAAATCACGGTGAATGGAGCGACCGGTACTGCTGCGTTGGGCAGGCTGGCGCTCCAGCGTTTTGCGGCTGCGGCGGAACATGCCTGCTCCTCTTCTTCCTTTGCTCCCGCTTCACACACTGCTGTCCTCGTGTGTATCTGTCTGTCGGTGTGTCCCCAACACCGCGAACACCGACACCTGCGAGTGAGTGATGTGATGAAAGTTGAAGAGAAGGAGTTAGCTGTTGTTGTTGTGGTTGTTGTTGCTCGATTGCTGATGTTTATCGCATATCTTCGCCAACTTTTCTACAAACACGACGACTTTTGAGCGAGGACGACACCACCTCCTCCCCTCCGGCCACTGACTGGCAGTGGTTGTCGTCTGTGCGTGACAGGTCGAAGGACTGCCGTGATCAGCGATGGGCAGTGTGAGGCGCATACGCGCCACAGAGTCGTTTGTTCTCACAGCGGCAGGGATCAGCCCCAAGGACAAAGGTGTGTGTGTGCTTGTGTGCTTGTGTGCTTGTGTGTCAAGGGTGCTGCTCACCGGTGTTGCACGTTGATGAAGAGTCTGCCAACCCTAGCCCTGACCCCACCTCACGCACACGCACCACGCTACATACGCTTAGGGCGAGTGAGGGCGCTCTCGCTGCCCGGGTCTCATGTGGAGAAGATTGAGACACTTGGGCTGTCGCTTGCCCACATGCACCGCATCCGTGACCTGGACCTTTCCTGCAACGCGCTGGAATCAACCGAAGTGTGTGTGTGTGTGTGTGTGTGTGTGTGTGTGTGTGTGTGTGTGTGTGTGTGTTGGAATGTGTGTGATTGTGCGATTGTGTTGGCTGTGATTGTGCATGTGTTTTCGTGTGCAAAAATGTATGTCTTACCTCTCTGTGTGCCAGCTGGCATTTCAAACTTTGATTGTTCGTTCATGCATGCGCCGTCGTGGTGGCATGGCATGACTGCATGCGCAGTGAGCGAGCTGAAGTGGCAGTGTGTCTCACTTGCTGTTTGCATGCCTTGCTGCAATTCTACCGCCCGCCTTGTGTAGGGGCTCGAACACTTGGCGGAACTGATGACCCTCAACTTGTACTTCAACAACGTCTCCTCGCGCCAAGAGCTGCTGCGCCTCAAACACAACCGCAAGCTGCGTGAACTTGACCTTCGCTTGAATCCCGTCTGCTCAGGTTTGTCACACAAGACAGCAGCGAGCACATGCCCCATCTTGTGTGCGTCCAATCATAGTCACACAGCAAGAGAGCGAGACACACACAGACACACACAGACACACACACACACACAGACAGACACACATACATACACAATGGACAAACAACTTGCAAGCTATGCTATGCTGCCAGTGCTGTTTATCGTTGTTTGCTTTCATGCCTCACCCCCCCCCCCCCAACATGCTGCAGACCGCAACTACAGGCTGTTCACCGTGTTCCACCTGCCCTGGCTTCAAACGCTGGACGACGTGGAAGTGACTGACCGAGAACAAAGTGTGTTTCTGTGGTGGTTTGAAGTGTTATGTGCTGCTTTTAGCTTTGTGCTGTCGTGGTCTGGCCCAACGGAGCATGGTGCAGCGGCAATACTGCTCAACCAGCAGCTCATAGCTTGTGGTTCCTCGCAATTGCCGTTACACCCACACATGCACATATTCACACACACACACACACACACACACACACACACACACACACACACACACACACACACACACACACACACACACACACACTGCACATTCTGCAAGGTGCTGCGAAACAGATCTTCGGCGACACCACAGTACAGCTTAGCAGCATGCTCAAGAGCGACTTTGTACGTTCCACTCATCCTCAGACATGTACTTGTTCAACCCTCTTCACTCTGCCACCCACCGTCACCATTCATACTCCTATCACCCATCGTCCCGGCTCACACGCTCCACGCCACCCTGTATCCACGCCACCTCATGCATGTCCCCATGCTCCAGCGAACCGCTGCCTCGAGTATGCGGTCAAGCGGGCGGCGGCGCGGCGCTGAAGTGGCTGATGATGATGATGGCGATGATGACAATGATGATGGCATTGGCAGTGACGGTGTGACGCGTCGTGGCGGTCGTGGTGATGGTCGTGGTGGTGGTCGTGGTGATGGTGATGCAGTGCGGCGCATGCTGAACGCAAGTCGCGCTCGTTTACGCGGTGATGTACGCGCCGGTCCCAGTGGCAATGGTGGTGGCGGTGGTGGTGATTATGATGGCGGTGATGGCGATGTGAACAGCAGTCACGGCAGCGGCAGCCAGCCGCTCCACATTGACGCCCTCGCCGTGGACTCGTAAGCGCAACTCGGCAGGCGGCGTGGTGATGGGTGTTCTTGATGGTGTTCTTGATACTGTTGTGGTGGATACTGTTGTGGCGATGTGTGGTGTGGTTTGCATAACAGAGAGGGTTTGGTCTGGAGTGAGGCTTGTACTGGTAGCCGGGCATGCGAATGTTTCACACCGAGCACCAACCCGTCTCCCTCTAACGTCACCACATCACCTCATCACCACATCCCCACCATGCATCATCATCAGTGTCAGCAGCACGGCCAGCGCACACGCGAGCAGGCGTCGGCGACCGTCACCGCTCGGTCGCAGTCGTGCATCATCAACAGCAGCAGCGGTAGCAGGTGGGGCGGGCGGTAGGCGTGGGGATAGAAAGGGTGATCGTGCAGTGGGCGCCGTGGGTGCGGTGGGTGCGGTGGGTGCGGTGGGTGCTGGGGTGCCAGTGGACAGCGCCGTTGGCGGAGAAATGGGGCCGACCAGTCGCCGGCATGGACGCGATCACGTTGACGGCACTGCAGCCCTCACTCCAGCCGCATCCACTCGATCAACAGCACCACGCCACGACAACACCGACGGCGATGGTGGCGGTGGTGGAAATGGTGCTGAGGATGGTGATGATGGTGGTGGTGGTGGGTATGATGGTGGGTATGGTGATGGTGGCGATGATGAGATGTCGATTGCGGCGTCCATACAGCTGCAGCGGTGCGTGTCTGAGATTATGGCGCTGTGCCGGCGGGCGGTGCTCAATCCCGAGACGATGGACGACGCGTTTCAGTCGCGTATCAGCAGCAGCGTCATGCAGCACGTGATTGCTCCCCACCGCCGCCGCCTCCACGACGCAGAAGCCCTGCAGGTACGTGTGCTTGGTGTGTGTGTGTGTGAATGAATGTGTAAATGTGTGTGCGTGAATGTGTGTAAATGTGTGTATGAATGTGTGTAAATGTGTGTGTATGAATGTGTAAGTGTGTGAATGTGCGTTTGCTCTACTCCCTTTCAATTCATGCCCACCACCACCACCACCATCACCCACATCTTTCACCACCACGACCACCATCTCCAATGACAGGAGAGCCTTGATCGGACGGTGCTGCATCTGCAACGGGAGGAGGAAGAGCGACGACGCGCTGTTGACGAGACAATCCGCACCAACACTGCCATTAAGAACATGGTACCGTGCCCTCATGCTCATGCACATGCAAGTGGATGCAAGGCAGACAGAGCGTGCGTTGGCGTGTGTGTATGTGTGTGTGTGTGTGTATGTGTTTGCTAGTACGTGAACGTGAGTGTGCTGTCGTGTGTTAATGTGTACGTGTATTCTTTTGTTCGCCCTTCACTCAGCCTTGCTCAAATTACGCCTTTTCTCTCCCTCTCCAATTACCGCACATGCACGGCACTCCCATACTCTGCCATTCCCACAATGGCCATGTCATATCCCACACCGGTCCGACAGATACAGGAAATGGGGCTACCTCTCGACCACACGCTCAAGGTGCCTCACCTGCGTACACACACGCACACACGCATACTTGTTGTGTGAACACCTGAATCCATGTATGTATGCCTTTGTGTGTGTTTCTACTTGCAATCACGCCTGCGTATTGCACTCACGCTCATGTTGTGTGCGTGTGTTGCATGTGCGTCACCATCGTGGGGGCTCTACCAACAGCCGCTGGACGCGATGAAGCAAGTCCTCCTCGATGCTCGCGAGGTGTGCGGCCTCCCCGCCTGCACGCTGCTTCTCTTCTGTTGGAGGGTGTTGCCTCTGCAGTCAGTACGCACCTGAGACACACTTGCATGTGAGTCTTCCTCGCTTGTCCGTCCATCTCGTACGCTTGACCACGTGCGTGCTCACATATTCATGTGCTTGCGTGTGCGTGTGCTTGTGTGTGTGTGTGTGTAATGTTGGGGGGTAGCTGCTGAAGCAGTACGAGTCCCAAGCTGCACAGCTGAAAGCCCAATTGCTGCAGGTACACGTGTTGTGCGTGTGTGTGTGTGTGTGTGTGTGTGAGAGAGAGAGTTTGTTGTGTGTATACGTGTGCGCTGATGCATGTATGTGTCTGTGCATGCCCGTGTGGTGCACTGTCTTGTGCCGAACAACACTCATATGTCTTTTTACGTCTCTGATGTCGCAACAGGCTTCGGAAAGCCCGCAGTTGGCAGCAGAGAACGCACATCTCAAAGCCCAGCTGCAGGCACGTATACCAGTTTGTCGTGTGTGATTCAGTTGTGTTTGTTTGTGTGCGCGCGCATGCGTGCGTTGGTTGCTTGTTTGTGTCTGTGTGATTCAGCTGTGTGTGAGGTGTGAGCGTGTGAGGTGTGAACGTGTGCATTCCCATTCTGTTTGCGCGTGTGTATGTGTGTGCGATACAAATCAACGCATAAGCTCATGTCTGTCTTCCTGTGTGTGTGTTCTGTGTCGGCGTAGGAGTCTCGAGCCGCGGAAGCGAGGCAGGAGGCGTGCTTGAAAGACCTGCAGGAGGCACAGGAGATGTTACGCCAAAGTCACAGGTGCACGCGTGTGTGCATGTGTTTGTATGTCACATGATCACAAGCGATCAAGGGAGCAACAGTCCCATGCGTGTGCTCGTTCGTAACCGCTACACGTGCTGACGTGTTTTGTTTCTACCCGCGCGCACCACCTCGACACAGGTCGCTCACGCTGAGCAATGATCAGTTGTTACGAGAGCTCGAGGAGACACGCAGCTCGCACCAACGGGTGGGTATCCACCAGTGTGCATGCGTGTTTCTGTTGGGAGTTTGTTTCTGTGTGTGCATGCGTATTTGAGAGAGTGTGTTTGAGAGGGTGTGTGTGCTTGCTGTTGGGTCTTGACACTTGCGAACGCACACAGCGCTTACTCACAAACACATACATGCACGCAAACACGCACACAGGAAATGGATCGAATGCAATGGAACTTTGAGGAGCTGCAGCGCACCATGGATATGATCAAGTCACAGAGCCCCCACCAGCAATCAGGGGACGCGTCATGGCAACATCGACAGCAGGAACAACAACAGGAGCGATTATGAACAAGTGCGGACGCGAGTACCGAGGATCATTGTGCATCGGGCATGTAGCACTTGTACACACAGACAGACACAAACAGACACAGACACGTGCAGACACAGACACACACACACACACAGACAGAACACACAGACAGAACACACAGACATACACACACAGACACACACAGACACACACACACACAGACACACACACACACACAGACGCAGACACACACCCAAATGGTCGCCTGAGTCAGCACTGTTCATAAATGAAAGGTTTGTGCATTTTAGGATTTTTCCTTGGCAGCGTCCATAATAAAAGAGGCATACGAATTGTGGGGAAGATCTTGTCGGATGTTCCTTTTTCCACACGCGAGCTCGAACACAAGCAGCACACGAGACCACCTTCCCTCTCTCCTCTCAAAGCTCCACCATGGCCAAGAAGGGCAAGAAGACGGGTGATAACCTCAACACCAAGCTCGCTCTCGCGATCAAGAGTGGCAAGGTATGAGGAAGGTGCGAGTGTGTGATTGTCGCTTAGAACGAGCAAAGCATCCGTGGAAAAAAGCACACACCACCCACACAACCCAACGAACACAGAACACCCCCAGCAGCAGCAACCCCAAACACACCCACGTGCACGTGGCTGCCGGCTACCGCAACTACACCTGCCATGACAGCAGCAGCGTCGGTGCCGGTGAGCGTTGCAACCCCCGTTTACTCCTACGTGTCTTCCACGCACGTGTTGCCGCAAGGCCGAGGAGTTTGTGGGCGCGCAAGTCTCATCCACCATTTCAAGACGCAGTGGCAGAGAGGCATGATGAGCAGAAATGGATGGCCATAGATAGACAAAGGCGTGTTCGAAGCACACAACAGCACCAGCACCAGCATCGCTGCAGCAATGTGACGTGTGGATGGAAAGTGTGGCAACTGTACATGTTTATGTGTGTCCTGTGTATTGTTTGTGCGTGTGCGTGTGATGCGCGAAGATGATGGATGCTGACGACGGAGATGATGGCGCAGCAAAGGCCTGAACCTGCTCGTTTCGGTGTGCGTGCAACTGTAGAGAACACCATCAGCAGCAGAAACAGCAAGCAGACCGCATCAGCTCACACAGTCAGCACCAGCAGCTCGTTCTTCGCTCTAAGCAGTGTTTGAATGAGTCGTGGCATCATTGTTTGACATTGTCGTTTGCTGACCTTGTTTTTGTTGCGCATTGTCAATGTTTGCCATGCTTCTGTGTCGGCTCTGTGCTTGCTCTTCCCTCCAATGCAGTATGTGCTTGGCTACAAGCAGACCCGCAAGATGCTTCGTCTTGGCAAGGCACAGCTCGTGATCATCGCCAGCAACGCCCCCGCTCTGAGGTTCGTGCAAAGGCCTACGCAAATCTGATATTGGATGTTTTGTGCGCGTGTTTGTCTGTTTACTGGTTGTGCTGTGGCTGTGAACAGCCTGTACTATTGTCCCGCGTCAGTGAGCTTGTTATGGTGGCCGTCGTGCTTGTGGCTGTGTGGCTGTTGATGAAGTTGTACGTGCGTTTGTGGGTAGCTGTCTATCATTACCTGTGTTTGAAGGGGATTGCCCTTGCACTCATTGTCACTCAACAAACCCAACACACTGGTTTGCTTGTTCTGTATCGTTCTCATTATTGTTTCTGTCATCTTTCTGGCCTTGTTACCTGTTGCTTCCCCCAACCTGGCGTGCGCCTTTTGTTCATGTGATTGGCGCGTGAGCAGGAAGTCTGAGCTCGAGTACTACGCTCTCCTGTCCAAGTCTCTTGTGGAGCACTTCAAGGGCGACAACATTGAGCTTGGCACGGCCGTCGGTCGCTACCATCGCGTCGGTGTCCTCACCATCACGGACCCTGGTGACTCTGACATTGTCCGCAGCCTCCAGCAGCAGCAGGCATAAGCATGTTGCCTCCGCCTGTATCGTTTGGTTGCTGTAGACATTGCTGTTCTTGTGTTGGAGTAAACGCGCCACCCTAATCCCCTGACAATCTGGCCACAGACAAACCAGCTTGACACGTGCTCCAACTTCATTTGGA
>NW_004754931.1:328838-341848 GCF_000188695.1 Salpingoeca rosetta | reverse complement strand
CGCGACACACACACACACACACACACACACACACACACACACACACACACACACACACACACACACACACACACACACACACACACACACACACCTCGTCACCGCATCTGCGCAGGCGAAGCGCGGGTATCTTATATCTGGCGGATTTGTTGCGGTCGTCAGCATTGTGCTCGGCGCCGTGCTCGTGTTGGGGGTCCCCGAAGACAAATCAAGTACGTACATGTTGATGGTGGCGACAGTGGTAGTGATGGTGATGGTGGTGGTGTTTGAGGGCAATCGGGTTGTTGGCGCATCGCTTGCTGTGTTGGGCCTCACAGGTTACTGACTTTTGTGATTGTACGTGTGTGTATGTGTATGTGTGCATGTTCCTATGTGGCTGTCTGTCTCCTGCCTCCCTTTTACATTTGTGTGTGTTTGTGTGTGCAAAGTCAAAATCCCGCCGCCACAGTCCTTCTGGAAGACCTTCAAGTCGCTTCTCAAGCACAAGACATACAGGGTAGGATTCGCAGCAAAGCCTACCTGCGAGATGTTTTGCGTGTGTGTGTGTGGGGGGGGGGGGGGACGGTGGTGGTGGTGCGCACATCTATGCGTACATGCATGCGTACGTGTATGCGCTCAATCAAGTTGATGATGTACTTCTCTTCTATGCTGTTGCGTCTCTTCTTCATTCCCTGTGCACATACGCATACGCACACATACGCACACACATCGCAGACGTTGACGCTGATGTTTTTGTGGGCGTGGATGGCCAACAACGTCAACCAGGTCTGCTCTCAACCGTGGTGATGCAGTCGCGCAATCGGCGGTGATGAATGTGTCGAGCGTCAACACACACACACACACACACACACGTACACACACGTACACACACACACACACACACACACACACACACACACACACACACACACACACACACACGCGCGTACTCATTCGAAATCTGCGCTTGCATCTCGTCATTGGTTGCTTCAGACGAACTTCATTCTCTGGTTGAATCACGGGTTTGGGCTCGCAGGCGATTTCCAATACTTCCTGGTGCGCTCAACTTGCTGCTGTTGTCATCACCATCGTCACGGCAATTACTGCACACACATATCCACATATCCACACATACCTACCTCGTATGAGCCTCATAATCATTCGTGTACACGTTCTACGTACATCTGTGTGTGCGTGTGTGTTCAACAGATTACGCTGCTGTGCACGACGACGGCGACGCTTCCGCTCTGGTTCAAAGTGATGAACAAGATCGGCAAGCCCCTCAGCTTTGCACTCGGCCTCGTGGTGCGTACGTGTTGCTGGGCGTTGGTTCATGTGTGGATGCGCGTGCTTGTGTGTTGTTGTTGCGTAACCTTCTCAGTGCTATGTGTGCATGAACCTACACCGGCCCGAGCAGCATCAGCACTAACCGCCCTGCCCTGTGTCTGCATTCATCAACGTCACCACCATAACCACCACAACCACCACCACCACAATATCACGATGCGCAGATTCAGGTTCCGTGGACAATGGCCAACTTCTTTCTTCCAAGCGACACCCAACCCTGGGTCATTCACCTCGGAATCTTCACAGGTGTGCGCATGGTGTGTGCGTGCGTGTGTGTGTGTGTGTGTGTGTAGGTGTGTGTGTGTGCACGTGCGCGCGCGTAACTCTCCGAACACTTGTCGCAAACGCTATCCTCACTGTGCCCCCCACGACTTTGACCACGACCACGACCACGACCACAACCACCAACGACCAACAACGACCACTGTGACTGCGACGCTTAACTGCAGCGTCGATTGGGCTGGGCGCTGTCTATCTCATCCCGTGGGCAATGCTTCCCGATGTCATTGGTGCGAACACGTGTGATTGTGGTCATGCACCTGCACTCGCGCCAATCCACCGCCGTGTGGCCTGCTTTATTCCAGCAGTCGTCACACGGCAACCCCTTGTGTGAAACAACCTGCCACTCACGCACACCATCACATCACTCCCCCCCTTCCGTCATCATCGGTGTTTCGCTTCAGATGAGGCAGAGTGGCGTTACGGTACACGCAAGGACTCCGTCTACTACTCGTTCTTCGTCTTCTTCCAGAAGTTTGGTTCGGTGAGTCCTGCAATCATCACGATTTGGCCGTGTTGTTGCATGTGTGTATATGTTTGTGTGTGTGTATATGTTTGTGTGTGTGTGTTGCATGTGTGTTGCATGTGTGTATATGTTTGTGTGTGTGTGTGTGTGCGTGCGTGCGTGTTGCATATGTGTGTGTGTGCATGTGTGTGTTTTACTCCTGTTTGTTACGGTCGTTTGTTTCCACAACGTCACCATCTCTGACACCATTCCACCGCCGCCTTCACCACCCCCTCTTCTTCCAGGGCATTGCCATTTCGCTGTCGACCCTCGCCCTCAACTTTGCCGATTACAAGACGAAGCCGTGCTGCGGCGTGGTAATGAAATGCACTTGCAGCGCTGCCAACACAATGCACACACACACACACACACAATGTACAAGCACATGCACAATGCACACACATGCACAATGCATACGTCGCATGCGTCCCTCCGTCGCTCACATTCTCGCGTTGCAACATTCATCATCGTCATCATCATCATCACCACCATCATCATCATCATCATCACACACACACACACACACACAGCCGCAACCGCCGACCGTGCGCGAGACGCTCAAGTATCTGGTGTCTGTGGTGCCCACCATTCTCCTCTTCCTCAGCTTGGTCAGCCAGTCAGGCGTGCGCGTGCGTGTGTGTATTTGTCTAGTGAGTGAGCGAGTGAGTATGTGTGTGAGAGAGAGAGAGAGAGAGAGAGAGAGAGAGAGAGAGAGTGTGTGTGTGTGTGTGTGTGTGAGTGTGTGTGTGCATCATGAACACCTCGTTTTTGCTCTGCCTTGACAAGTTGCGCACCTCACCGTATCTGTTTGTGCACATGTGTGTCCGCAGCTGTTCACGCGCTATTACGAGCTCGGCCCAAAGCAGACGCTGCTCATCAAGCAGAAGCTCGAGGAGCGGTGAGCGTCAATGCCATGCGTGGATACGAATCCTGGTTTGACCTGTTTGTTGTTGCTGCCGCCATACCTTCATGCTCACACACACACACACACACACACACACACACACACACACACACACACACACACACACACACACACACACACACACACACACCATACTAGGCGGAAGCGGCTGCAGTCTGAGGCGGTGGACGAGACGGTGCCGCTGCGCCACAATGCCGACGAGTCGCCAAAGTCAAACGGATCGTTGACAATGGACGAGGACCCAATACAGTCGTCATCATCAGTCTAGGGCGCCGTGCTGTTGTCGCTTCGTGTGTGTGTGTGTGTGTGTGTGTGTGTGTGTGTGTGTGTGTGTGTGTGTGTGTGTGTGTGTGTGTGTGTGTGTGTCAACGTGTTCACTTGCTTGAATGTTCAGCTTGTTGCTTGTTTGAGGATTGTTGTGGTGGTGATGTTGACAAGAACGAGTCGCGGGGCGTGAGAATGTATATGTGTGTGTGTGTGTGTGTGTGTGTGTGTATGTGTGTGCAATGTGGTGGCATTGTTCTCGCAGTGAGCGACAGGCCACCGTGCACACGCCAGCATGGTTATCGTTGCCACCCTTCCTCTTCTTCCTCTTTTTGCTTCTTCTTTCCCCTCTTAGTTTCGCTGCTTGACGTAAGCAACACACTCAGACAAAGCTATCTGACACCCATGCTTGTCGTTGGCGGCTAATGCGGGTGGTTCGATGATGTGACGGCGTGGCGTGGGCTGACAAAGATTTACACTGCATAACAGAACACGTTTGTCATCCACAGTGGCCTCACGACGACAACATTTGAAGCAGCAACAACACACGACCCAGCAGTTTGCGCGGGGACGAACAGTCGAATAAGGGCGACGTGAACAGTACTACAGTACACAAAACACACAAAGTCAAACCACAAGCGCACAGTCACACCTCAACACGGAACACGCACACACACACACACAGACACAGAGATTCACACACGTACGAACAACGACACCAACGGAGCGGCGCAGTTGTGGCCTCAGATGAGCTCAGCAACTGCATTGAGTTGACCGGGGGGGGGGTTGAGGGATAAAGGTGAGGGTCAGCGAAAAGCAAAGGAGCGTGGATGTGACAGCAGAAGCGGCAGCTGTAAAAGCACACACACACACACACACACACACACACACACACACACACACACACACACACACACACACACACACACACCGCGCGCGCGCGCGCACACGTTTCGCCGCGCAGCCAAGGGTTCGCGTCACGCACAATGAATTGGAGCCTTAACGGTCCGTCCATCCTGTACAGTAGTCCGCCCCAAAGACGCTTAGCGAGCCTTAGCATTCAAAAGATTGCGACCCCTAGGCCAGTGCGTTATCTAGCCACTCGTCCGAGCCTCCAATCCTCAGTGGCTCTGTTCCAGATGTTGAGGGTAAACGTCGACACTCGGGACTATATATCGGCTGGATTGTGGCGTCGCAGTCTCGACGATGTTGGGCTATCTTATCAAGTGCGGTATGTATTCACGCCCCACTCTTGACAAAGCGAAGGTTTGGGTAAAACGCTGGCGTACGCCATGCTGAAAGGCGTGGGCTGCAGAAAGACGGTTTAGCGCGTGTAAAGATGTATCCTGACGGTGACCAGGTTGCGCAATAGGCGTGCGACCTCCATGGCTTCACAGCTCATTGGCCGTAAATGCTCGGGTGGACTCAATCCAGCTCACGAGGAAGAGGTAGAGTATCTGGGAAAAGGAGTTCTTCTAGAGCGTGCCAGACCGTGCTTGAATTATTGTCACGGAGCTAGACCTATGGTGGAATACACGCGCAAACCGGGAAACAGAATGCGTGTGGGTACCAGGCGGCCCGAGCTGCGAGGTCTAGCACAGGGAATAAGCTCATTCGGTACGGGCTCCGGCCGGTTAGACATCGACCCAAGGAGAACGTATTCGCAGTCATCGTGTGTGTGTGTGTGTGTGTGTGTGTGTGTGTGTGTGTGTGTGTGTGTGTGTGTGTGCGTGTGCGTGTGCGTGTGTGCGTGTTCGTACCGGTGAATGTAGAGCTCGCGGTTGTTGGGGAGGTCGTAGTTGATGACGAGCGACACCTGAAGTGGAAAACCAAAAGTCCATCACGTGCACATGTCAGAAAAGGCGCCGTGCGTCCACAATCCACGGACGAAGCAAGACGGGCTCCACGATCGCCACCATCCAGCACCACCGCCATCATTATCGACCACGCATCAACGGCCATCCACACCACCAACCACCATCCATCAATCCAGCATCCATCAACCGACCAGCCATCCGTCCACATCAGCAGCAACTGACCTGCTGGACATCGAGGCCGCGGGCCCAGACGTCGGTGGTGATGAGGACGCGGGTGGCGCCGGACCGGAACTCCTGCATAATCTCATTGCGCTTCTTCTGCGGCATGTCGCCTGCAGCCAGCAATGATGGTGGTGGTGGTGATGGTGGGTGGGTTCGCGGTGGTAGGTGGTGATGGTGGGTGGGGGGAGGCGGTGGGTGGGTTCGCGGTGGTAGGTGGTGATGGTGGGTGGGGGGAGGCGGTGGGTGGTCGCGGTGGTAGGTGGTGCTGATGCGAGCGGAAGGAAGGCCTGCGGCGACAACCACCGGCCCAGCACAACCACCGTCATTGCAGCGCACATGCGCCAGCCCACGGGCAACCAACACGATCACCATCACCATCACGACGACGACTGCAATGCGCATGCCAATGACAACAGCGATGATGACAGCGCTGATGACAGTGGGCGGTAACAACGTACCGTGCATGGAGGAGACGGTGAAGTTTGCCTCCTTCATCTTCTCAGTGAGCCAGTCGACCTTGCGGCGCGTGTTGCAGAAGATGACAGCCTGGCGGTGGCGGAGTGGATGAAGCAGAACGGCAGGTGGTTGCATTAGTCATGGGTGCAAAACAAGCGGGGCTGTCAAGCGAAAAGGTAGGACCTGAGAAGAAGCAGCACAACAGAGGCACACCCAGGCACACAGGCGAATACACAACCACACACGCAGGCACACACCATCACACAGACACAGACACATGCCGGAATGCGGACCTGTGTGATGGTGAGTGTGTCGTAGAGGTCGCAGAGTGTGTCAAACTTCCATTCTTCGCGCTCAACGGCAACGAAAAACTGCTTGATGCCTTCAAGCGTCAGCTCATCACTGGCCAACACAGCACATGGTCATTAAGGGAGGAAGGGGAGAGGTGTGAGGGATAAGGGGGGAGGACGCTTGCGCGCAACAACGGGCGCGACACAACAATGATATTGGCGGTGATGACGGCAGCGTTGGTGGTGGTCACAGTCACAGTCACGAGCACAGTCACAGTAGCGGTCACAGTAGCGAAAGAGGGAGCACTAACCGCTTGACGAGGACGCGGACGGGGTCTGTCATGAACTTGGTTGTCATCTCGAGCACCTCATGCGGCAGGGTGGCGCTGACCAGCACAACCTGCGTTGCTGGCGGGAGATAGCGGTAGATGTCGTAAATCTGCTCCTTGAAGCCTGTGCGATGGTGGTGCAGGTGGTGGAGGTGGTGGTGATGGGAGAGGTTGTGCGCAAGTGAGAGAATGAAGTGAAGCAAAGCGAGCCCTTGTACTGGCACAGGTGCACACACACACACACACGCGCACACGCACGCACATGTGCACACATTGACACATACAAAAATACACACTCATTTTCACACACACGCACGCGCACACACACACACACACACATACACACGTACACACACCTTCGTTGAGCATCTCGTCGGCCTCATCGAGGATGAGCATCTTGATGGAGCGCGTGCGGAGGTTGCGGCGCTGGATCATGTCAAAGACGCGACCAGGGGTACCGGACACAATGTGCTGGCCATAGTCGAGCTTGCGAATGTCCTCGCCAATGCTCTGGCCGCCAATGCACGCGTGGCACTGGACGCTCATGTAGTCACCGAGTGCAAGCACAACCTTCTGGATCTGCACGGCAAGCTCGCGCGTGGGCGAGAGCACCAGCACCTGCGTCTCCCTTGTTGTGGTGTCGATGGCCTGCAGCGCGGAGATGGAGAACGTGGCCGTCTTACCCGTACCAGACTGGGCCCTGTGGGGTTGTCATTGTTCGTGTTATTGAGGCACATGGAAGGGGGGGGGGAGCAATCATGTGGGCTGTGAGGGTCATGCAATCGCACGCACAAGCGCACGCACAAGCGCGCGCACACGTGTGCGTGTTCACAGTTGTACATGCGGCAAAGCGAATTCTCACGCGCATGCAGGTGCATGCACACATGTGCACACACGCACACACGCGCGCGCGCGCACACACACACACACACACACACACACACACACAAACGCACTGGGCAATGACGTCGCGGCCCTTGGTGATTGGCTTGATGGCACGCTGCTGGATAGCAGATGGGCGCTCAAAGCCATATGCGTAGATGCCGCGCAGAAGGTCCTCGCGCAGACCGAGCGCATCAAAAGTGGGCACAACCTCGACCTGACACCGTCGATGAACGACAACACACGAGCGAGGACAGTACACGGAATGAGCCAGCGCACTCGTTCACACACACAAACACAAACAGGTGCACAAAGACATCAGGGACACACACACACACACACAATACATACATACACACACAAGAGCAGGGATGCACCTCCTTGCTGGTCTTGAACTCGAGGTGCTTGTCTTTGAGCCGCGACATGATCTGTGTTTCTGTGTGTGCAAGTTGCTGAGTTGTGGTGCTGTGTGCTGCGTGTGCTGTGTGTGTGTATGTGTACATGTGTGTATGTGTGAAGTCACAGTGGTGAGTAGGGAAACATTGTCACATCCCTTTGCACGCACACCAACAGCGGGTACGTGGAGGAGGACACACCACCCACCCACACACAGCACAGCAAGCAGAAGCACCACAAGCACGCCGCGCTCGTTCTCATCTCTGCTGCTCACCCTCTCTCTCGCTGAACAGGAAAAAATAATAATTCTCCTTCGGATGGGCCCGTACCATACAACAGCGCTGCGGCTTTACGGTTTGCGACAGCACAAGCTGCGGTCCACTCTCAACACAGCACAGCCGATAGAAAGCCAGCCAGGGCGAGTCCACGCAGCCACACCACCCACCCACGACAACCCAAACAAACACACACACACACACACACACACACACACACACACACAAGCCATGCACACGCCTGCGGCGTCGCATCAGCGACGACGGTCCAGTGGTGCGCGGGAGCACCAGTGCAGTTGTCGGTGTTCCGTCTCGATGGTGGCATTTGTGGCTGCAGTGGCCGTCGCTGTGACGGTGCTGTGCTGCGTTCCCCAAGTTGCACATGCAAAGCCGACATCTATGACACACCACGCGCGCGGTCGGCGCGAGCACACGACCGACACGTTTGAGTGCTTGTACAACGGAGGGGCGAATGGTACGTGCAACGGAACGACGCGGTTCATCCACGAGATCTTCATGGGCCGCTGCTTTGACTGGATCCGGCAAAACGTGCGCATGTCCGCGTCAACGACAGTGGATTGCTTCCAGGCGTGGGCGGCATTCAATGCCAGCGTCCGCTCGGATGGGTTTAAGTTCGAGCCGTTGCTGCAGCTCATGCCACCCGAGACCACGGAAGGCACGCCCGGCGTGCTGTGGTCTGGCCTGGACCTCTCGGAGCGAACATCCACGTCCATCAGCTCCGCGCTGCGCGACGCCGTCAGGGTGATCACCGGGGAAGACGGAAACGAGGAGCCAATCGGCGTTGCGCTGGAGCTGACCCATGTCGGGTACATCTTGGACGACCTCAGGTTTTGCCCTGGTGCAGCGGGCGACGACTCAGACACACCCATCCTCCCGACGGAGCAAGGGTTCAACCACCAGTGCTGCTCGTTCACGGACGGGCCGCAGGGGGAGTTTTGGATGCAGGCGTCGGACTGGTTTGCAAACTCCTTCAAGGAGGCGTTCCACATCCTGCTCAATTACAGGGATGGCTGCGAGCACGCGTTCCGCACAGACAGCATCCTTGCGCACGAGGTGAGCCAGATTGCGCCGTGCACCCGGTGCGATGGCAAGGGCCGCGATTGTGACAAGTGCTCCGTGCACGTGTGGGTGGTACGGCGACGCGCCTGTCAACAGGATAAGTCCATCCACGAGCTGATGCAGCGCCTGGAAGGGTGCGTCTTTTGTTTGTGCACGTGTGTGTGTGCATTTGTGTGCATGCAAGTGCGTGTGTGTGTGTGTGTGTGTGCGTGCATTTGTGTGCGTGTGTGCATGCAAGTGCGTGTAGGCGAAGCGTGCTTCTTTACTAAACCGGCTTGCTTTGTTGTTGTTCCGGCACTGACGCTGGCTTGCCTCAGCATAATGCTCACCCCCCTCACGCAACCATTGCTCCCCCTTCTCAACACGAAACGCAACCCCCCTACAATCTCCCCCCCCCCTTGGAACCACAAAAGGAAAAACTATCGCGTGGAGTGCATTGACGGGCAGACGGACAACGGGGACAAGCGCGAGCGGCTGGTCAGGGCAGCGTGCGAGGTCGACAAGAACGGCGAGCTGTGCACCAACGCCGTCAGCGGGGACAAGAAGGTCAAGATTGCCGGCATTGTGGTGGGCGCGCTGCTTGGCGGGATGGCACTGGGCATGGCTGTTTACTATGCACACCGGCACTTTAAGCTTCAAAAGTTTCTGCTGCAGTTTGATCAGAGCAAGGAGGACAAGCAGCTTGTGTTGGATGACCCTGATGAGTGGGCCAACACGGGGTACTTTCCCTTTGAGGGCGACGCAGATGCCGTTGACTACAACTCGTCGTCACTGCTCAGGCCAATGTCCTCTTCGGGGTAGTCGCCGACACGCACGGCCTTTGGCTTGAGGAACGCGCCGTACTTGGGCGGGCACGAGAAATACCGCACACCCTTCACGCTGCACTCGTGGTGGTGGTGATGATGGTCATGGTGGTGGTTATGGTGTTGACAAGTTGTTGTTGTTGTTGTTGTTGTCGTCGTCGTCGTGGTGGTGGTGGTGGATGGGTGCGCATGAGTGTGAGTACGTTGCGGCTGCTTGATGGTGATGGTGGTGGTGATGGTGATGGTGATGGTAAGGAGAGGAGCGTTCTTTGGTTTCTGTTCTTGTGTTTGCTTAGCAAGTTGATTGGGGGGGGGCGGCGTGTGATGTTGATTGATTTGTTTCCATGTGGAACCATTAAATGCACGTGAACCACACACCTTCCGTCATTCTTTCCAAACGGCTCGTCCAGCTGCACGCCAATCCACAAGCCCTCCTTGAACTCCGTCGGCCCTAAACGTGTGTGCGTGTGTGTGTGTGTGTGCATGTGTGAGCTGATGCAGCAGTCGCGTTTGGCGTGCCGTATCCTCGCTAACAGCAGCAACAACAACAACAACAACAACAACAACAGCAACAACAACAACAACAACAACAACAACAACAACAACAACAACAACAACAACAACAACAACAACAACAACAACAACAGCAACAACAACAACAACAACAACAACAACAACAACAACAACAACAACAACAACAACAACAACGACAGCGAACATGACAGCAGGTGATGCTCCAACACACCGATGAACCGCACGGTGCCGCGCTGCGTGCCCTTTGTGGTGTCGCACTCGCATCGGTCGCCAACCTTCATCGCCTTCACCATATCCTCCTCCTCTTTCTGCGCCTCTTCAAGCTGATCGTGGTGATGAGACAAAAGAGGGCGAGGGTGACGGTGAGGGGGGCGGGTGGGTGAGCGCGTTCAAAATATCAAGTGCACTCGTGCTCGTGTGTGGATGGTGGCGGGAATGTAGACAGACAACAACCGAGGCAGTAGGCACTCAGGGCCGATCGCCTGGATAGATGCACACAGACGCACACAGACACAGACACAGACACAGACACAGACACAGACACAGACACAGACACAGACACACACACAACACACAGACACACACACACACACACTCGCACGCGCACCTGTTTCTGGTATTCCGGGTCGAAGCGACCAAGCTTCATCTTCTCTTTGAACTCGCGGACGGTGCCGCGACGCGTCTCGTACTCTTCCTCCGTCAGCTCAAACTTCTTCACCTTGGACACATCGTCAAACTCACCCACGGTCGCACTCGGGTCTGTGTTCTCAACCTGGCGAGTGATTGTCAAAAGGAAGGAGAAAGGCGATCGTGTGTGTGTTTGTGTGTGTATGTGTGTGTATGTGTGTGTATGTGTGTGTGTGAATATGCGAATGTGTGTGAGTGTGTGGGTTTGTGAATGTGTGTGTGTCTTTGAAGCGATGCCCGCGGTGCCTGACATTTGTCCACTGGCCTGACATCGCGGCAGCACAATCTCGATGGCACTTACGAAGAGGCTCATGAAGTCGCGGACGGGAAAGGCGCCGAGCATGGTGTCATCACCCTCCATGGTGCACACATTGTTTCCAGTCTCATCCTTGAGCTTCAGCCGCATCGAGGCTGCAGGGATGCCGACCACAAGCTCCAGCTTTCCCTGTCCAGGCAACATCGCAAGCAAACGGTCGAGGAACCACAGGCACACAACACACAGCGCACATGGGGTGAGTGCTTCGTGTCACAGACACACAGGGAGACAGACACAGACACAGAAACACGGAAACAGAGAAACACACACACACACACACAGGCACAGACACAGACACGCAGACACACAGGCACAGACACAGAAACACAGACAGACAAACAGACACACACACTACACACACACACACACACACACTACACACACACTACACACACACACATACACATACACACACACACACACACAAACATACAACACAGGTTCTCACCTTGACATCGCCGAGCGTGTCGCTCTTGTTGAAGCGCTTCTCTGCGTGCACCTTGGCCGTCGAGCCAGACACCAGCAGCGTCACCACCGTCATCTTTTTGGTGCTTGTTGTGTGAGTTGGAGAAACCGTTTCCAAGTGTCCTAAAAATAGGACACACAAGGCAATGTGACTTGTGTGTGTGTGTGTGTGTGTGTGTGTGTGTGTGTGTGTGTGTGTGTGTGTGTGTGTGTGTGTGTGTGTGTGTGTTCTCGCATTCACTCACTCACTCCTCGCAAACTGCCTCCCTTTATCTCCAAGCAGCACACGTCACAGGTCACGCGTCGCACAGAGCAGAGGAGTTCAGTGTTTATGCAACCAGATATGCACATGAACACCGAGTCGAAGCAAGCGCGAGCAAAATGAAAACAACGACACAAAGCCAAACAAGACAGTAAGGAGAGGAGGGGAAGGGGAAGGGGAAGGGGCAAAGCAAGCCAAAACACAGTTCAACAAGTACACGACCATCACCATTCCACAACACTGAATACCACAACGACAAGCAAACCACCACACGCGAGCATCACACGTGAGCCTCACAGCACACCATCACCATCAGCACCACCACCATCATCATCATCATCGTCGTCGTCGTCGTCGTCACCATCAACACCACCATCATTACCAGCTCCACCGCAGCAGCACAGCAAGTCTACTTGCGGTACCACATCTGGAGGGACTTGTCGCGCTTGATCTTCTTCTGCAGCTGCAAGAGCCCGTACAGCAGCGCCTCGGCGGTGGGCGGGCACCCGGGCACGTAAATGTCCACGGGCACAATCCGGTCGCACCCGCGCACAACCGCATACGAGTAGTGGTAGTACCCGCCGCCGTTGGCGCAGCTGTCGTGCAGTGACGATGAGGACAGGTGATGAAGAGGGAGGGGGGTGGGCTTGGTGAGAATGGAAGGTGGTGCATACGGAAAGGAACAAGCACACTGTGGCAAGCAAGACTACGTGTTAAAAATATGGGCACACATCCTGACACACAATCTCTCTCTTGTTCACACAGACACATTCACACATTCACAGACGAGCAGGGTGTGGGCTGACCTTCCCATGGAGACGACCCAGCGGGGCTCGGGCATCTGATCGTAGACCTTGCGCAGGGCAGGCGCCATCTTGTTGGTCAGGGTGCCGGCAA
>NW_004754931.1:313838-323838 GCF_000188695.1 Salpingoeca rosetta | reverse complement strand
CGTGTGTGTGTGTGTGTGTGCGTGAGTGTATGTGTCTGTGTGAGTGAGTGAGCGTGAGTGTGCTGTAGGTTTTGTGTGTGATCGTTTGCTCATGGCAGACCACCCTCACGACCACCCCCGTAATCGCCGTCACCGCCATGATAGATTCGATCGAGTCGCCAGAAGATGTCCGCCAGTTTGTGTTTGGCAAGGTGCGATATACCATCACCCATGATGTCAAAGCCACTTGATTGCGTGATCGCGATGTTGACCTTCTCTCTCTCTCTCTCTCTCTCTCTCTCTCTCTCTCTCTCTCTCTCTCTCTCTCTCTCTCTCTCTATCTCTCTCTCTCCTCACATCACCTTATTCTGATGATGCGTCGTACTTGCTGTGTTGATTGTCACCCGTGCAGTTGGAGAGCATTGCAAAGGCCAAGCCGTCCGCAGCGCAGCAAGAGGTTGGTCGGCCACGCACACACACACACATGCACACACACACACACATGCACACACACACACATCACAATCACCTGTTCAGCACTCATGTATTGACCACCACGTGTCACCTCCGTGCAGGCGGATGCGCCTGTGATTGCATTCCGCCGTCTCTTCCAAATGCCGCCCGAGGAGCGACTCGTAACTTGTGCGTGCGTACGCGTGGTGGTGATGGTGGTGATGGTGGCGGCGGTGGAGGTAGTGGTGGTGTTGGTGGTCGTCGTTGTCGTCGTCATCGTTGTGATGGTGGTGATGGTGGCGGCGGTGAAGGTAGTGGTGGTGGCAGTTGTTGTTGTGGTTGAGGTGTTGGTGGTGGTGGTTTCGGAGGTGGCGCTGGTGATGCTGCGCAAATGCGCTTGGAAGAGCGTATTGTGAGACATGGCCGCGACTGAGTTCAATTCGCCCTTTTGCTTATTGTTGTATGCAATCACGCACTCGTGCACCCATGCATACACACACATGCACACACCTGCAGCGTGTCTGTGCAACTACTGGAGCAACAAGCACACGATGCCGAAGAAGGGTTGGCTGTATGTGTCTGTGAACCACTTCAACTTCTACTCGTTCATCTTGGGGGAGGAGGTTCGACTGTCCATCCCGTGGACACACGTTGTTGGCGTGGTCGAGGTGACACGCTTCATGGCTCCAGCCATCCGTATCACAACCAGCACGCACAAGGTGGGAGAGTGGGGATTTGGATTACGTGTGTGTGTGTGCGTGTGTGTATGTGCGTGTGTATGTGCGTGTGTGTGTATGTGCGTGTGTATGTGCGTGTGCGTGTGTGTGTATGTGCGTGTGTATGTGCGTGTGTGTGCGGGTGCCTCGATCTCACACCTCTTCCCACCACCACCATCACCACCACCACCACCACCATCATCGTCATCATCATCATCATCACCACCACCACCACCACCACTACTGCCACTACAGCACGTGCTGTCGTCTGTGCCGGATCGAGAGATGATGCTACAGCTCTTCTATCAGCTCACAGCAAAAGCCATGAGCAGGTGCACTGCCCACGCCTCTGTACTGATGGTGGTGTATTGGTATTACTGCCTTTCACGCACGTGTGCCTACGTGTGCCCGTCTTGTCACGAGCAGTCCTTCGCTTGCTCTCACATCACACACACACATACACACACACACACGCACACACACACACACACACACACACACACACACACACACACACACACACACACACACACACGCACGCACATGTATATACATGTCGCATCAGGCTGCTTGAGATCTCTGACGACGCGTTCAGCTATCTCGACACGCTCGAATACGAGACGCAGCTCATGCGCGACGAACACGTGCGTCGCACCGCTGCAGTCGGATGGTGGTGGTGGTGGTGGTGGTGGTGGTTGTGAACGGGTGCTGATCTGACCCAATCGTGGTCGTGACGGGCACACCTTCCTATTCCTTGGTGCCTTCGCATTCCACACGATTGCACACGCAGGCGATTTTGCACCTTCCCTCCCCTCACCTGATCCATCTCATCTTCGTGTTGTATTGTCCACGCAGGCGGAGCGCGATGTGCCGGATGACCGCTTGTTTGAATACTACTGCCACCAATACGAAACGCAGGTATGGTGTTGGTGCAGCTGCGTTCCTGACATGGCTGTTGGGCATTGTACCATTGCGCCTTCCACCACGCGTTGCGCGTAATTTTGCAGATGCATACGCACGCATACGCATGCACACACACGCATACGCATGCACACACACGCATACGCATGCACGCACACACTCACCCACACCATGCATACGCACGCATGCACACACCATGCACACACCATACACATACACACCATGCATACGCACGCATGCACACACCATGCACACACCATACACATCCACACCATGCACGCCATCTGCACTTGCCCCACGTCGTGTTATGCGTGTCACGACAGCAATATCGGGAGTTGTTTCGCCTGCCGCAGTCTGAACAGCTAGAGAGCAGATGGGACTGTGCCGTCTTCGACACTCACACACGCGTACGTGTCGTGTGGTGTTGTCCTGTTGTGCTGCTGTGCTGTTGTGCTATTGTGGTGTTATGTGCCAATTGCAGAGGGTCCACGTATGTGTGTGTGCACTGTTGCCACGAGTCACTTCATGAGAGACAGCAGCCCGCTTGCATTCACGCACAATCTCAACCACGCACGCACCATCACCACCACCACCACCACCACCACCACCACCACCACCACCACAGGAGCCCGTGTTTGGGCGGTTGTATGTGTCTGCCAACTACATGTGTTTCAGCAGCGGCAAAGCAAGCGGCCTCACCCTCATCCTCGCATACAGAGACGTGCGTCGAGTGTGTGTGTGTGTGTGTGTGTGTGTGTGTGTGTTTTACATGTGTGTGCACTCTTGTGTATGTGTACTCTTGTGCATGAACTACCACAGCCTTGTGATGAGCAAACGGCAATTCAGGTTCTGTCCACCACTGCCACCATCCAACATCCCCCATAACTCCACCCCCCCCCACACACACACACACATGGCGCTTGTATCCAGATTGCGACGATTGAGCTGACGGACGAGGCGCGCCGGTCATCGGATCCAGCAGCCGTCATGTCCGCAATTTGCATCACCCCGCACGGACAGAAGGTTGCGTGAGGCGTGTGTGTGTGTGTGTGTGTGTGTGTGTGTGTGTGTGTGTGTGTGTGTGTGTGTGTGTGTGTGTGTGTGTGTGTGTTGGAATAATAGCGCGTCCATCGTGTGTTGACACTGTCACAATACCATCATCATCACCACCACCATCACCACCGCTACGACGACCACCGCAGGGCCACACGATGTTTGGGTTCATGGCGGATCCCGCGAAGATTGCGCGGCTTGCACTCGACCGAACAACGGAAGCAAAGGCCCGACGCAGGAAGCACGGTGCGCCCACACGCATTGCTCGACATTGCAGTGATGGTGTGTGCGTGTATGTGTGTGTGTATGTGTGTGTGTATTGTTCATTGTTCTGCGCATGGTTCTATCTACTTTTCTCCATCATCGCCTCATCTGCCCTGTTGTTGTTTTTCCCCTCCACCCCAGATGCAGCGGAAAAAGACGCCGATGTCATTGTTGAGGAGGAGCACATCCTCAAGCGACCCTTGCACGAGTGAGCACACCATGTACACATCTGCTCCGTGCTTGTTCTTGTGTGCGTGCGCGTGTGTGTGTGTCTGACCATTGTCCTTGTGCTTCACCTCCAACATGCTCATTCGCGTTTCCTGCACACACACACACACATCCCACATATGCACACTCATCACACACATGCACACCCATGCACACACACACACACTCATGAACACTGCTGCAGGGAATATGGGACGGATTCCGGCAAGGAGGTGCAGCCAACGAAGCAGCACCACATCAGTCTCCTCAAAGGTTGGATTGGCTGCTTGTTCGGTCCCTAGTTTGGGCATACGCACTGTTGATTGTTGTTCGAACACACACAAACACACACACACACACACATACATACGAACACACACAAACACACACACACACACACATACATACGAACACACACGGATGCACGCACACACACACAGACCTGACTGCCTGGCTCATGGATGGCCTTGGTGTTTCTTGTCCATCATGTCGTCTCGTGTTCGTTTCGCGTGTCGCCAGAGCAACAATGGCACGCCTTTTTGGAGGAAAATGCGTGTGGTGCATCCACGTTTAGAACGGGCGCAGAACGCGATTTGGTCGTCAAGGGCATTCCACTCAAACTCAGGCCACAAGTGCGTGATGAATTGCTTCATCGGTTGATTGACTGCCGTGACCATGCAACGTGACACGATATGAAGTGACGTGTGTGACGAGTCCCCCCCCCACCCACACCCACACATGCGCGCACACAGACACTCACACTCGCGTGCACACACGCTCACCCCCCCCCCCTTTTTCTCCCGCCACCTCCATCCTGCCCATGGCAGCTGTGGATGGAGTACAGCGGCGCGCTGCACGACATGCAGGCGGCGCCCGGCGAGTATGCACGGCTCCTCGTTGCCAACCGCGGCCGCACGTGTCTCGCCATTGAGGAGATTGAGCGTGACCTGCACCGCTCACTGCCAGAACACCCGGCGTTCCAGCGCGATGTTGGCATTGATGCGCTGCGTCGTGTGCTCACGGCATACGCGTGGCGCAACCCGGAGATTGGGTACTGCCAGGCCATGAACATTGTCACCTCCGTGATGCTCATTTACACGAGCGAGGAGGAGGCGTTCTGGCTGCTGTGCGCGCTGTGCGAGCGGCTGCTGCCTGACTACTACACCAAGAAGATTGTTGGCGCGTTGGTTGACCAGCGCGTGTTTGAGAATCTTGTCACGGAGTTCATGCCGGAGCTTGGCCGCCACCTTGAAGCGACGGGTCTGCTGGGCATGTTATCGCTGCCGTGGTTCATCACGATGTTTGTCAGCGTCATGCCGTTCCAAAGCGCCGTCAGCGTTCTCGACTGCGTCTTCTACGATGGCGCGCGCGTGAGTGTGTGTGTGTGGGGGGGGGGAATTGAATGGGTGTGGTTGTGTTTGCTCATATGTGTGCGTTTGTGTGATGTTGTGATGGCTTGTGTTTGCTTGTGTGTGTGTGTGTGTGTGTGCGTGTGTGCGTGTGTGCGTGCGTGTGTGATATTGCGATGGCTTGTGTTGATGTGTGTTGATGTGTGTAGATGTGTGCGTGTGTGTGTTGATGTGTGTTGATGTATGCGTGTTGGGTGTTGGAATCTGACGTGTGCGGTTGTGTGATATGCAGGTGCTGCTGATGCTCGGCCTTCAGCTTCTCGAAGACAACTACGACGAGCTTCTTCGTGCGTCCATCACACATGCACATTAAACGTGCTCTCAGCACACCATGCCAACACACCTGAGCACTTCGCAGCACGCACATATTCACCCATCACTCGCCCGCAACACCATGCAACCGCACACGCTTACCCACCCTCGTGTTGCCGTGTCCTCACCATCCGTCGTGTGCAGAACAACCAGAGGACTGTTACATCATGGCGACACTCACGCAGGCGCTACAGGCAATCTCAAACACAGAGACGCGGACCACGCACAAGGGCGACAAGAAGGTACGGGTGTGTGTGTGTGTGTGTTGTGTGTTGTGTGTCGAACGAGCGAATGAATTCATGAGCTTGTCACCTGCTTGTTGCCGTGTGTGTTTGGCGCGCCCCTGGCCTTCCTCTCTCATCCCTGTCCACATGCTCCCATCCATCATGATGCAATGTTGCCATGTCACCTCACGAACCGTGCCTGCATGCACAGGGGAGCAACGTCAACAGTCTGCTCCACCGCGCGTACAACAAATACGGCCACTACGTCACGAACGAATATCTCATCAAGCAGCGTCGAAACGTCCGCCTGGGCGTTGTGCAGGAGCTCCAGGTGCGCTGCCCTCGTCTGCTGTGTTGGGCCGCGCATGCTTGTCGTGTCGTGTTTGTGTGTATATCCGAGTGTGCCTGAGTGTGTAACGTGTGTGTGTGTGTTTTGAATCTGAAGTTCGCTTGGTCACACCAGCACACTTGCACATCCCTTCCCTGCCCCCCACACACCACCGCTGCTGGGTGCAGAATTCTGTGAGCCGGAGTGCTGTGCGGACAGTTGTCGGTGATTCGCTCTTTGACAAGGACGAGCTCGCGTTTCTTCACCGCGAATTCCACGACGGATGCATGAAGGTTGGAACCATGGCGATGATAATGGCTGTGGTGGTTGATGATGATTGTGACGGGGATGATTATGGGAGGGGAGGGGGCCAACTGTTGTGTGTGTGTGTGTGTGTGTGTGTGTGTGTGTGTGTGTGTGTGTGTGTGTGTGTGTGTGTGTGTGTGTGTGTGTGTGTGTGTGTGTGTGTGTGTGTTTGTACGTTAAGTAGTGCTAACACGCAACACACCGCATCCTTGTTCACGGTTTTAACAACGACAACGCGACCCCGCGTGTGTGACAGGTTGCGTTCTGGACGCAGCAGAAGGACCGACACAAGCGCCGGTATCTCGATCAGACGCAATTTGGTGCGCTCTTACGCAAGCTCACGGAATGGGACGTGTTTGCTGACGCAATGTACACGCTGTTGCACAAGGAGGGGCCTGTCAACTTTGTTTCCTTCACCAACGCCCTGGGCATTGTTTGCCGCGGCTCCCTCAACAGCCGTCTCGTCATGCTTCTCCGCATGTTTGGTGAGTGAGCGTGTTAATGTGTGCATGTGCGCATGTGTGTGTTCGTGCTTGTGTGCGCATGTGTGTATGTGTGTGCGGTTCTAGTTTCCAGCCACCACTTCCTCCGCCCCTCATCCCACTTCGTTGCTGTGCAATGCAGAGACTCCAAACACGCGCAAGTTCCCAGACAAAGTTGACCACCAGCAGCTCGCAAACCTCTGGCAGCACCTCAGCGAACTCTTCACCGTGCGTTTCTTGCGCGCGCGTGTGTGCATGCATATGTGTGTGTGCGTGCGTGCATGCACATGTGTGTGCGTGCGTGCATATGTGTGTGTGTGTGAGCTCACTGTATGTGTGCACTTCTTGACTATGGATTGCTTTCGGGTGTGCCTTTGCGTGTACAGCGACTGCCTTCTTCACATCACCTCACCTGCGATCATCCACGCATGCATGCATCCATGCCATCAGACCAACTCGTGCGAGAAGGACATGCGTTACGAGCAAGCATTCAACGAGGTGGTTGCCACAGCTGTCACGCTTGCGTCCAAGCAGGAATGCCTGCCCATGAGTGTGCATGTGAGCGATGGTGAGGAGAGGGAAGGTACAGCCGAGCACAAACACGGTGCTGATTCTGCCAGGCAGACTGGCGTTGGTGGTGGTGATGGTGAGGGTGAGGACAAGGGCACAGGTGCCAGCGAGACGAACGTGGTGGTGGAGAAAGGAGCGCCAACAGCTGATGACGATGATGATAATGATGATGATGCAGAGGCCCTCAGCGACGCTGGTGATCGCGATGATGACGATGATGATGATGAAGAAGTAGAGGAGGAGGAGAAGGAGGTTGCAACTGGTGATGATGGTGAGCAGAATGCAGGCGATGAGAATGAAGCGACGAGCAAAGGTGGGCAGGTGGTGGTGCCGGAAGCCAGTGAAGGACAGCACACCACACAGGCGGAGGATGGAGAGCCAGGAGAAGAAGAAGAAGAAGAAAGTGCGCAGAAGCCCGCAGCGCCTGAGGTGACAACAGCAGCAGACATGACGCCAACGCCCGCTGCCGATGCAGATGCCGTGTTGATGATGGTGGCGGAGGAAGTGGGGTCGCACCCTGCCTCACACCACCCAGCAACAACAGCATCAACACCAGCGTCAGCAACAGCATCAGCAACAACGCAGCAGCGAGATCGCACACGCTCCGAAGCGTCGCTGTGGTCCAAAGCGTCAGTTGAGGAGATGGAGGCGAATCCGCACACGGAGACGATGACGTTCAAAGTGTTTCGTGCCGCCGTGTTGTCGCAACCGCTCATGGTCGAGTACTTTGAGCGACAGGTTCCGCTGCGGGAACGCGACTGATGTGTGTGTGTGTGTGTGTGTGTGTGTTTGTGTGTGTGTGTGTGTGTGTGTGTGTGTGTGTGTGTGTGTACGCGCAAGTACACATGCTTTGTTGCCATGATGATTAGAGGATGCTCACATTAAACGTCCGTCAGGTATTGCTGTATGTAGCCTTTCTGCCAATACCACAAGAGAAGAAGAAATAGAGGGGCTGAACAACCCGGGCAAATAACACGAAAAAAGGAGGAAGCCAAGCTACCAACAAAGGGATGTACACAAGTAAAGGTGCTTACATATGCAAATGAAGTGTCACACAGACACATGTAGACATGTACGTCTTGCGGAAGCGCGAATTCATTATTCTCGTCCCCAGGGCATACACACACACACACACACCACAACACGCACACACACATACACACATCATGGGGAATGTGAGAGGTCTTGCAGGGAGCGGAACAGCTGCGGGCTGCCGGCTGGCAGTGTGTTGCTGAACGGGGACGTGCGTGGGCTCGTGTTGACGAGATGCACACGCACGGGTCTCGTGTCGCTCTTTCTGGCCTTTCGTGACAGCGAGTCGAAGCGAGGGATTGCGGACTTTGCACGCCGCCGCTCTCGCTTCTCCGTCCCTGTGTTCTCCTGATACTGTCGCTGTGATGGCGGTGGCACCTGCGAGTGGCGATGCTGCGGGTACGGCTCTTCATGGTATTGGTGACGTGCACTGTCGCTGTTGCTTGCGCTTCCGCCACTGTGGTGATGACGATGGTGGTGGTGATGGGTGCGTGTGCGTTCAACCGATGACGATACAGATGCGCCCATTGTCTGCGATAGCATTGAGGGGCCCGACGCCGTATGTGGGAGCGTCTCGGCCATGTTCGGGGGCGTGAGATTCGCAACGCGCGCATATGTGGGCGACGGAGACGGGGAGCGACTGGCGATGAACACGCGCGGGGAGCGGCGATGTGTTGATGTTCCTGATGGCGACAATGACGGTGACTGGGATGGCGCTTCCGATACGGGCCGTCGCCTGATGGCGCGCAGACAACATGGACACAGGAGCAAGGTGTGGTTGGTGTTGGTGTGTTATGCGCGCGCACGTGTGCGTGAGTATGTGTGTGTGTGAGTTTTGTGTGTGTGTGTGAGTGAGGAATAGAGGTTGTGTGTATGTGAGTGAGTGTGTGTGTGTGTGTGAGGAATAGAGGTTGCGTGTATGTGTGTGTGTATGTGGGTGGGTGTAAGGTTGACGCATATTGTGTGCATGTGCGTGCTTGCTTGGGCTTAGTTTGCACGGGGAGCAACAACACAACCCATCCATGGCAGCAAGAACGCCAATGCAACGCCGCGTGCCTGCAGGCAAACAAATATATATTTCACACTGCAACTGGGCACACGACTGCTGCACGTACGCTCTTGGACGCGAGACGCGGGACGACCTGTGTCTGTGCTCCCCACGCCGCCGCGTGTCACTCCCGCCGCCACGACGATCACTCCAAACGCTGCGATCACTTCGAACGCTGCGCCCACTGCGGCCACTCTGCCGCCTGCTCTTGGCTGTGCTCGCTTGCCCCTGCGCAAACAGCCGCTGGTCAGTCCGCACATCCGCGCGCGCCGCTGTTGTGTCTTCGGTCTCATCTTCTTCGCCCTCAGACAGGCGCGATACGGATGGCACTGTTGGAAACCGGAACGACGACAAAGCGGTGCCGCGAGCAGGCAGCTGGGGCGAATCCTGTTGTCATAAACATGGGCATGAACATGAGCATGGACATGGGCATGAACATGGGCATGCATGGCGAGGCGAAGGTTATGCGTGACGGAGGGTGTGTGAGTTGGTTTGCGTGACGAGAGTGTGTGGATTGTTGGACTCGCATAAGGAGGGAGCATGTCGCGGGTGGGTTGGGGTGAGATGTTGTCTGTGCCAGCAGCGCAATGGCAACGGCAGCTCACAGCATTGATTGCAGCTTGCATGCAAGCACGCAGATCACAACACACCTGAACACCGACTCCAGCTTGCAGGGATGCTGTTGGACACGAAAAC
>NW_004754931.1:301338-311338 GCF_000188695.1 Salpingoeca rosetta | reverse complement strand
ACACACACATCTCTCGCCAGCAAACAATGCAGCAAAAAAGCCATTTCGCCTTCGTGCTCCCTCAGAACGAAACAACCACGGACCGAAATGGATTGAAACGAGCGGCGGCGCGCGCGATGCACGAGGTCGTCTGCCTCCAATCGAAGGACAGCCGGCGACTTTTCCCGTGAAACATCGGCCTTGCCCTGTGACCCACATCAAATAATTCGGGTTGAAACACGTGGACGCAAGTGGATAGGTGAGCAAGTGCACATGACGCATGGGCTAAGAAGGCAGCGTAGAGCAGCAAGACACCCCCCCCAAACAAAAAACAAATCAAATATGGCGTCGTTGGTTGTGGAGAGTGCACTGCCAGCGCGCAAGCCCAACCTGTTCAACGACAGTGCCGCGACGAGGCTGTGGATCGGAGGGTGGTGCATTCCTTCCCATGCCGGATGAGAAATCACCGCCGCTGCCGCCACCTCGTCCACCGTCGTACCCATTGCTACCACGCATATCATCAGCCGGAGCCATGTAGTCCTCCTCCTCCTCTTCATCATCATCATCCTCTGGGATCTCCACAAATGCGGTGTGAATTGCGTCTGCGGAGATGCCTTGGAAGTGGCGCTTGGCCAGCAAGAACGCCTCAATCGTCACAGCCTGTGCACCATTGATGATTGTGAAGTAGGTGATGGCGTGAACACATGCGGTGACATGGATGACAAGCACATGGGGGTTGAGGGAGTGTGTGTGTGCATTTATGCATGTGCGTGTGCATGTGTGTGTACGTGTGGGTGTGTGTGTGGTTGTCGTGGCACTTACGACTAGCAAATCGGTGAGCACAAGGTTGATCATGATGAAGAAGAGGACAAAGTACACGGCAGATCCCCAGCCGGCCTCTACAATCAAGTCGTTCATGGGCTCTTGCCAGTTGCTGAACACAAAGCGAAAGCGAACCATCAAACAAAACACACGCACACGCACAACACAGTGTCAGGTATCATGTTCATTGTAGATGGGTGGCAGGCACGGGCAAACCTTCCATTGCAGGTTACTGCACACTTGCCAACGAGAAAACAAGCAAACGAGCAAACGCACCTGGTGGTCATGACTTGGAAGAGGGTGAAGCATGCACAGCCCATGGACCGAAACCCCATGTTACACCCGAAATCGAAATAGTACGCAGTTGTAGGGTCGGCTGCGCGTGAAAACGCCGCGTGCAAAAGAAAAAAAGGGCGGCGTCATGTGATGTTGTGCACATGTGTGAGACGTATGAAACGAAGAAACATGTGTCATGTTTGCTTGCAGGCAACCGGCAGGTCGACAGCAATGACTGCGGTCAGTCACATATGCAGCTTCTTCCCCGTCACCACGAGCATGTTGGGTGTTGGCTCACCAGGCGTGTATCCGTGAAAGAGTTCTGTGCCCGCGACGCCAAACAGATACATGACGACAGCCATGATGTAGGAGAGGTGGAGCACAGCCTCGATGATGTTCCAGATGAGAACAAGCCCGAAGCGCGCGTCTCGGCTCACCCACAGCAGCCGCACAAACAGCAAGCAGTTGCCAGCGAGGGTGAAGAAGTGCCCCCATTCGAAGCTCACAAACGACAGGCAGTGGCACAGCAGTGCGCTGGGAATGATGAACAAGTCGGCAACGTTCCACTTGGATGCAATATACGTGTACCAGTCCTCCGACACAATCTACAACGTGTGTGTGTGTGTGTGAATGTGTGTTGAATGTGATGAAAGGCGAGAAACTTTGGCACAACAGGTGCACGCGTGTGCGGTTCTCACCGCCCTCGCATGCGTCATGTCACACAACAGCAATACAGCAACAGCAGCAGCAGCAGCAGCAGCAGCAGCAGCAGCAGCAGGTTGAGTACGGACCGTGAGGACGATTTCGGCGACAAAGACAAGAGCAAAGACGACGTGAACGCTCTGCAAGGCAGCAAGCTCTGTCTGCGTGATGCTCACGTGATACACACACGCAACCAGGGCGTTGATTGCCAGGGCAGCGAGGATGGCGGGATGGAACCAACTCGACGTTGTGATGTTAAAGGCGAGAATGCGAAACCGCGTCCACTGTCGCCGCTGCATTGTGGTGTTGAGTTCGCTTGCCGGCGTCGGCCGGATCTTCAGCAGCATGATTTCTCGCAGGTCAAGGAAGTCGAAACAGTCGAGCTATCGGGTGTACGGCACATCATGGGGAGTTTGGGGTATTGGGAGGTTGAAGTCAGAAAGCAATTGCGGTGTGACGCGTGGCAACATCACAGCAAGCAGCTTGATGGCAGAGTGCTTTTCTGGACTAAAGCGACACACACACACACACACACACACACACACACACACACACACACACACACACACACACACACACGCATTCACACACACATGCACACACACACACGCACACACACACACACACGCACACACACACACGCATTCACACACACATGCACACACACACACGTACGTACACATTCACACACACATACACACATACACACATACACATACACACAAGGACTGTCACTGCAGCTCACTCTGTTGTTGCCGTCGCGGTCGAGGAGTTCGAAGAAGAACTTTGCCTGCTTTCGATCAATGTCGGGCCGCAGATATCGCATGAGCAGAAACCACGTCGACAGCGTCACATATCCGTTGCCTGGTAAGCGTGGGGCGGGCGACATTGGAATTACCATCGTCATCATCATCATGCATTGTCGGGGTGGTGGTGGTGGTGGTGAGGCGTGCAATGACAGACGGCGCGAACATGCGTGAGACGCGTAGCAAGACTTCAGGTACACTGATACAAACTCACATGTGCGTGCACGTGCTCAGGCACGTCTCATAGCAAACAGGCAACAACAGCTCCCACGCACAATGGTCAATGGGTGTTTTTTCGGTCGCTCATTGAAGCACGAACAGCATGCGACGTGTGGAAGGGTGTTGCCACGCATGTTGTCACTCACCATCAGGGTCAAGGAGAGCAAACGCGCGCATGAGACCACGCCACTCCTTCTTTCTCTCTGCGTGGATCTGCTTGGCTGTGTAGTCAAAGTACGTGCTCACAACCTGCTCGCACAAGCAAAGACAGCAGGACAGCAGCCGCTCTTGGTGGTGAGAGGGATGAAGGTGGTGTGTATTTCAAACAAGGCATGGGCACATGGAGCTGGAGTGTTGCTACACGCACACGAACGCGCACCCACAGGGAATACTGCCAGCAGCAACAGCGCGTAGGGAGCACACGGCAATGAGGACTGCATAAACGAACACACGCACAGACACACACAGACACACACAGACACACACAGACACACACACACACACACATTCACTCACCAAACCGAGCAGCATGGCCGTGAGGAAGAAGACGCCCGCGTACACAAACGCAAAGAAGAAGATGAACGTGGCGGAGTCCCTCTGATATGCGGGCACAACCACATACGGGTAATTCTCCGTTGTGAAGAGAACAAACAGCCGCAGAAACGCCCGCAGGAAGTTGTCAAAGGTGCCCTGAAGATGTAACGGTCGGGGAAGAGCGACAAGGGTGTGTGTGTGTGGGGGGGGGGAAGCTGATTGCAGGTTGCAAAAGCACGCAGGACAAGTGCAACCGTGTGCAGAGGGGATAGAGGAAGAGGACCCACACATTGCCCACGTGTGCATAACACCAAGACACAAGACGCACACAGACAGATACACACACACGAACTTACTCACTCACTCAGACACATATTTCCACACACACATACACACACACACACACACATACACACACTCCCGCACCCCCCCCCCACACACACACTCACGCACGCACGCACACACACACACACACACACACACACACACACACACACACACACACATACACAGGACAGACCTCCAGCTGGGAGATTTCCTCGTCGTTGGAGACGCCCGTGTACTCTTCAGCGAAGATGTGAATGCCAATGATGCCAAAGAGGCCGATGAAGGCAAACATCATGGTGAACACCTTGGCCAAGCGCGGGAGCATGGCGCTGATGATGAAATAGGTGTGTCTGAGTTCGCGGTGGCGCCCAAGAAGGATAGCCGGCCGGACAAAGCGGCTGAAGCGGATTGTGTTTCCGGTGATGGAGAATATCACCGCGTCCAGAAGAAACAGACACACAAACACAATTTGCATTCTGTGGCATGGGTTGGAGAGGGGGGCGGCAGGAAGGAAGAGTGTGGGGTTGTGAACGTTGTGTCGTGAATAGCACAGCATGCATGAATGAATGATATGCCGTGTACGTACAACAGTCGAAAGCACACTAAGCCTTGTCATTCAAGCGCAATGCGAAGCACAGCAGGACCAGCAAGGGAAACGCACTTGTGCCAGTTCTTTGACCAGTACGCCATTGCTCCCATGTAGTACATCTTCATGCCAATATCCGTGATGAACACCTGACAGTCGCGTGAGGAAGCAGTGAGAACGGGGAGAAGGGGTGGTATGCGTGACGTGCGCGTGTTGTAAATTGAGCCAACGTCAATGCACATGTACATACAAACACATACACACAAACACAAACAAACAAACACATGCATGCAAACACACCCACACCCAAACCAACCATGATGCAGAAGAACTCCAGGCCAAGGGTCCAGGGTTTGAAGGAGTCCGCAGATGGCGGCTCAAAGAACGTCAGCGTGGCAAGCAGTATGGCCACAGCGTACACAAAGTGCAGCCACAACTGCGGCGGAATGCCATGTGCGCACGTGTTTGTGAATTCACGTGTGAGCAGCGTTGCGTTGAAGACAAGTTTCAACAAGCGTGTTCTTTGCTTGCATGCATTAAAGTCGGCGCGGCAACTCACAGCACACGTTGCGCTGATGCCAGCAAGTCACCAAACAAGGAGACACGAGCCGTGTTCGTACATACCTGAGATGTGTGAACGAGAAAGATGCGTTGTACCAGCCACTTCTCAAAATACATCTTGTTCTTGCCGTTGGCCAGCCTTTCATGTGGAGGAGAGGGAAAACAGTGAGGCGAGCATACAGCAAACGGACAGTTAGACATAGACACAAGTAGAGACACAAACACAGACACAGACACAGACACAGATCATACACAGATCATACACAAACAAACAAACAAACACACATACATAAGCAAACATGCATACACACCTTCCGTGCATGGCGTCATCGATGAAGCAGCATGCGAGCGCAATGTACACGGGCGCGTCCTTGCAGTGCATGAGGTTTGTCTTCGTCGGCACCTGCGAGTCGCTGCGGTCTCTCTGCTTGGGTTGATCTGATGTCGTTGATGACGACGACGATGAGGATGATGCTGATGATGCGGATGACGAGCGAGAAGCACCCAGTGTCGGGTTCCCTTCTCCTGCATCTGGTACGTCATCGTGCTGCTCTGCGGGCTGCCGGCGGAATGGCGGGGGAGATGTGGTTTGTTGGGTGCTGTGGTTTTGACCGAACCCAGACAGTTGATCTATTCTCCTCTGTGCTGTTGCGCCTGTTTCTTTAACCTTGTCCTCCTCTTCGTCCTCGTCGTCTTCATCTTCTTCGAAAATGGTCGGTGTTCGCCTCAGGGCCTCCATTGCAAACTGGCTGCGGTGGGTCCTGCCTGCAAGCAACAGCTTGCGGTCCGTCTTGCTGTCGTTGTGTTGTGGGGACGGGGATCTGTTCCTGGGACTGCCGGTCTCTCCCAGGCTCTGTACGCTCGCTGTCCCAGAAGATGGCTGGCGCGTCTGTGTTTTGATAGGGCTGACAACATCAGAAGTGTCACTGTCTTTGGACTGGGTTCGTCGCTTCCGCTTGAACGGAGACCACAGCCGTGCCGCCCCATCTGAAAGCTGACGGATGGGCGACTTGCGTTTCGGGGACGTCTGGTCACCATCCCCATCCCCATCACCATCGCCGTCATCGTTGTTGTTGTTGTTGTTGTTGTTGTTGTTGTGTGTGGTTGAGAGGTCGAAGCTAAGCTGGCGAAAGCGGCGGGTGACGCGCTGCGGGGTGATGGGGCGCGTGTCAACTTGGCCCGGCATAATGGACGCCTCTTCTTCCTCTTGCTCCAGAGCTGTTGCTGTTGCTGCTGCTGCTGCCGTTGTTGCTGTTGTTGCTGTGGAAGTGGATGTTTGGCGTGATGGGGACGGGGCAGTGTTGGTGTCGCTGTGACTGTGGCTGCTGGTGTGATGGTGATCGTGGCTGTTGTTGTTGGTGTCGGAGGATGTTGATGTTGGTTGGTGGTTATGGCTGGGCGTGGGCGTGGCTGCGCTGGAAGCATCAGCTGGTGCTGTGGTGCCGAGTGTCGACTCTGCGATGACGTCCTCGTGCTTGCAGGCAAGCATATTGGCGCTGTCGTTGCCATCAACACTGTCGTCGCCATCAACACCAACGCTCATGGTCGGCACACGGCGCACGACTTGGTCGTGCAAGGTTTTGCTACGAATGAAGCGGCGGGCACCCTGTTCCTGGCCAACAACCTCTGTGACAACTTTGCTGACACCATGTGCATCGTCCTCACCGTTGTGATTGTTGTCCACGTTGTCCTCGATGCTGCTGCCACCAACCTCCTTTACGCGGGCCATCCAGGTGGCGCGATCGTCGTGGCCGAGTGCGCTGTCTCCTTTGCTGCTACCGCTGCTTCGTGGCACGTCGGTGCTGTGTCGTGTGTGTGCTGCAGGCCTGCGCAAGGAGGGGGAAGGGCTTGTCTCTGTCTCATCACCCTCTGTCTCAGTTGCCGTTGTGGTGGGTTGAATGTGGCTTGATCGCCTGCTGCCACGCGCGCTGCTGGTGTTGCTGTTGCTGCTGGCGTGGCGGTCTTCGTCGTCACCGCACACAATGGCTTTGCTGTTGTTGTTGTTGTTGTTGTTGGGGTTGGAAGTGGTGGTGGTCGTGGAGTTTGGGCTGTGTAGGGGTTGCTTATGTGGTTGTTGGCTTGAGGTTGGTGGGCTGTTGTCTGGCTGATGCTGTGCGTCTTGCGGCTGCATGGGTTCCACGCGAGTGAACCGCTTCTTCCTTCTTCGAAATGTGGGCATCGTGTGTCAGGCAGAGTGGTGTGTGACTGCGACCACGACTGCCAAGGTGGTGTTGGTGGTGGGGCAAAGGAGAACGTGGAAGGAAGACGAAGGGCCAATCTTCCCAACCACACACCCCAACGACGCCCTCAAGTGGTGGCTGTGGGTGCCGTTATCGTCGGTTGGCTGTCGCTGCAAGCAAGGGGATAGGTTTGGATTGTTGGGTGGTCGAGGTGGCCGAGGTGGTTGGTTGGCTGGTTGGTTGGCTGGTTGGTGGGTCAAGACGAAACGTTAGGTGGCTGGCTGGCTGGTTTGGTGTGCTGATGTTCAAGCCAACGGGATCGAGGGCACTGCAGGCGAAGATCTGCAGGTCAATAGCGCAAACAAACAATCAGGTGTGCTCGTGTGTGTGTTCGTGTGTGTGTGCTTCCGTGTGTATGTGTCAGAGGAAGAGGCTCTTGCTGCTTCGTAGCTGGATCGTCTGGTCTGGCTGCTTTGGTCTGTTGTTTGTTCGTCTTGGGGGTGGGTGAGAGGTGGCGAATGCTCCTCCTCTGCCTGTGCTTGCGTGTGTGCTTGTTGATTGGTTGGTTGGTTGGGTTTGCCGTTGTTGTCTTTTGGTTGGTTGTTGGGGAGAAAGCAAACACACGAAGCAAAGCACACACAAAGCAAACGAATTCACCCTTCTCGTCTTGTCAGCATCAACGTCGTTTGAGAGAGACGTGAGAGGGTTTGCGCTGCTGAGGAACGATGGTGGAGCCGAGGCCAACAGAGCATGTGCGGAGAGTGGAGGCAAGGCTTGCAGAGGCCGCGCAGCAGGCGGACGCCTTCAGCGATGCCATGTCCACAACAACGGCATCTGCCACTGATCGGACATACCTGCAATCACGCCAACAGCGCTACCCAAGGAGCACGTCGCCTCGCAGCATGCTGGCGAGAAACAACGCACCACCGCCGCCGCCGCCGCCGCTGCCATTTGAGCACCACGAGGACCCCCGCATGCACGTGGAGATGTACGTGCGGCATCAAACAAAGCACATGTTCCGTGCCGCATCTGCCGCGCGCTCCCCCTTTGAGGAGCGCCCGCTGTTCTCCGCAACCAAGATGAAGGGCACGACATCGCCGAAGCTGTCCACAGAGGAAGGCTCCCACGCCGCCGTCCTTCGCACAGCATCCCCCACCACCATGACCACCTCCTCGTCCTTCATTGCCTCCATATCCAGCACTCACCACGACCAACAGCAACAGCAACAACAGCAACAGCAGCAACAGCAACAACAGCAACAGCCTCAGCATCATAAACAACACCAATCAAGGAAGAAGCACGGCTCCCAGTCACAATCCAGGTCACACTCGCAGTCACAGCAACGGCAGTGGATACGCCCAGGATCCAAACCCATCACAATCCACGTCCCTGCACCACTGCCACCAGGCTACACCAACGAGCCCCTCTCCATCACCGCACCGTCCCTGAAGAAGTCTCATTAACTGCTGCTGATTATAATGGGTTGCCTGCAGGCACGGCCACTGCACGGGCAAGTGTGTGTGTGTGTGTGAGTGTGAGTGTGTGTGAGTGTGTGTGAGTGTGTGTGAGTGTGTGTGTGTGTGCGTGTGAGTGAGTGAGTGAGGGAGTTTGTGTGTGTGTGTGTGTGTGTGTGGAAATGATTGTGTGGAAATGAGTGAGTGTCTGTCTCTCTCTGTCTCTCTCTCTCTCTCTCTCTCTCTCTCTCTCTCTCTCTCTCTCTCTCTCTCTCTCTCTGTGTACCTGTGTCCATTCGACAAAAGGTTGGATGGATATATATTGGAACGTTCCTGACTTCCGTACATGCCCACCCCGCCCGCCCTCAGCTTGTTTGTTACCATTGGTATACAGGCTTTCTGCGTGTCATGTACCGCTAAGACTGCCTTTGCTACAACCCCCCTCTTCCTCCTCTCTTCTTGCCCATGCACGTGTTACGCATTCTGCGTTCCTGCTGAGACCAGAAGCCTTTCTGATTGCGACTGCACATGCCTCGCACACGCACATACAATGTCACCAAGGAATAAGTGAAACCATAACGATCAACCAAACAAACGGGGCAGGGAAAGCTGGTGGCAGCAACCTGTGCAAGCGAAGCAGCGCAGTGAAGAGGAAGAAGAGGAAGAAGAGGAAGAAGAAGAAGAAGAAGTAAAAGCGAACAAAGGGGTGTACATCGAAACCAGCAGAGCGCATGCACAGGCCGCCATCATCAAGCACCACGGCCGGCGCTTTGCGAATACGCGACGTCCATGCAAGGCAATCCACCAGACAGCCACACAGTCACTCAATCTCCCACGCAGCCAAGCAGTCACTCCCACGCAGTTGAGCAAATCACATTGCGTTTAGCGGCGACTGAACCAGCTGCGGAAGGGAGAGCGGACGCTGGAGCCAGATGAGGAGGAGCTCTTGACCGAGGAGTGGGAGGACACGGGGGCGCGCTCGCCAGGGTTGCGCGCGTGGCACTCGAGCACCGTCTTTTCAGCTCGGCGCCAGTGGGACTGCTTGAGAGCAAGCAGCGTATCGACAACCTCCTCCTCGGGTTTCATGGCCTGGTTGCCCTTGTTGTGGCGCAGGCGCATCAAGCACGGTGTCATCTCCACCACCAGCACGTCTCGTGTCGCGTTGTTGTACGACGCATGTGCCGTCACCCTGCAGTGTGCGTGTGCGATGTTGGTGTGTGTGTGTGTGTGCATGTGTGTGTGTGTGTGAGTTAGTATGTGAGTGAGTTAGTATGTGAGCGAGTTCTTGCGTGTGCATGTGTGCTCGTAAGCGGAAATGAACGCGATCATTACACGTGCAGCAACAAGTACCTGAGCAGTCACGTGCACCTACTTGTTGAGATGATCAATGATGCACTTGAGGGTGAAGAAGTTGACTCGCGGCAGCGTCTCCACAACCGCCGTGATGGCATCAAGCTTCTTGTCGCCGGAGTTGTGAACTAGTGTGTGCGTGCGTGTGCGTGTGTACGTGCGTGCGTGCGTGTGTGTGCGCGTGTGTGTGCGTGTGTGCGTTTG
>NW_004754931.1:296338-298838 GCF_000188695.1 Salpingoeca rosetta | reverse complement strand
TAGCATGTGGGCACGAGATGGGAATTCAGTCAACACGCTGGTTCATGCGTTCTCCCAAGGCAGAGTAAACACGTTCAAAACAAACAAGTAAACAAACACTGTCAAACAAGCAAGCAAGCAAACACTGTCAAACAAGCAAGCAAACACTGTCAAACAAACAAGCAAACATACATGACGCACACACGACACACGCACACACGACGCACACACACACATTGGCAAACACGCCTGAAGTGTTCCTCGTACCCGTGCGGCTGGGGCGAGTGGCGCGTGTGTTCAAAGCGCTGCTTCAGCTGCTGCACATTTGAGTGCTGCGTCTGCACCTGCTCTGCTGCTGGTGCCGGCCTGGTTGGACTTGGGCTTGTGTTTGCTCGCTTGGGGCTGTGTGCTTCTCCCAGCATGTGCTGTGGTGCGTTCTCCTTGTCCATGCTGGGCGAAATGTGTGCTGGCCTCGGGTTAGGGCTCGTGCGCTTGGCTGGGGATGGGGTCTTCATACTTTTTGCTGGAGACCTCTCCACGGCCAATTGCGCGGGGGACGGCGAGTACCTGCCAACACGCCAGACAACGTGAGGGAGGTTGAATATGAAGCGGTTGAAACGAACGAAACGGGAGGGGGCGGGGCGGAGTGGAGTGTGTGAGTATGTGTGGTTTTATGTGCGTGTATGTATGTATGTGCGTGTATGTATGTGGGCGCTCTTGCACACACACACACACGTGTGCAGCACTTACACACACACACACACACACGCACACATGTGTGTGTGTACACTCTCACTTTGGCGGGCGACCGCTGACACGGCGACCAGTGGGGCTCTCAAAGACCTTGAGCAGGGACTGACGCAGTGCGGAGTTGCGAGTAAGCTTGGAGCGCGTGGTGGGCACGGGCGACTCGTGCGGGCTGCTTGAGTCTGTGGTGCTGCCATCGCTGTCCTCATACAGCAACTGTCGAATTCGCTCCATCTGTTGCGTGCACATGTACGTGTGCAGATGTACGTGTGTGTGGCATGTACAGGTGAGGAGCTGATAGGTTGAAGGGGAAGGAATGAGGCGTGTGAAAGCGAAACAATCGGAGTAAACAAAGCAAAGCAGCAATGTACAAGTGTGTGTGTGTGTGTGCGTGCGTGCGTGTGTGCGTGCGTGTGCGTCTGTGAAAACCACTGACACCACAGCACAGCACGGCACAGCACAGCACACAGCACACCGTATCACACCACACCACAACACGCCACCAGCATTGACCATACCTCGCCCATCATATCTGCTGCTTGGTGCTCTGCTTCCTCGCGAATGGCTGCCTCTTCCTCATATCGCGCCCGAAGTTCCTTCAGATATTCCCGCATGTTGGCAATGTGCGTCTTTTTCCAAGCAGCGTGGTTGTGGGGAGGCAGGGGTTACTGTTGTGAGATGTGCGGTGGAAGGAGAATACAACTCAGCTGCAAGAGAACACACAGCAGAGTGCAACGAGTGTTTTATTGAGTGCAGAGTGGTAGTGTGGCCATCATTCACAACCAACAACGACATGCACAGCAACATGCACAAACAACAACGAAATAACAGCGTCAGCAGCCGCGCCAACACTGATCATTGCTTCACCTGCAGCGTTTTCTCCTGCTCATTGAGATGCTGTTTCTGGACAGAGAGCTGATGCAGCCCTGCCAAGGTGACAAGCGAGGAATTGTGGACAACATGAGACATTTGTGTTTGGTCCGTTGTGGGTAGATGCATACGTATGTGCAACCACAAGAACAAATCAAATGGAAACGAGAGCCAGACTCTTTCTTTGTTTGCGCGCGCGCGTGTATGTGTGTATGCGTACGTGTGCGCGCGTGTACGTGTGTATGCGTACGTGTGCGTGCGTGTGTGTGTGTGTGTGTGTGTGTGTGTGTGTGTGTGTGGTAGGTTAACATTCAGCCGCAACATAAAATCAACTTGTCAAAACCAGTAACAAGCACTCACGGCTTGCGCAGCGTTTGGGTTGCCACTTGACTTTCTTGCCGCCCACTGTTGCCAAGACAGCCTTTGTGTCCTTCCCGTCCAACATCGGCGCAAATGTAATCACCGCTTTCCTGATTGTGTTTGATTGACCAGGGGGAGTGAGAGAAAGGGGAGTGGATGAGCAAGCGAGTGAGAGGATTTGAGATTGCGTTTTGTGGTGTGTGTATGTGCGTTGCATGTATTATGTGCCTTGCAGGCGTTGTGTGTGGTGTGTGTACATGTAATGTGCGTGTGTGTTGTGTAAAAGGACTGTACTTGTACACATTGTGTATTGGGTGACACAGTTGCATGTGGGCGTGGTGACTGACTTGAGTTGCCGGCATCGTCGCTGTTCAGCCTCAACAAACGTGTCGAGGCGATGCGTCAGTTCGTCAAACTGCGTGACCGTGCCTGTACACCACCATGAGGAACATGCGCGCGGCAAAGGTGAGAGCGGAAACAGCACACGTGTATGCATGTCCGGGGGGGGGGGGGGAGAAGGGAGGGGAGATCAGCGATGGGTGCG
>NW_004754931.1:280623-296238 GCF_000188695.1 Salpingoeca rosetta | reverse complement strand
GACATAGAGACAGACACACACACACACACACACACACACACACACACACAGACACAGACACAGACACAGACACACACACACACACACACACACACACACACACACACACACACACACACACACACACACACACACACACACACACACACCCTTCATCGTCGATGCTGTCTTCTCCACACGAGTCCAAAATTCAAAGTTGGCGGCACGTCAACGTTGACAGGTGGTGCGCGAAGTGCGCGAATTTTTTTATTCTTCGTTTGTTGCGTTTCCGCACCTTCGCCGAAATCTTACACAATTTTCTGTCACACACAAATCGGCAACAACGACTTTTGTTGTGGTGTGTGTGTGTGTCTTGCTTTGGGGGCTGGTCCGATTCGCTCAACTGCTTCATCCGCATCCCATCCATCCCAGCCATCCTCCTCGCAGCGTTCCAGCGCTCCAGCCAGCACTGCCGCCTTGCTTGGCAAGCAGCAATAGTGGAGCCACACAGCTGCTTGTGCAGAGAACACAACGTGGTGGTCCCTACGACGACAACTTTCAGTGTGTGGCTGTTGTCTCAGCAGTTTTTTGTTTCGGCAAACACGCGCACACGCTGCCGGCGCGAACTGTGGATTCGTGCGTAGGTTCAAACGCGTACACACACGCACACTCAACAAGCACCAGACGGCAGTAACAACAGCGCCAGCTGCAGTGTCTCACAGCAACATCCTCTGCTAGACACGCAACCGATAGTGACAGCAGAAGCAGCAACCTTGTGGCAAACAAGTTTCCGGAATAAACGCCAGTTGACACTGTAACTGCAGCACCGCAGCCCAAACGCAGCGTGTTTCGTGGTGAATAGTGGGCAAAGACGTTACAGCCCTCGCCATACCCAGCTTTCCAGACACGCTTACAAGAACCGCAGCCATGGGCGACGACAATGAAGTGGATCCTTGCGAGGGCATTTGCGAAACCTTCCTTGAAACGAAGAAGAAGTGCGTGTTCTCTGTTGTGTCTCTGCGCGCGTGTGCATGCACCTGTGCATGCATCCCGCTCTTGCGTGTTTGTTTGATGTGCGCCCCCAGCTCATCCTCGCTTGCACTTTTGCTGCTCCTGTTTTCGTGCATGCATCTGTGTGTATGTGTGTGTGTGTGTGTGCTCTAGGATGCTTCTTGAGAAGAAGAAGCTGCTTGAGCTGAAGTTGAAACAGGTGCACGCAGGCACACACCCCACGCTTGTGGAGAAGCTCAAGGCGCTGGACACCAAGCACAAAGCTGCCATAAAAGCTGCAGGTGGGTCAATATGCAAGATCTTGGTGCCACACGCCTTCCGCGACGCTGCATCTGTGTGTGGTGCGTGCTGTATTTCGTACTGCTCACGATAATCACCACGTGCATCTCTTGTCGCTGCTGTGCATTGCCCGACCGCCATCTTCCACCATCTTCCACTGTCACAGTGGACGTGCGCAAGCACAAGGTGAGCTGGTGTGTGTGTGTGTGTATTTGTGTGTGTGTGTGTGTGTGTGTGTGTGTGTGTGTGTGTGTATGTGTGTGTGTGTCTTGTGGGTTGGTGTGCCTGCCTGTGTTGCCAGCCGTGTTGTCTTGACCCGTGATCATAGGTTGCACGGCCCTTGTCCTGCGTGTGTGAGTGTATGCGAGTGCAGCTGTCGCTGGTTTCCTCACCTGGCCTGCATTTTGGGCTGCTGCCATCTTGTCTCAGGTTCACTTCTTTCGGCTGTGGATTGCGCGCGAACGCGAGGGGCTCATCAACACACACAAGGTGCGTGCACGTGTTAGTGTGTATTTGCGTGTGCTTGCGTATATGGCATGTGTGTATGTGCGTGTGTGCGTGTTTGTGCATGTGTATGTGTATGTGTGTGTTTTGCTGCTGTAACACAACCACGCACCTGCCACAGCCCCTCGCATGGTTTCCCTCTTCTTTCCCTCACCTACCACCCATAACCCCCGCTGCCACCGCCACCGCCACCGCCACTGCCACTGCAGGACGAGGTGACGACGCTGCGCGAGAGAATAGCGCAGAAAAAGGCGGATCACATCGAGAATCTTCGCCAGCAGCATCTCGACATGCTCCTCCTCCCAGAGCCAATCCGTACGTCCATTGGCCCCACGGCTCCCCTGCACTCGTGTGTGTGTGTGTGTGTGTGTGTGTGTGTGTGTGTGTGTGGGTGTGGGTGTGTGTGTGGGTGTGTGGTGTGTGTGTGTGTGTGTGTGTGTGTGTGTGTGTGTGTGTGTGTGTGTCCTTCACGCGTCTCCTTGCGCGTAAGAAGAGCCAGCTGTGTCAGTTTTTTTCGAGCCACAATGCACAACATTCCCTCAAGCCCTATGCACCACCCCATTCTAACACGTTTCCCCTTCCCCTTCCCCGCCTCTCTCTCCTGCGACAGGAGAAAGCGACTTTGTTGCGTGGAAGAAGACAGAGACGAACCAGGAAGACAACAGCACAAGTTCACGCCCCGTGCGCACACTGCCACGAAGAGCAGCACAGAGCGGCGCTGCTGCCGCCACAGCTGCACTCACACAGAAGGACACGCGCACGACAGCAAATGCTGAGCCCAGCGCTGATGGCGGTGCTGCGAGTGCAACAGCAACCACCACGGCCACCACCACCACCACCACTGCTGCTGCTGCTGTTGAGGTGACAGCGGCTGCCAAGCGGCGGGGCAGCGAGCCTGTCGGGAAGAAGAAGAAGGAGAAGAAAAAGAGAAGGGAGGAGGAGGAAGCAGAGCGCAGTAAGGAGAAGAAGGGGCGTGGTGACGCCAAGACGCGCACACGCACGTCAGCAGCTGATGGCTCGCCCAGCAAGCGGCCCAAGGTGCACGTTGGCCCCTGTGTTGTGTACATGCTTCGTGACGACGATATCGCTGCAGACCTCAAGGCTCTCCGCTCATGAGCTGCTTGGTGTGTGTGTGTGTGTGATGTGTGTGTGTGTGTTGTGTGTGTGTGTGTGTGAATGAGAAAGAAAGAGAGCGTGTGCGCGTTGAGTTGTGTGCTTGTGTGTGTGTGTGTGCGTGTGTGTGTGTGTGTGAATGTGCGTGTGTGCGTGATGTTGTGTTAACTGAGTAAGCGAATGCGTACATTGCATAGTTGTCCTGCCTTTTATGTGTGTGTGTGCATGTGTGTTTGTGTTTGCTTTCGCCATCTCTGCTCTGGGAGGTTTTCGCTAGTCAGCTGTGAGAGTGTGTCTGTATGGAGATACCTCTCTCTCTCTGTATTTTTTGCTCGCTCGTGTTTGTTCTTCCTCCACGACGAAATTGTCTCTTCATCATTGCCGCTGGCGTTGTGGAAAGGGTGCAGAGCACCCTGTTTCGACAGCTCTGTGTGTGCATGTGTATGTCTGTGTGAGTGCCTGTTCTTACTTTGCGTTGCTCCATCGTGTGCAGCAGCACCACCAGCATTGCACACACACAGAAGCCAGATTGTTGGCTCGTGGTCACTGCTTGGCGTCACTGTTGTTGCCTTGCTCGACGCCGGTGCTGTTTTTGCCCTGTCTCTCCTGTCGCCAAACGCCATTTCATTCCTGCTCTTGCTTGCTTGGTTGCTTTGTGAATAAACAACATCTCTGTCAACAGCAACGCGCGCATGCTTGTGCTGATTGACACTGAGTGCGAGTGAGTGTGGACACACACACACACACACACACACACACACACACACACACACACATCATTACAGCCTTCTAGGGAGTGCATTGGTTCGTTTATTTGGGCAGCGCACCGCTGGGCTAGTACATGTCCGGAAAAGACACCTGTGGCGTGACTGTGCTTGGGTCGGTGGCATATCGCTCCAGGTTGCGGACAAATGCTCCAGCCACATCCTCAGGGAACGACGTAGCAGCGACGTGCGGGGTAATGGTGACGGATGGGTGTGTCCACAGGGGCGACGCCTCAGGCAATGGCTCCGTTCGGAACACATCCAATATCGCGTGCTGCAATGCAATGTCATGCGTGTGTGAGTGTGGGCGGGGGGAAGCTGCTGAGTCAAGGATAGCCCAGCCAAGCTAAACGGTTGTGATGTCACATGTAACACGCATGCACGCACGCACGCATGCACGCACACACACACACACGCACGCATGCACGCACACACACACACACACACACACACACACACACACACACAGCTGCATGTGCTGACCTTGAGCAGTCCTTGGTCGAGGAAGTCGCACCAGTCGCTGTCATTCTCGACAATGTCGCCCCGCCCTGCGTTGATGAACGTCGCCTGTGGTGGTGATGTTGTGATGGTGGTGAGGGCAATGGGAGGAGAGGTGCTGAGACAAATCTAGCATCACACACCGACACACACATACACAGAGACACACAGACACAAAGACACACACATACACACAGACAGACAGACACACACACACACATAGGCACATACAGACACACACCTCGGCGCAGTGTGCGCGGGTGAGCAGGTCTCGGTTGATGATGCCACGTGTCAGCGGAGTGGATGGCATGAGGTTGATGATGTAATCGCTGTGGTGCATTGCCTCAGCCATGTCGTCCGTGGTGAAATAGCACAGCCCTTTGACGCCGTCATGCGGAATCGATCGCACAACGCCACGCACGCTCGACCCAAGTCCAAGCAGCGTGCTCGCAACCTGACACCGTTATCAGTCAGTCGTGGTGGAGATTGGCCAATGCGATCAGGCAAGCATGAGAAGAACACGCACGCGTGTGCACATACACGTCGTCATGGATCGCATGATGCGTGTAGTCAGACAAAGGCAAACAGCAGACGTTGTATGCAAGCACTCATGCAGCCATTTTCCCAAGCGACCCCAATCATAACCACTCCCCCCCCCCGCCTCCTTCCCGCTCTCCACCACAATCGAGTATCGTGGCTCACCACGCGGCCAATTTCGCCAACGCCGAGGATGCAGAGGGTGAGGTCGGCAAGCGAGCGGTATCTGTGGGCCGGCAGTCCACCGGGCCGCCACCGCTTTGCCGCCTGCACATACGCACGTGTCGAGAAGCAGAGGGGATGGGGGAATGGAGCAAGGTGGATGGCATAGAAGGGCCAGGCATGTGAGGCTGAGGCCATCATGTGCACAAAACACACACACACACACACACACACACACACATTGTTGACTGTTGCATACGCACGAGCACGCACACGAGCATGCTCACAGAACCTGGTCTTCGTGGTAGCGCACGACAAAACGCTCCCGCGCCAGTACTTGCGTGAGCACATACTGCGTCATGAGGGGCCCGAACGGCCCGGCGTACCTATGCGTGATGATGGAAGAAGTTTGCATGGGAAGGGAATGAACACTGGACATTGCAGCCGCGAACCTTCGGGTATCTCAAACACACACCCAATACACGCATACACACACGCAACACACACCCCAACACACGGACCTTGTGAACGTCCAGCTGGGGACACGCTGGTCTTGGTTGAGCCTGTTCATGACCAGCTCCACGCCAGCCCAAGTGGACTGCACCCATTTGCATTCCTTGGGAACCTGCGGCAAGAACTCGGCCAGCATGTCTGCGTACATCACCATGAGCAGCGGCGAGGGGTTCATACACACGCATGCGCTCGCACATGAGTGACACGGTCACTGGAGCATGCGCAAGCAACCTCATCACACACACACACACATGCGTCCACCTGGGTCGATCAAGAGGATGTCTGCCTTGGAGTCTTTCAAGTGATCCTTAGCGACCTGCACACAGAGGAGCATGGGTGAGAGAGAGAGAGAGAGAGAGAGAGAGAGAGAGAGAGAGAGAGAGTGTGTGTGTGTGTGTGTGTGTGTGTGTGTGTGTGTGTGTGTGTTTGTCTGCTGCGTGCACGATTGAGCGTGAGTCACATCAAACAAAAAGACGAACAAACAGACGAACGAACACACACACACACACACACACACACACACCTCCTGCACGATGAACGCTGTGGTTTGCAGCTGCTCGGAAGCTGCAATGCAGCTGCAAACGACGTCTGCCAGCTGGTTGAGCTTGGACACGACACTGATCTTCGTCACCCGACTCGCCATGGCGTACGGCTGCTTTGCTCGCTTGTGACAGTGCACTCACAACAAACACAAGTCGTTGCACTTATTGTTTGTGGGCTTTGTAACCGAGACTGATTTCAGTCTCATACCCGCGTGCACCAACCACCAGCAACTCCACAGCAGCAGCCACACGACGATGGCCGACACACCAACGACAGCGTTTGCTGTGCGCAGCCGCGATGGGCTCGTGTTGTGGTCTGGCCCGCCAGGCGATATCGTCCCCACCAACCGCATTCAGTGAGTGGCGCAAGCGCGCCTTGCCTGTGTGTGTGTGTGTGTGTGTGTGTGTGTGTGTGTCTGCCCTTGTGCAGGCGCTTTTGCGGTTGACCTTGTGCACCACCCACCATGACGATTGTCGTTACGAACACCTCCACTTCTTCTTCTTCACGGCGACCGTTTTAGGGAGCCCGCTGCTTGCCGTGCGCTCGTCTTTTCCAAGGCTGGCGACAAGGTCGCGTGGTGCAATGGCCGAGAGTAAGTCCACACGTACTTGATTTGTTGCTTGTCTCCTCCATCCGCCACATGATTTGTGTGCGCTTCGGAGTGTTCGTGTATGTGCCTTGTCACTGACGCCTCGTCTGACCAACAACCCTGCCAGGGTTGTTGTGTTGAACCTCGAGACCAACGAGCGCGAGTGCACCATTGCACGCCCCAAGACCAGCGCCATCGCCTTCTCCCCAAAGGCCACTCACCTCTGCACCTGGGAGACCTTCACCAGTACGCTTGTGTGTGTGTGTGTGTGTGTGTGTGTGTGTGTGTGTGTGTGTGTGTGTCTGTGTGTGTCTGTGTGTGTCTGTGTGTGTGTGCATGAGTGCGGCAATCATCGTATTGATGACCAAGTGTGTCAAGTGTTGGCCTCCTACACCGGTGGCATCCCCCCATCTCTGTCTCTTGTTGCGATGACCACTTCTAACGACAGCCGCTCTTTCCCCCACCATCCCCATGCCTGCTGCTTCATCGCAACAGCCAAGGATGGCCAGGCCAACCGCAACTGCGGCGTGTGGGCGCTTCCCTCTGGCGAGGAAGTGATGACATACAGCCACAAGCAGCGCTCCAACTGGCTGCCCAAGTGGACCGATGACGAGAGCGTGTGCGTGCGCCAGACCCCCAACACGCTTCTCTTCTTCGACGGCGCCAACATCACTGCAGGTTTGTGTGTGTGTGTGTCTGTGTGCAGGTCGTGCAAGGTGCAAGGGCGTGTTCGTGCTGCTGGTGTGCTAGTTCTGCGCCTACCCACGCATCACCATGCACCAACTGCATCGATTGTTGTCTCAACCATCAACTCCACCACCACCACCACTTGATCATCACCACCATCACCTGACCATCAGCCCCTACGCAGAAGCTGAAGCTTGAAGGGCTGACGGCGTTTGAGGTCGCCCCTCGCCTCCCCCACTGCCGCGTCGCCGTCTGGATCCGCGGCAAGAAGGTGTGGTTGGTTGGTCGTGCGTGTGGTTGGTTGGTCGTGTGTGTGTGTGTATGTGTGCGCGCGTGTGTGAGTGAGAATGTGTGTGTGTGTACATGTGTACAGAACCTATTGCCTCACCACCACCACCATCATCATCGTCACCATCATCATCATCATCATCACCACCACCATCCCTCTCCCTTTGTACGCTGTTGTTGCTGCCGCACGTCAGGGCATGCCGTCTGCGGTGCGCGTGTACTCGCCGACCAACCTCAACGCCCCCATCGCGTACAAGTCGTTCTTCAAGGCAGACACCGTCAGCATGAACTGGAGCAACAAGGGTGCGCGCACTCACGTGCCATGTGTGTGTGTGTATGTACGTGTGTGTATGTATGTGTGTGTATGTGTGTGTGTGTGTATGTGTGTGTGTGTTCGTTTAAGCGTGTGGGTCAACTATGCGCGCTGCCAGTATTACATTGCCACCCCCAACTCCAACTCCAACTGCAACTTTCACCAACACGGCTACCCTTTCACGATCATCACCCTCTCCTCTATGTAAACATGTTTTGCGTCACCGCACACCTCGCCACTGCCAGGGTCTGAGGTGCTTGTGAGCACGCAGACGGATTCCGACTCATCTGGCGCGTCGTATTACGGCGAGACGGCCCTGTACTTCCTCACCTGTCACGATGGCACCAGCGCCAACGTCACCCTCGGTAATGTGCATGCAAGGGAGGGGGAAAGCGTGTGGATGTTGGGTGCAAACGTGCCTGCATGCGCATGTGTGTGTGTGTGCTTGTGTACGTGTGTGTGTGTGTGTGCTTGTGTTTGTGTGTGTGTGTGTGTGTTGAAGAAGTGACTGCTTTGCCTTTTCATCTGTTGCCCGTCGTACGTGAAACGTGATACGTCATCTCATGGCAAACACACACACACACACACACACACACACACACACACACACACACACATGCACAATTCCGTGCCCGTGCGCGTGCACAGACAAGAAGGGTCCGATTGCCGGGTGCGAGTGGTCTCCAAACGGCCGCCACTTTGTTGCCATGTACGGCACCATGCCAAACAAGGGTGAGCCACCTCTTACACTTTGCAGCGTGGTGTGTGTGTGTGTGTGTCGCGGATGAGTTGTACTATGACCATGCTCATCGATGCCAACGCAACACACAACACGTCCTCGTCCCCCCCCCCCCCACACACACACACAAACACCATCTGCACCGCTCTGCACAGCGAGCGTGTTCAATTACAAGTGCAAGCGGGTGCAGGATCTTGGCACGGGCCACCGCAGCATGGCGCGCTTCAACCCACACGGCTCCGTCCTCGCCCTCTGCGGCTTTGGAAACCTTGGGTCAGGCCGATGCAGTGTGATGTCACGTGTACCGCTTTGTCGCTCACTTCTCCGCGTTTTTTCCAACTCGAGACACACACTCCTTGCACCACACCACGCCCCATCCCACACAACTCACATCACAAACCCCGCCTCCTACATCAACCTCACCTCCCCGAATTATGCGTCACACTTTTCCAACCCATCTGCCTGTGTTACGCGCGTGTGCAGTGGCGAGGTTGAGATCTGGGACACGGACAAGTGGGAGAAGATCAACCGGTTTGTTGCGTTCAACACGACGACGTTTGAGTGGTGTGCGGACAGCCGCCACATTCTCATGGCCACCACCACCCCGCGCTCCACCGTCGACAACTGGTCAGCACCGAGAGCAGAGATAGAAGCGGGAAGCGGACAGGAGAAGTGGAGTGTGTGTGTGTGTGTATGTGTGTATGCCGTGGAGGCGAGCTGCGTCCCGCAACGCTACCAACACACACGCACGCACGCACACACACACACACATTTCTTATCATTCATCCCACACACACACACACACACACACACACACACACACACACACACACACACACACACACACACACACACACACATTTCTTATCATTCACCCCACACACACCCTCCCCCCTTATAGCTTCAAGGTGTGGCACTACACGAAGGGTGAGGTGAAGAAGCAGGAGTACGGCGAGCTGTACGAGGTTGCCTGGCAGCCCATGTCGTGGAAGGCGTTCCCTCGTCGCCCGCTCTCCCCCGTTCCACAGGAGGTCAAGGAGGCCGCGTCTGCACGTGAGGAGCACGTGTTGGAGGGGGGTGGGAAGAGGGTGAAGGGGTGAACTCTTGTGAACATGTTGTTGTGCGTGCATGCATGCAAGGGGTACAAGGGCGGGTATTTCACATGTTGACAACAAGGAACTCTACAACATAGCACGCTCACACGCTCAAACGCACACTCACACACTCAAGCGCGCACTCAAAGCATACTCCCACCACGCACACTCAAAGCATACTCGCTCACGCACACTCGCTCACACTCACACACATTTACCCACACTCACCACCACCACCATCATGACAGCGAAAGCCGAGCCGTACCGCCCCCCTGGCATGCGCAACCGCGTTGTTGGGATGCAGCCCGTTGTTGTTCCTCCTGGCGGCGGCGACGCAGACAAGAAGAAGAAGAAGAACAAGAAGAAGAAGAGCAAGAAGAAGAAGCCAGAGCCCGAGCAGGAAAAGGTGGCGTGCCGCGGTTTTACTCGAGGGAATGGTGGTGGTGGTGGTGTGGTGGTGGTTGTGTGGTGGTGGTAATGTGTGAGTCATGCGTGTATACCCTTGTTTGGTTCTGCACGCATTGCTCCTCTGTCACTGTCAGCCATTCGCCCGGTATCCTTTGTTCCTTCCCCCTCCCCCCAAACACCAAACCCTGACTACCCCATCACAACCTCACGCCACGCCGAAACTGCTGCGCCCGACACCATGTGCGACGCGTCGTGCAGTCTGCAGCAGAGAAGCCCCCCTCCGAGCGGACGGAGGAAGAGACGAAGGAGGTGTTGAAGCGTGCGCGTGCACTCAAGAAGAAGCTTCGCCAAATTGACGCCCTCAAGCAGCAGCAGGACGAGGGAGAGACGCTGAACCAGGAACAGGTGTGCTGGTGATGGTGACGTTCGTGACGGTGGCAGTCGTGTCTTGGTCTTGGTCGGGGTTGTCCTGTGAGATGTTTGTTCTTGCATCACTGGCTTTGACTGCTTGTCGAGTTGACTGCTTGTCGAGTTGACTGCGTGACGGTTTGACGGGTTGACTGGTTGCTTTGCACTCCTACCATCTTTTGACAATCATCATTCTCATACCGCCATCATCACCGCCATCATCATCATCACTACCACCACTACCATCACCAGCTTGACAAGCTTGCCTCTGCCGCTGCCCTTGAGGAAGAGCTCGAGTCTCTCAAGATTGAGGACGACAGCAAGTAGTGTGTGCCGGCCCTCCTCTTGCTTGCAGGCACGCACCTCTGTGATGTGTGCATGTTTGCATGTGCTTGATGGGGTTGGGCAGGATGCAAGCGTGTTGTGTTGTTGTGGCACGACTGAGCAGCCATCCTTCCAACTTCTGCATTGTCGATGCGCTGTGGATGCGTTGCTGTTTCTTGTCACGTGTGTCTATGTGTGTGTTTGGTTTGTTGGTGTTTGCTAGCTGTGCGCTGACGCAATGAAGAATGAAACACAACTGTTCACTGAAGGCCACGCACACGGTGGGCATGTGAGTGGAGGGAGAGAACACAACAACAAGAAACGGCAACAAGAAACGACAACGCGACAAGCAAGGCGACACGCAACAACAGCAGTGCAGCCGTGGCGTGGTTGGTGGTGGTGGATTGGAGAACGAGGTGACAGGAGCGCGGACGCTTAGTCTCTCTCCGCAATGGCAGTCAGGTGCCTGCAGTGTTTGTCATGGATGTTGACAGGGATGTGATGTTGGTGAGTGGTACGATGGGATGTGTGATAAGAACAGAGAAGGTAGCAGACAGAGTTTGCAAGACACACAATCTCACACACACACACACACACACACACACACACACACACACACACACACACACGCACACACGCGCCATCATGCGTCTGCGGTTGCACAGCAGAGCAGCGCACCTGTCAATTTCCTCCTCAGAGAGGGTGGTGAACTTTGGGTTCTCCTTCGTGACAATGGCAACCTCAATCTCAGACGCCTTAAAGTCCATCGACATGAGCGTGCTCAGCGCACTGATGGCCTCCTGCACACAGGCAGCAGTGGCCATGGCGCAATGACGTGTGGTGACGTGTGGTGACGTGTGGTGCGGTGAGGGGAAGCGAGGTGAGACGCAGTGGGGTTTGAATGGAGATGAGAGCACACTCCAAGCACACGCGAAGAAAAAGCAAACAAACATGCAGAGTCACACACACACAATTACAATCACACACACACACACACGCAGTGTCACACACCTGGACGGTGCCGTCGTAGTCGAGTGTTGGGTTCTTCTTGATGCGCTTCTCGAGGAGGTTGTGAGCCTCAATCATCTTCGTCCCCGCAGCAACGGCCTTGTATCCGGCATAGAAGCCAGCAGGGTCGCACTTGTACACCTGTGGGCCAAGCTCATCATCAACCCCAATCAGGATCATCGCTACAACACAAACACACGTGTAGATGATGGCGACGGCAGTGATGAGACGGCGGCAGTACTGTTGGTGGTGGTGGTGGTGGTGGTGGTGGTGGTGGTGGTGGTGGTGGTAGTCACTGACACACCGCACTGCAAAGGTGCGCGTATGGCGTGCACATGGGGAGGAAGAGGACGAGCCAAAGTGTTGCATTAGTCGACAGCTTACTTGATCCCAGGGGTCGAAGGCCGGCCTCCTGTGTGTTGATCTGTGACAGGTCTGCCACCCGCTTGGCCTGGGTGAAGAGAGGAGGATTGGTGACAAGGGGGGAGGTTGAGCCATGCGCACACAAATATGTGTAAACGTGCACAAACACACACAGCCACACACAGACGCACACAGACACACACACACGCAACAGACACGCACACACGATGATGCGGCTTGAACGAACCACTTGGTCGATGGGCATGTCGTAGCCGAAGCGGTACTTGAACTCTGCGGCTTCGTACCGCGCACGACGCACTTGTGATCGCGCATCGGCTGAGTAGTCATGGAGCAGGTGCGGTGTGAGATGTGGACACGAACAAAGCGACGCGTATCCAAACGAAGCGAGATGGTCGACTGCACGGCCGAACCAATCGACGTCATGCAGTCACACAAAAAAGTTCTCGACGCACACTCTCGTTCACACTCACACAGACACACAGACACACAGACACACACACTCACAGACCCACACACACACACGCGCGCACACACACACACACACAAGCACACACACATACTCACACACGCACAGGCACACACACAAACCCACACACGCACAAACGCATGTTCCCTCACCAATCATGCCCGTCATGACGCAGCCGACGTTCTGGGTGATTTTGAACATGTGTGTGATGGTGTCTGGGACGAGCAGTTTGTCGGGGACCTTCTTCTGGGTGATGGCGACACAGCAGTCCTGCCCACGAATGGCAAGGCTTGTGTTCTTGGCCGTGTTGATGGCCTTGAATGCATACTCTGGACATGGTGGGGAAGGAAAGGTTGGGGTTGGAGTGGTATGGTTGAGTTTCAAAGATGGAGCGTGCAGGTAGCTACAGCGGCAAAACAAAAACAGAGAAGAGAGATAGTGTGTGTGTGTTTGTGTGTTTGTGTGTGTGTGTGTGTGTGTTTGCTTGTGTATTCTGTGTTCACACCATGGTACAAGCACAGAAACACACGCACATGAACGAACACACAAACACACAAACACACAAACAACAACAACAATGCAGGAGGTGCACGCACCGACTTGGTACAGCCGTCCCTCGGGAGAGAAGACGGTCAAGTGCCTGTCATAACCGGCCGATGAACCGCGCGACATGGTCGTTCACTCGCGTCCACTGGGGGATCAGCGATGCGTGCTGGGGCCAAAGGAGGAAGGTAAGGCAATGCCAAAGACGAAGACAGACACACACGCACACACAAAGCAACCGTCCGTGAGCAGAGGAGAAGCAAGAGAGCGACAACAGACAACAAAACCGCCGACAACTGAAAAGATGGGTGAATGTGTGCGATTAGCGAAGGCACACATAATTTTCGGCAGTTGGAAGGAAAGGAAGGAAGCAAAGATGGCGGAGGAGGTGCACGTCGAACGCGGCATTGTCTTGCGATGGTGAGGGGGGGTGTGCGTGTGCAGTGACGTGTGTGTGTATGCATGTGTGCGTGTGCATGTGTGTGTATGTGCATGTGTGCATGTGTGTGTATGTGCATGTGTGCATGTGTGTAACACAAACATACACACACAGACACACACAGACACACACAGACACACACATACACTCACAGACACACACATACACACAAGCAGACACACACGGACACACACAGACACACACAGACACAGTGCATACATGCGTGCACAGATGATTGCTCAACCTGTTGCATTTCTTGCTCTGTGTTCCAATTGTGTGAACGTTAGCGACATGAGCATCAAGACGTTTGTGCAAGCACTGGAAGCGAGGAAGATCATCAACAACGGAAACCCGTTCATCATCGAGGACCTGGGGTCCTTTGGGCTCTTTGTGAATCGGGACTGCGTGGAAGAGATTGAAGGCCGCGTTGCAAGCATGCTTGACTCAAACCACTTTGACGACGATGCAACCAAGAAGGGAAAGAAGAAATACGGCTAACAGTTTAATTTTTTTTTTTGTGTGTGTGTGTGTGTGTGTGTGAACTTGTACCTGTGCGCTTAGAATTTGTGGGTGGTGGCGGGTTGCTGTGGTGCACATTGACACATTTGCACACCACATGTACCACGCAGTCCTGAAACAGCTCTAATTGTATTTTTTCAGCCCAAACTTTTGTTGTTTGATTAACCGAGCGAACACAGCAATGGTTCACGGCCAACGCTATGCAGTAAACGACAAGGAACTATGATGACAAATCATGACCTCGCCAACGCACCCCCTAACCATCCTGAAAACAACCCCAGACAAGCACAACATGCACCATGGAGAGAGAGAGGGGGGGGAGCGAGAACGGAAAGAAGAGAGAGGGCTACGGGAAGACATAGAAAGCAGAACACAAACACGTACACACTCACGCACACAGAGCACATACGCACAACCACATCCACACATCTACACACAGAGCGCAGAGCACACACACACACACACACACACACACACACACACACACACACACACACACACACACACACACACACACACACACACCAAGCAACTAGTACGCGTAGAGAGGCTCCTCGTCGTCGTCTTCATCGTCGCGCTGCGCCTGTGCGGGCACAGCCTGCAACATGCGGTTACGGCGCGGGTTGAGCCCAAGGGCACCGCCAGACCCCTGCCGGCTCACACGCTGCTGTTGCTGCTGCTGCTGCTGATGATGATGCTGCTGCTGCTGCTGTTGATGATGATGATGATGGTCTGAGACGGAGGAGCGCGTGCTGGTGCGGTGCGAATGGTCAGCAGAAGCTGTCGCCCCATCGCGCTCACGCTGTTGCCGTGATGGCTGTACACTTGTTGTTGTCGTCGTTGATGTGGATGTCGACGTTGACGCTTGTGCTGTGGCGCGATACTGGTGGTCACCATTGTCATCAGCAGCGGTGTGCGCTGGGCTGTGGGGTGTTGAGGCGGCCGCAACGGCGCGGGCAAGCAGATCTTGCAGCATGTCTTGCACCTGCGTCCGCTCCCGCTCCTGTCGTGCATGCAGGCAACGGCATAAGGGGGGGGGAGGGGGAGGGTGAGGGGTGAGGGCAGCAGAGGATAACACCAACATTAACACACACTTACACACTTACACACACACACACATCTCGCACCTTTATGAGCTGGTTGATGTGTCTGAGGTGCGTGCGGTATGTGACATTGCCGCGGTCAACACGACAGGCAAAGGCAGCAAACTCAAGCGCAAGCGACAGCTTGCCCTGCTGCTCATACACACGGCTGTGGCAGGTGGTGGGGGTGATGATGATGTGGTAGGCGTGATGGGAACAAGACCAAGGGGAAACGGATGGGTGAGCGATTTGGGGGCTGGGGGATCGGACACGGACAGGGTACGAAGAGGTCATTCACACATATGCACACACACACACACACACACACACACACACACACACACACACACACACACACACACACACACACACACACACACACACACACACACACACACACACACACACACACACACACACA
>NW_004754931.1:277831-280282 GCF_000188695.1 Salpingoeca rosetta | reverse complement strand
ACGCACACACACACACACACACACATACACACACACGTGCACACACACACACACGGGGGCACACACACACACACACACACACACACACACACACACACACATACCAGCACACCAGCACCACCACTGGCATAATTTTACCTGGATGAGCCTGATGACGTTGGAGTGGGTGAGGTGGGATACGGCAGTGTTGTTGATGCGCAGCACCTCGTCCCCAGCGAAGATGCGACCAGAGGCGTGCGCCGGCAGCAGCGGGTACACTTTTTCAACCACAACGGCACTCCGCACGCTGGGGTTGTCGTCCAGCCCACCACCTGAATCGTGACCAAGGAGAGAGAATGGGGGGGGGGTGTGCATGCATATGCATGTGATCGCGAAAGTGTGCATGTGTGAGTGAAAAGAGGGTGGTATGTGTGTGTGTGTGTGTGTGTGTGTGTGTGTGTGTGTGTGTGTGTGTGCGTATGTGTGTGTGTGTGTGTCTGTGTGTGTCTGTGTGTGTGTGTGTGTGTGCGCGTATGTGTGTGTGTGTCTGTGTGTGTCTGTGTCTGTGTGTGTGTGTGTCTGTGTCTGTGTAGACGCTGCCGTATCATCACTGTGAACCTACCCACCACCACCACCACCACCACCACCACCACCACGACTGACCTGTATTCTGAGGCCGAATCCGCCCGTCTTGGCCTTCTCCAGACGGACAGACCGTCGGTACCGAGGCATCAGCCCTCCATCACCATCACCCTGCTCTTGCTCTTGCTGCTGCTGCTGCTGCTGCTGGCCTTGCTGTTGTTGGAGGGCGGTGGTTGCGTCCGCGTCTGCGTCGTCTTGCATCACGGTCTGCTGCTGTTGCATCATGTCGGCTGTGCGCTTTCGGCGGCTCTCCGCATTGGCAACAGCCCGCATCCTGTGGCGCAGAGGTGGTGGTGGTGGTGGTAGATAGGGCACACAGGTGACGATGCGAAGACACAGACGGTGGCACAAACCGTAGAAGACGGACAGCGTGACGAGATGGAAAAACATGAACACAAGAGCGAACACACAGACACAGGAGCGAACAAACGAGCGAACGCGCGCGCGCACGCACGCACACACACACACAAACACACACGCACGCACGCACGCACACACACACACGCACGCACACACACACACACACGTGTTCTGCTGCATTTCGCTGAGGAGGCGCGCGTATGTCGGGTTCTCTGGCGTGGCGAGCCCCTGTGACATGAGCTGCACCTGCTGGATCCTAAGGGGCGACACGTGGCAATGTGTGATGATGACGGTGTGTGACGGCAGGTTGTGATGGTGGTGGTAGGGTTGGTGGGCAAAGATGGAGGGCACGGGCGATGGGCGGCAAGTCGGGTGAGCATGCGACGGTGCCAAGAGTGTGTCTGAGAGAGGGAGCCAGACACACACACACACACACACACACACACACACACACACACACACACACACACACACACACACACACACACACACACACACACACACACACACACACACACACCCGACCTGCCGCAGAGTTCGGTCTTGAGGACGTCGACGGTTTCGTTGAGGTGGACCTGGTCGGCATGGTAGCGCTCAATCGTGTCGCGCAGTGACATGTTCTCCGTGTACACGCGATGCAGCTTGCTCTGCCACGCCTGGTTGTCCAGGAACTGCTGCTGCGTGCTCTCCACAGCGCGCATCTGCCGTGTGGGCGTTGGTGATGAGTAGAAGGCAGGAGGGGTTGCATTGGCACGCGTGGGTAAGCGTGTGTGAGTGTGAGGGTGATAGAGACATGCGCACTCACACACACACACTCTCTCTCTCACTCTCTCACACACATACACACACGCACGCACGCACACATGCATGCAAACACACACGCACCCACTCACTCACACAAAGCACTTCAACGAACCGTGGCGTCCTGGCTCTCATGGCTGGTGGGGTCCGTGTCGTGGGCGACCGACGTGAGCTCGGCGAGGGCCTCCTGCAGGTGCTCATTGTACTGTCCACGGAAGCGGTGCAGGTCAAACAGCTCCCGCTTCAGCTCGTGGTTCTCGCGCGTCAACGCTGCAATCTTCTGCTGGCTGTGTGTGTGTGTGTGTGTGTGTGTGTGTGTGTGTGTGTGTGTGTGTGTGTGTGTGTGTGTGTGTGTGTGTGTGTGTGTGTGTGTGTGTGTGTGTGTGTGTGTGTGTGTGTGTGTTTGGAGAAGGAAGGAGGAGGTCGGAGAGCACGTGAGCGCTTGTGCTTGCATGCAAACCATGTCGCACCAACAGTAAGAAGGCATGCCCGCACACAAAGAGCGCGTACCTGATCTGGTGCTGCTGATACACGGAGACAAAAGTTGTGTACCTGTGGAGCAGAGGGCACCGGGTCAATGTGTGGTGGAGTGAGGCATGGGCACAAAGCAGGCAGGAGACATGGGGCAGACGACAGCATCCATACACACACACACACACACACACACAC
>NW_004754931.1:262940-277731 GCF_000188695.1 Salpingoeca rosetta | reverse complement strand
GACTAAAAATAATTATATAAAAAAAAAAAAGAAATAAAAATAACTATATTGATCGCTATTAAGAGCAGCACCTCGCCACCTCTCCTGTCCCGATCGTCAATGTTTATTCGCCTATATATATATCCAGCGCCCCAAACACGCTTTTTTACATAGATTAACCGCTTATATTTTACATATCTTCCTTCTCATTTGTTTGTTCCAGAAGAATTGTCTACATCCATCTTACGTAGTGACCTGCTTATTCCCATCCACGCACACACACACTCATTGAGTCACACTGACCTCCCCCATACACTCACACACACACACACGCACACACGCACACACACACACACACACACACACACACGCACACACACACGCACACACACACACACGCACACACACACGCACACACACACACACATACACACACACACGCACACACACACACACACACACACACACACACACAATAGCGTACATGGTCTGCACGACGCCCTTGATGTCCTTGACGTGCTTTGGCGTGTCGCCGCCTTGCTCCACGGCACGCAGCAGCTGCAGCAGGCGCGTCACGCCATGGTCAAACGGCTCCCGTAGCTCTGCCATGTTTGCTTGTTCGCTTGCTTGTCCTCTGTGCAGTGGTTGCTTTCTATCTTTGGCTTCTGCCAAGTGTTTTTGTGGAGGAAAAGTGTGTGTGTGTGTCTGTGTGTGTGTGTGTGTGTGTGTGTGTCTGCCTTCGTTCGCCTCCCTGTATCTCCCTCTCTCATCTCCTCCATTCCCCCGCCTCTTTTGCTGCCACCATCACGCGCAGTCAACAAGTCGTTCGTTCAGTCTCAGTCAACATGGTCAGTTAAGGCACAAGCAGCGCAGCCGCAAGAACAAACAAAAGCACAACGTGGGCCCCTTCAACACGTGGTGAGCACGATGTAGCAGAGAGACCCATCTCGCTCCAGACTGAACGTGGGCGCAGGCGAGGGGATCAGCATGCTTGCAAGCAAGCAGGGGGGAGGGGGGCGTTGGAGGCGAGGCGATGAAGGACGACCAACAGGAAAGAAAGATCGCACGTGGCGCGCACACCAAACCAAAAAGGAAATATGAAAAGCAGCCAATAAGAAATCAACACACGCACAGAGAAGCACGCGCGTGCGCAATGTCGTAAACACGCGCGCGCACACAATGTACAAACACGCACATCCGCACGACGCACACGCATACACACGCATACACACACACACACACACACACGCCACAGCTCAGGGCTGCGGGTGCGGGTAGAGTGTGTATCCCTGGACGATGCGGTACGCCTGCTCAAAGCTGGGCGGCGGGTGGTAGGGTGGCGGTTGCGTCATGGCACGGGGATCAGCCGTGCTCAGGAACGGGGCCGTCAAGGGTGTGCCATCTGTCGCATACACGCTGGGGACAAACGGCGCGTGCGACGGAATGCCGTAATAGTATGCTGTCGTTGCAGGCGGTGGTGTTGCTGCCGTTGCCGCGACCTGATGATGGTGGTGGTGAGGATGATGTGGTGCTCCCGTCTCGCGGTGCGCATATGGGTGCTGGAATGCAAACGGGCTGGACGCAGGCAGCGTGCTCGGGTGCTGCATGTGCTGCTGCTGATGCTGCTGAAGCTGTGCAGGCATCACCACGCCATGTGGATGCTGTTGCGGCTGCTGTTGCATGACAACAAAGGGCGCACCCGTTGCCATCTCGTCCACGCCGGCCTTGCCTGGCGATGGCCCCTGTGGCGTGGAGCCCCACTGTTCGCTGCTGCCGGATGAGCCAACAGCGTCGCTGGTCGTGGCGTGGTCGCTCAGCTCCAGTTTGATGCGCTGCCCCATGGGTGATGGTTTGGTGCCATGGCTGGCGTTGCTGCCATTGCTCACCTTCCTGCTGTCAACACCGCTATCATCATCGCCATCCTTCCCTCCACCACCCCTAGTAGCCTTGCCCTTGCCTGCCTGCTGCTCTTGTTCTTGCTGCTGCTGCTGTTGTTGTTGCTGTTGTTGTTGTTGCTGCTTCTTCTTCTTCGTGTCGCGGGTAAACTTCCACTCTGGGTACAGCGCCCTGTGTTCCTGTGCCAGCACGCGCGCCTGCTCGGTGTAGATCATCCTCTCCTCGTCAGAGAGACTGCGCCACTTTGCGCCCAGCAGGCGCGACACGTCCTTGTTGTCCATGCCAGGGTTCTCCTGTTGCAGCATGGGTCGGTAACGTTGCGCAAAGCACATGAACGAGTTCATTGGCCGCGGGATCTTGTTCTTGCGCTTCTTGCGTGATGACGACGACGCAGACCGCGGTGTGAAGGATGCAACCTGTGGCGCATACTGCACGCCGCCACCACCGCTGCTGCGCGGGTGGTGCTGCGGGTGATGGTGGGGGTGGTGGTGAACGTGCGGGGACTTGGAGCGGGAGGAGGCGGCCGTGGGCGAGTGCCTTCGCACTGTGTAGTCCACGTTCTTTGTCGTGGTGAGAACGGGCTGTGTCGTAGCCATGGCTGCTGCTGCTGCTGCTGCTGCCACTGCCCGCTGCGGTGAAGACGACGACGGCGACTGGTGCTGTTGTTGTTGGTGGTGGTGGTGGTGTTGGTGGTGGTGGTGGTGTTGTTGGTGGTGGTGGTGCTGTTGTTGTTGGTGCTGTTGTTGTTGGTGGTGGTGGTGAGAAGGGCTGGCTGTGCTGTACACACCGCCAGACACGGAAAACGCCTGGTAACCCTGCTGCTGGTGCTGCTGGTGCTGCTGGTGGTGCTGGTGTTTGACTTGGTGCTGCTGTTGTTGCTTGACAGGTGGGTGCTGTTGTGGGCTCATGGGTCACAACTGCGGTTGCCGATTGCTTATGGCAGCACGGATGGATGGCGGATGAAGGGGCAGATTGGATTGGTGGTGGATGAATGGGTGGATGGGGTTGTTGCTGGCCTTTGTGGCTGGCTGTCGGTGCGCTCAGAGCCGAATGGGGTGCAAAACAAACCAAAGAGTTTAAGGTGTAGCCTGTGCTGTTGTTGGGGACGCCTAGTAGCTAGCTGCTGGCCGTGGTGGGGTGGTGAATGTGGTGGAGGAGGAGAGTGAATGTGGTGGTGGTGGTGGTGGTGGTGGTGGTGAATGTTAATAGATGGATGGATGGATAAATGGGGCAATGCAAGTGGCGGGCATGTGCGGTGAACGGGTGGTTGCCACAGGAGCAATGCCAACTGGGGCAGAAGAGTTATCGCACGCCATCAAGGAGAATGGATTGGATTGGATGGATGGATGGATGGATGGATGGATGGATGGATGGATGGATAGATACATTGAGGGCAGCAAGGATGTAGCAAAAAGGAGGGCTCTACGTGTTCGTGCTGGTGGTGCTGGTTGTGGTGGTGGTTGGATGGCCGTGTAACAACCCCCCCCCATATCCTCCCTCTCCACTTCACCTTTGTTGCACTCCTCAACAACAACAACAATGGATGGATGGTGCGTGTGCATACCTCGAGTGCTTGGACGTGTGGTGGTCGCTGCTCTTGGTGTTGGCCGGATCTGTTTCTGCTCCAAGCCAAGGGGGGGGGGATATGGATGCGACGAAGGAAGGAAGGGAGTTACAAGCCTGGTACAGGGTGGTCGAGGAAAAAATGGGCAGCACAACACGAACAGCACAACACGAACACCACGACGCAAACGCACAGGCGCACAAATGCACGAACATGAACGTGCCCAGCAACCAACGGCGTGGAGGAGACGTGAGTGGTGGTGGTGTTGGTGATGGGAAAAGCAAGACAGGCAGTTGACGTGTGTGATTGTGGATGACGTTTGCCGCGGATACATGCGAGATCGTCACGAACACGGCAATTGCTGCTGGTGGTGGATGTGGTGGATGTGATTGTTTTCCCACAAAAAGGAGGGCATGGGAGACAAGAGAGCAGAAAGGAGGATGCTTGCAGGGAAGAACAGAAGGAGGATGCTTGCAGGGGTTCGTGCACGAACATGATGCATGCAACAGCGAGCGAGCGGGGACACCAGAAATAACATGCTCGATTGGTTGGGAGGAAGGACGGGGGAAGAACGAGAGCAGGCAAGGAGAAAGGACTGCAAGCAAACACACTTGGAGCGTGGGCGTTGTTGGGTGCGTGCACACCACACCCACAAGTTCACGACGCACACGCGCACAAGCATGCGACGTGTGGTGGGGTGGTGTTGCGAAGGAGAAGACGTTGAAGCGAAAAGGAGGGGAAGGAAACAAACAGAGAAGGCAAGGAAACAAGCACACACTCTTCCGTGCATGCGCGTATTGGTTGGTTGGTGGTGAGAACGCGGTGCGTGCGTGTGGGCTGTTGATGACGTACCTTGTGTCACAGGACCGGCTTGCGGCGAGGAGGGGGGAGGGGCAGGGAAAGGCGTGTGTATGTGTGTGTATGTGTGTGTATGTGTGTGTATGTGTATGCGTGGGTTGTTGTTGTTGTTGTTGTGTGTGTGTGCGTGTGTGTGAACGCGGCGATTTGGTCACAGATTCTTGTGTGCGTGTGTTGGTCGTGGCGTTGGTGTGTGTCTTGCTGGTGGATGGCTGACAGAGTGCTGGAGCGGAACGGCGATGACGAAAGTGTTTGGTGTGTGTGTGCGTGTTTGGTGTGTGTGTGTGGTGTATTTTTGGTCGCGTCACACATCACACACGCCACAACACAAACGCAACAACATCAATACGAGAGCTAAACAATGACGGGGCAAGCAAGGCACGAGCAACCATAAGACGATACAATGCACCCCTGAAGCAAAGTCATCATGGCACCTTCGCTCGTCGCTCCTTGCTCCGTTTTCGTGGGACAGAAGAGGGAGGGGGTGTTGGTGCGTGCGTGCGTGTTGTCGTGGTGGTGTGTGAGTCGTTGTCGGTTTCTTGCCGTGGTCTTGATGATGATACACAAACAATGCAGGTGTGGGTTGGGATGCGAATTCGTTGGGGTGCAGAACGACATTCTTGCTGGCGTGAATAATCGCCAAGATGTCCACAAATTTGGCATCGGAATAAATAATGCAACAGTTTTCCATTTTGTGCAAAGCGTTTGAACCGGCGGCGCACTGGCCGTTTTTGGCGGGAAGGACAAGCAAGCAAGACAAAAGAGAGGCAAAGCGAGAACAAACAGAGCTGGCTGGCAGTTGCTTGTTTGTTGTGCGAGTGTGTTTGTGTCTGTGTGTTTGCACCAGCAGCACCAGCAGCACCAGCAGCACCAGCTGTCGTGAACAAACCCACGATCCAAAGGCGGGAACTTGCCTGTGCAGCCGTCTCAATACGTCAGCAGCAGCAGAAACAACAGCACCCCCAAACATCGGCAGTCGCTCACTTTCACATTCAGCATTCGCACCACACACACACACACACACACTCACACACTCACACTCAAGCACTGCACTTGAGGATGGCGGGAAACGCTGGAGGTGGTGATGAAGATGATGCCCTGAGGGAGCTGGTGCGTCCACGGCTGCTGGTGCACGGCAACCAGCTCGTCAAGATGTCCATTGCCTTTGTCAGGTCAGTGATGGGGACGGCGAGAAATGAGGAAGCGGTGTGTGTGTGTGTGTGTGTGTGTGTGTGTGTGCGTGTATGTGTTTGCAGACCTTCGGCTTTGCATCGCACACACACACATATGCACGCACTCTGACTTGCACAAGATCGTTCATGCACTGTGCACTCGGATGTGGCCATGTACACGCATCACGACAACATCCGTGCACACACATTACAAACCTCACTCACTCACTCACCTACTCACTCACCTACTCACTCACTCACTCACCTACTCACTCACTCACTCACCCACTCACGCGGACACGCTTCCACTCATTGGCTGCCTGGCGGCAAATGTACAGGGAACAGGACTTTGGCACCGTGGCAAGCACGCTCGCACTGCAGCAGGAGCTGCATGAGCTGGTTGTGGCGGGGTTCGCAACCCACTTCCAGCAGCCACTGCGCCACGACCACCTCGTCATCTACCCAGACCTTGCACCTTGGCCCGCATCAAAAGCGTACAAATTCTTCCAGGGCGCAACGCAGCTCAAGCCAGAGGCGCACATGGTCGTCCTACGGGTGCGCCTCATGCACAACACATCTGCACCCAGCGCAAGTGCAGCTAGCACGCATGCCAGCGCTGCCGCGAATCCAAAACAACAACAACAGCAGCAGCAACAACAACAACAACAACAACAACAACAACAACAACAACAACAACAGCAACAACAAAGTCCAAAGCCCAGAAAGAAGAAGAAGAAGGAGAAGAAGACGGAAACGGAGCTGAAGCAGAAGAAGGGTGATGTGAAGAAGAACAAGAAGATGGAGAAGAAGGAAAAGAAGAAGCAAGACAAGCACGAAAAGAAGAAGACGAAGAAGAAGCAGCAGACGGATGTTGATGATGAGTCAGCCACAACAGCGGCTGCTGGAGCGACAGACAAGGACGCAAAGTCCAGCAGCAGGACCAAGAAAAAGAGCAAGAAGCACAAGAAGCACAAGAAGGAGAGCGAGCAACAGCACGCTCCGGTCGTGCACATCGTCGCCACAGCGCCACAGCCTCCATTGCCGCCTGCAGAGGCGATGGCCGCTACGACCACGTCGTTGCTACCACCTACAGCAACGCCGCCAGTCGTCTACCAAGCAACTGTGCAGCAGCAGCAACAACAACACCAACAACACCAACACCAACAACACCAACACCAACAACAACCGCAAGCACACGACCCAACTCATGTCGCTGTGCCTTTGCCTTCCGCGATATCCACACCTCCACGACAGCATGCTGTGCAACACGGCAAGCCTTCGCCATCTTCGGCTGGACAAAGAACAGGCAACGGCACCCCGGCTGTTGCGACCTCCATAACAACATTCTCAACGGCCATCCCCGTCATAGTCAACTCTCGCATGGTACGCCAACCCGACCCACCGCCACAACACAAGGCACAACAACGAACAACAACAGCAGCAGCAGCAGCAGCAGCAGCAACAACAACAACAACAACAACAACAACAACAGCAGCAGCAGCAGCAGCAGCAGCAGTCGCCCGGACGAAATGCAAAGCGACGTGCAGCAAGAGCAGGTGAGGCGTGATCACTGGGCTGTTGATGAATCAAGTATCGTGTGTGTGTGTTTGTTTGTTTTGTTTGTTTGTTTGTTTTGTTTGTTTGTTTGTTTGTTTGTTTGTTTGTTTGTTTGTTTGTTTGTTTGTTTGTTTGTTTGTTTGTTTGTTTGTTTGTTTGTTCGTTTGTTCGTATATGACACTGATTTGTCCCTCGTCCCTTGTCCCTTTACCTTGCCCATCGTCTCTCCCTGCTTCAATGTCACTCCCTTCATCCTCACACCGCGCGGCTTTGCGGCGGCCTTGCGCACATTCTGGTGCGTGCACGCCATACCCCAACACAGAAGCATCGCCAGGCGCCAAGCAAGCCAAAGCACACGGCAAGGCCAGTGCCAGTGCCATTGAACCAAAGGTTGAAGAATCGCCCGTGAGCGCTGAGGTCATGGACGCACGCATCCGACAGGACCAGGTATGTGTGTGCGTGTGCGTGTGTGTGTGTGTGTGTCTGTGTCTGTGTGTCTGTGTCTGTGTCTGTGTGCGTGTGTGTCTGTGTGTCTGTGTGTGTCTGTGTGTCTGCGTGTCTGTGTGTGTGTGTCCAATTACCTGTGTACATGTGTCCTGTGCTCGCTTGCGTGCGACAAGACACCACCGCGACAGCAACACCATCAGCCCCAGCAACACCATCAGCCATACGAAGGCGCAGTTGCACCATTCCGTATATTCGTTGACACAGCAGCAGCGAGAACAGAAGGGAGGGGGGACAATGGCATTACTACTCAGGAACAAAATAGCAGCAACAGGGGGTCAATGCATCGTGGTGTGAAAGGCTGTGACACCGGGAAGACGGAATGATGAACACATGGACGCAAGAGGAAAGAACGAATGCAAAGAAGATGGATGATGGGGGTGTTGATGCACCCAACAAGCTACAGCGACCGAAGCGGACACAAGACGAAAGAAAGGAAGAAAGGAAGAAAGAAAAGAATGGGGCCAACACCCGCAACCATGGCATGGTCGTTTACAGCGACTACCAAACAATAGCAGACAGCCCAATACTTGGCTCATGCACACAGCGCCAGCAGCTGTTTCTGCACACCACACCTTCGCTCATCGACAGCTTGCTCACTCCGACACACACACACACACACACACACACACACACACACACACACACAGGAGGAGCAAGAGCAGCGGATGCGGCTGTGGGTGCAGAAGGTGATGCGGCAGCTGCGTCGGGATGGCGGCACTACAAGCTAGTGTGCTGCCCGTTCTCCTCCGCAATGCTCTGCATCCTGCGTGCACGCGCTGCCGGTGTCTGTGCGCGGCTGGACGATGTGGACCGCTTGTCCTCGCTCACCGTCTCGCCCGTGGTGACAATGTCCAGTTGCTGCTCGGAGACGACGATGAGGGCTGCGGAGTTGTTCATGCCGCAGTAGTGGCTGGACGAGAACACGGTGATCTGTCACACGAGCAAGGCACAAAGGAGGTGGGAATGGGAGGTGTGAGACGGTGTTGGTGGGGAGGTGTGATGTGGGGAAGGCGGGTGGAGAGGGGGGGGGGTGCATTTGCGTAGGGGCGCGTGTACTGCGTGTGGACTTGATTGTGCATTTTGTTTCCTCTGTGTAGCATCACACACCACATAAACGATGGCACCAGCCAAAATGATACAAGCAAGCTGTACTTGCTCTGTAAGCCGTATTTGGTCACACAAGAGAGAGAGAGAGAGTGTGTGTGTGTGTGTGTGTGTGTGTGTGTGCACGTACCACTTTGGCGCCTGCTTGGTAGCGAATGCCCTTGTCTGGCGGCTGGTGGGCGCGCAGGATAAAGTCACAGCCCGTCTGCTCCTTGAACGCGGCCACGGCATCTTCGCCAAACACACACGCGTCGCCGCCACGGTCCAGGTTGAGCGCAAACCCGGGCGGCATACCATGCATCCCCATACTGTCAGGGCACAGGAGAGAGGGAGAGAGGATGGTGAGGTGGTGGGGTGGTGGAAGAAGGGCGAAAGGGAGGTCAATATGTGAGTTGAAGAAAAGGGGGTATTGCAATAATGGACAACAAGGAAATGAGGGACAAGACGCTTCGTCGGCGCGCGTGAGTGAGTGTGTGTGTGTGTGTGTGTGTGTGTGTGTGTGTGTGTGTGTGTGTGTGTGTGTGTGTGTGTGTGTGTGTGTTGATATGTGTTTGTGTTGTGTGTGTGTGTGTGTGTGTGTGCATTTCTCAAATGTACTCACATGCCGCGCTCGCGGTGGGAGGCCGGATCGGCCCACAGAATGTCCATCGCAACGCACTCAGGGTCCGCTGTAGATGGTGGCGGTGGTGGTGGTGTGAATGGAATGTGAGATTGGGCAATGGGCGGGAATTGATTGTGGCTGCGTTGATGCAAGGTAACAAGCAGAGCGGTAAAGCAAGGATATGTGGAAACAACCCCAATGTGCATGTGTGTTCAGGCGTGCATGCAAGCGTACAACACCATCAACAACTTCTTAAACAACAACAACAACAACAACAACAACAACAACAACAACAACAACAACAACAACAACAACAACAACAACAACAACAACAACAACAACAACAACAACAACAACAACAACAACAACAACAACAACAACAACAACAACAACAACAACAACAACAACAACAACAACAACAACAACAACAACAACAACAACAACAACAACAACAACAACAACAACAACGCACTGTCGATGTCGTCTTCCTCCTTGAGCGGGCGCTGCAGATCTTTGATGCGCTCCAGAATCGTGCGGTCCCCGCCCGTATCTGAATGTGTTGGAAGATGAAGGTAAGGTGACATTGTGTGTGAGAGGGGAGGGGGCTGCAGCGTGACGTTACAGCGAGGTGTGTTCACACACACACACACACACACACACACACACACACACACACACACACACACACACACACACACACACACACACACACACACACACGTACACGCACATATGAAAGAGGCGACTGACCAGACATCATGAGGGCGCGTGGAAGGCCGGCGTGGCAGCAGAAGATCTTGGAGTCGATGGTGGCGGCGAGTGGCATCCACTCAAAGCACGTCATGAACGATTGCCACACCTCATCTGTCGCCACGACGCAATGGCGACAGCATGAGAAGAAAAACAGAAACAGGGAACAGCGTGAGTATTGTGGCATGCAAATGGCACATTTCACTTGAAACCCCAGGAACATGACGGAAATACGAACGCACGTGTACCCAAACACACGAACATGCATGCGCACATGAAGACATGCTCATGCTCATGCTCATGCACATGCACACGCACCGAAGATGTTGAGGCAGTTGCACTTGACGGCGAGGTTGAGGAGTTGCGAGCGGAAGCTTCCCTCGCCATAGTAGTCCGTGTTGCCGCACACAGACTCAAGCTCTGGTGGTGGTGAAGGTGAGAGATATCGGGGTGAGCACACGGTGAGATGTTGTTTCACACGAACACGTGGTTAACGCGCACACACACACACACACACACGCACGCACGCGCACACACACGCACATGCACACATGTGCACATGTGCACTGACCGTGGTTGCCGCGGAGAAGGAAGACCTTCTTGGGATAAAGCACCTTCAGTGCAAGCTGTGGGTAACACGAGCACCAGACGAAGATGAGTGAGTCGATAGGTGCGGTTTGCTTCAAACAACACAGGGTGCAGGCGACGGAGAAAGCGAGAAGAAGGACAGTGTATGCAATGTGTGTGTGTGTGCCTGTGTGTGTGCGTGTGTGTGCGTGTGTGTGCGTGTGTGTCTGTGTGTGTTGTCTGTGTGTGTGCCATTGCACCAACAAACGAACGCACCAGGTAAGCGATGAGCTCGGTGGAGTGGGGACCTGAAAATAGGTTGCAGGGGATTCAATGCAGAGGCGTAAGTTGACGGCAAGCATACGTGTGAAGACGCAAACACCAGTAATGACCTCAATCTCAACTCACACACATGTACATCACACACACACACACACATATTCACATCCACATCACACACACCGCGGTCAACGTAGTCGCCGAGGAAGAGAAGGTCGGCAGGACAGATGTCCACCTGGTTGTGAAATGCAGCAGCAACGCGTGCAACCTGGTGTTAGTGCTGAATAGCGCATGAAGCATGATACGGAGGATAGACGATCCACATCCATGAAAGTGCACAGCACAAAACACTCTGCGAACGCATGCACACGCCACGCACGCAGCACGTGAAGCCGTGCAGTCAAGACCTCAACTCACCCCTGCGCGCCAGAAGTTGGCGGAGAAGTACTGCAGATCGCGGAAGTTACCGTGCAGGTCGCCTTTGGAACGGAGGTGCGTGGTGCGGAGGTTGGTGGTGGGTGTGGAGAGCGGGTGAGTGCGGTGGTGAGCATGAAGCACTGACAAAAAGACAGACAGACAGACAGGCAGAGAAGATGTCCCAAGTTCACCAAATGTACAGACACACACACACACACACAAGCAAACAAACACACGACGCCTTACCGAGGACGTAGCAAGGGGAGGAGAGCTCGACAAGCATGTCGTCGTTCTGCAGGCACTGCGTTGCGGCGGCGCAGAGGGCGGGAAGAAGCGTGAAGAGTTCCTTGCAGTAGTTGGTGCTCGTGTCGTCGGTGGTCCACATGTGGGATGGCTTGGCCGTTTCGTAGTGGTAGGGCACGACAACGGGGAGGAAGTACTCGAGGCAGGTCATGGCCTGCAGGGCAACCTCCTTGATGGCGCCGCCGGTGGCCTTGTGATCACGGATGCGGGATGCAATCTCTTGTTTCATCACCAGACCCGTGTTTTTGCTGTAACGTTGGCGGTGGTGGGGGTGATGCATTAGGTGATGAGTACGTGATGGAAAAGCAAACTCGTGGTTTCAATTCAACAAAGCGTGCATGCAAAACACGGCGACGCGGATGCATTCAAACGAAGATGCATTCACACGCACAATCACACACATACACACGATCACTCACGTACACAAATCCACACAATCACGTGTACACACACAACCACTCACAGACACGCAGTAAGTCGCACCTGTGCTGGCGGTCGACTGTGCCTGGGGTGAGGCCTGGAAGGTAGTCGTGGCGATGCACACAGCCGTAGCGGTCAAGCTCGCGAAACTTGGCGCTGAGCCGCTTCTGTGTGCCGCTGGCGCGTGTGGAGAGCTCAATGGGCCCCAGCGTGCGCGGCCACAGGCGGAAGCTGTCGTCAAGAACAGCCACGTTTGTCTTGGGATTGTATTGGAAGCGCCTGCCCATGACATCGCTGAACATGCGGAAGTCTGGGTCCTGCTTGGTTGGCGTGTGTGAGGACGGGGAAGTGAGGGAGGACGTGCGCACGGAGCGGCGGCCTGTTGGCGGCGACGCCGATGACGACGACCCCATTGTGGCTGAGTACGAGGATGTGGACGAGGGCTTCTCGCGGCTGCGCTTGGTTGGACTTGGGGAGCGGGAGCTTGTGCCCGCCTTCGACGCTGTTGGAGATGAGGCGCCGGTTGCGCCCTTGCGCGATCGTCGGAAGCTCATGCTTGCGACCGATTGTGGGCGGGTGTTGCCGGTGGTCTTCACAGCAGACATATGCGGGGGAGGATGGAGACGTGGACGGCAACGGTTGCAACGAGAATCAAGAGATTGAATCAATCAATCCAACAAATCACGGGAGACGGAGACAAAAGGGAGATGGGGAAAAATGGCGGAGAGCAGAGAGGAGAAGGACAGAGAGAACCGGACGGCGAGCAAGAGAAAGAAAGAAAGCAAGAGCGCAAAGAACACAGTGTTGGTGTTGTTGTTGGACGCAACAAAGAGAGGCCGACGACACGCCGTGTTGTATGTAGGAGGGAGGGAGATGAATGGATGGATGTGGATGGGGGATGGAATCCGCCCCAAACAACAGGAGGTTGTGTTGGATGGTGTTGTGCAGGCCGATGGTGGGAGTGGATGAATGAGTAGCGGAGCAAACAGCGGGTGTGCGAGTGAGCGATTCTTGAGTAAGAACTGCGTGGGCAACACAAGGAAGGACGCGCAGCCGGGTGTTTGTTGGTTGACAAAACACAGACAAAACTTTCTGTAGTGGTTGTGTGCGCGTGTGGTTGTGTGGTTGTGTTTGAGATGGAGTTTGATCGGTGGTGAGACGTGATGATGGTTGCACCGCTGCGCTCACTCACCACGCCGCTGCTGTTGTCGGGTTGCACCAACTCTGCTGCGTTCCTGGCGATGCGATTTGTCCGTCAGGGTTGTGGTTGGTTGGTTGGTTGGTTGGTTCGTCTTTGCCTGTTTGTTCGTCTGGTTTTTTTGCTTTGTCTCTCTCGCTCGAAATGCACCGAATCGACATCGCGCAAAACGCATCCAAAACCGGACCAACGCCGCTGTCAAAAGTGACAGGAAGGACTCACACGCCAACGCCACTGATCGCAACAGTAAGCGCTTCAAGGAAAGTGCCATTTTGGAATGGGAGCAATGGCGAGAATGGCACGTTGGTGGTGGCAGCCATGGTCTCATGGTGGCGAGCGTGCAGGACACAGTACTCCTGCGACTGCTGCTGCTGCTCTGCTCGTCCTCATTGGTTGGTTGCTGTCAAAGTGGTTGGTTGCTGTGCAGACGTGTACTTTTCTTTGCGTGTGTTTGTGTGGGAGACCACCGCCTGTTTCCTCCATTTCACGCCACCAGAGAGCTTGCCAACTCGAACAAGCAGCCACCAGCAGACAGCACAGAGCTGCACAGCAGACACGCAGCGCACCCCAGCAGGACACATCCACAGCACCCAAACCCCGCAACAACATCAGCAACAGCAGCAGCTTAAGCACGAAGCGCAATCATGGACGCATATGAGAGTCTGTTCGACCTGTTGGCAAAGGCGCAGGGCGGTCGCATGGACGACCAGCGCGCTTCTGGGCCTTCCCTTGGTGGAACCATCGTGCAATCGCCTTCAGCAATGCTCAACAGCAGCGCCATGTACAACAACAACAACAACAACGGTGCCCACCACAGCATCAAAAACAAAATCGGCAGTAGCAGTCGTGGGCTTGGTGGGATTGACCACAGGCGAACATCGTCCTCGTCGGCAAACTGGCATGTCCAAGAACACTCGCAACACAACCAACCGCCTTCCAGCCGCACCAGCACCAGCAGTGCAAACCTGAGGCACTTTGACCAGCCGCACAGCCCACACCATGCGCAGCAACAACCACAACAGCAACAACAACAACAACAAGGTGCATACACACACTCGCATGTGTACGAGGTGCCTGTGCAGCCATCAGCCCAGCAGCAAGTTGTTCCGCCACCAACATCCTCCATCCCAACAAGCGTCTCTGGCACACCTTCCGCCTCACACACGCCGTCACGCAAGGCGAGCCAGTGCGTGCCACCACCTCGGCCGTCCCGCCCTTCTCTCAGCGCAAGCGGCCAGCGCGCGCCAAATCCGCGTGCCAGCATCTACGAAGAGCCGGTCACTGCCTCGGCAAGCTATTCACGGCGCCACAGCAGCAACGGCAGTGGCAACTACAGCCACCAACAGCACTCGCGCAAGTCAAGCATGACATCCTCACTGCCAGGACCACCGACGTTTGTCCCCCGCAAACGATCGAGCACCGTGCTTACGGCCAAGTCGCGGTCATCCTCCATTGGACAGGTTGCCCTACCTCACGTCGCACCGCGTCGCTCCATCTCTGTGCGTTTGTGTGTGTGTGTGTGTGTGTGTGTGTGCGTGTGTGTGTGTGTGTGTGTGTGTGTTGTGTTATTGTGTGTGTGTGTGTGTGTGTGTGTGTGTGTGTGTGTGTGTGTGTGTGTG
>NW_004754931.1:255091-260091 GCF_000188695.1 Salpingoeca rosetta | reverse complement strand
CCCATGTGGTGTGTTCATACCCGCTCCTCGGGGCCGGCGCAGACAAGCTTCATCGCCGTCGTCGTCTTCCGCTCCATCATCGCTGGCAGCGCGCGCAGGGATGAAATGAGGTGAGGTGGGGTGTACATTGGGGGAGCGGCTGGGATGAGACAACTACAACCATGCACATACACAGATGCACACACACACACACACAACCATGCACATGCACACACATGCACACATATACATACACATACACACATGTACACACATGCACACACATGGCGCCGTACCGTGGTACATTGGGGTGAAGCGTGTCTTGTAAATCTTGATGTTGTCGGCACCAAAGGCGTCCTTCGCCTCGTCCTCCGTCATGCCGCACGTGCCCGTTGGCGGGTGGCTGAACACCACCGTGGGGATGCACTCAAAGTCCTGCTTCGACTTGGGGTTCGGCTCAAACAGCCGGTGCGCAAGCTTCCGCCCCGTCGCAATCGCAACTGCACCCATGCGTGTGGGTGTGGTTGAACAATGAGAACAACACAAGCACACACACACGTGCTGAGCACACACACACACACACACACACACACACACACACACACACACACACACACACACACACACACACACACGCACGCACACACACACACACGCACGCACGCACACACACACACACGCACGCACGCACGAGCAGAGTCTCTTTCACACACACTTACTCACACACACACACACACACATTCACATACACATTCACACACACGCACCGACCGACTGACCTGGGGTGAGCTCGAACTTGCCGCACACATCACCGAGCGCATACACATTCGCAGCCGACGTCTGCTGCCACTCGTCAACAGCAATGTGGCCCTTGTGCGTCAGCTTCACACCCTGCAGGCGCACCAAAGTGGAAAGACGACAGAGTGAGAGCCAGTATGTGTGTATGTGAGTGTGAGTGTGTGTGCGAGTGAGAGAGTGTGTGTGAGGGCTGTGATGACACTTGGAGGACGAGGGAACGCAATTGGACTGGCATACATGCACACAGCACCCATGGCACGTCTTCCTTCGTCACAGCCACCACCATTGTCATCATCACTGCTGTGTGCACGTACCGCCTTGTCGAGGCCGATGTCCGTGAGCGGGCGGCGGCCGATGGCCATCAGCACCGTGTCGCAGCCAGAGATGACGTGCTGCAACAGTGAAAACGTGCACATACACACGCACACATGGAGCCGCGCACACACGCACACAAGCACCACATGAGTGCTAGAAGAGCAATCAGAGGCATGCTTGCAGGCAAGCAGCAGTCAAGAGCTCATCAGTGCCATGTCGTGACGCTCACCTCTTCTCCCTTGACAGCGAACTTGGCATTGAGGCCGCTGTCGGTCTTCTCAATGCTGCTGATCTGTACACACACACACACACACACACACACACACACACACACACACACACACACACACACACACACACACACACACACACACACACACACACGTATGCACGACGGAGAGCACAGGCGTTAGTGGTCAATGTGTCACTGGCACATGTAACACGAAACAACGACACATTCACACACACACACACATGACGCGTGGTTGTGACGTACGCAAGAGTTCTTGAGAATCTTGACGCCGGCTTTGGTCATCTCCTCCATCACCACTTCCCGGACAAGCGGATCAAACGTCCGCAGGAACTGCCATCGCACGTGCACAAGGCAGGGGGGAAACGGAGGAAGAAGGCATGAGCTGCATGGCTGAGGAGGGAGGGCGACGACGTTGACGACACGCACGCGCACACAGACACAGACACAGACACACACACACACACGCACACGCACACGCACACGCACCCACGCACGCGCACACAGACACAGACACAGACACAGACACAGACACACACACACGCACACGCACACGCACACCTCCTCGTGGCGGATACAGAGGGTGACATCGCTGCCGAGGGCGTTGAGGATGCCGGCCATCTCAATGGCAATGTACCCGGCGCCGCACACGACAGACTTCTTCGGCAGCTCCTCAAGCTCGAAGAACCCGTCGCTGTTGATCGCGTGGTCGATGCCGGGGACCTGCGGCATGGTCGGGAACCCGCCGGTCGCCACGACAATGTGGTCCGCCGTGTACAGCTGCCCGTCCACGTCCACCGTCTTGGCGTCCACGAACTTGGCCCGCCCCACAATCTTCTCAATCTCGCCCTTCTCCAGGTTGCGGTCGTAGATGCCGTTGAGGCGCTTGATGTACGCGTCGCGCTTCTTCTTGAGCTTGGCCCAGTCGAAGGGCCCGTTCATCGTCACGTCGAAGCCGTACTCGTTGGCGTCGTGCAGCGTCTCAGCCACGGTGGCAGCGTAGTACATGACCTTCTTTGGCACGCAGCCCACGTTCACGCAGGTGCTGTGGTGTTTGTTGTGTGCGAGCATGCACGCATGCGTTCGAGTGAGAGTACATTGGGGGGGGGGAATGGAGTCACAACGGTGAGGGAGAACATCATCAGTTTTCACAATGGAGGGGGGGGGGGGTACAGGCCATGCGTTGCAGCCAAACAACGCGTGCACTTTTTCATGTCAAAACGCACCCGCCAATGCGGCCCATCTCCACGATGGCCGCCTTTGTGCCAAACTCAGCGGCACGGCGAGCGCAGCCAAGGCCGCCGCTGCCGCCGCCAAGCACCAGGAGATCAAACTTGCGTGGCTCGCTCATCGTTGCCTTCTTTCTTGTCACGTCGAGTAGCTGTCGCTGGCTGCTATCGCTGGTATCAAGTGATGTGATGTGAGGCAAGTGAGGACGCTTGATGAATGCTTTTGTTGGTTGGCTGAGTGGCTGGAAATGCGCTCATATGCACGCACTGACACTCTCTCGTCTTGCGTTCTGGTTGTGGACGATTGGTGGATATCATTCACGGTATTTCGACACTGCCCACACGAACGAAGATGGTGCGCGGCGGTGTGTTTGTGTTTGTTGGCGCTGTGGCGCTGCTGCTGCAGCTGCTGCTTGCCCCTTCCTGCCACGCTGTGGACTGCTCTTCCCGCACCAAGGACTACTGCGAGGTGTGTGTGTGTGTGTGTGTGTGTGTGTGTGTGTGTGTGTGTGTGTGTGTGTGTGTGTGTGTGTGTGTGTGTGTGTGTGTGTGTGTGTGTGTGTGTGTGTGTGTGTGTGTGTGTGTGGGTGGGTGTGGGTGGGTGGGTGTGTGTGGGTGTGTGTGTGTGTGTGGGTGTTGGGAGAGGGATACATGCTTGTGTGCGAGACATGGTGGGCACACAGCGTGTTGGCTGTGTGATTGTGTGTGATTGTGTGTGATTGTGTGTGATTGTGTTCCGCTTCTGCCAGTTCCCACCACTCACACCGTGCTGTTTTCGCTGTAGGTTGAGACAACATGCATTTGGGACCAGCAACAAGCTGCATGCCGTGCGGTTGATTGCCGTGACTACCGCGACCACTCTTCCTGCAAAGCCGACCCCAAGGACGTGGGGCCCTGCGCCTACCAATGGTGAGGAAGAGGGAGAGAGTGGGGGAGGGGGGAGGTTGTCTGTCTGTCTGTCTGTGTGGATCTGTCTGTGTGTCTGTCTGTTCGTCCGTCCGTCTGTCTGTGCATCCGTCCCTCCGTCCGTGTGTCTCTGTGCATCTGTCTGTGCGCTCACCTAAGCTTGCCGTTTGCTCCCCACTCACGTCGGCGATTGCTCTCGCTGTGTTCCGCCCACCCCCACACCATAATCAGGGAGCTGCGTGTGTGCTACCAGAAGAACGGCCAGGTTCCCTGCACAGAGTACTACGAGGACTGCCCCTCTGACCGCTGCCAGTACGACAAGGAGCAGGTACGCGCAAGCGCTTTGTGCCATCACTTGCTTGCAGTTGTTTCAAACCACAACACACGAAACTTCAAACAGATCACCACAATCGCAACCACAACCTCGTTGAGACTCCGGTGCCCCTCACTTTTTCGACTCACCTCGTCTTCCTCCCTTCCTTCTTTTCTTGCTCGCTTGCGTTCCGTCCCCTCCCTCCCTCCTTTCCTCCCTTCCGCCCCTTTACTCTCCATCTCTATCGTCATGGCACTGCACGTGTTCAGGGCTACTGCTACGGCGCGCACGACCAGCTGCCTTGCTTCCTGATGTTTGACGAGGCCGCGTGCAGCAAAGCCGGCTCGCGCTGCACATACACCAACAATGCATGCATGTCCAAGGCCGAGGTGTGTGTGTGTGTGTGTGCGTTATGTGTGTATGTGTGGGCGTGTGTGGGCGTGTGTGTGTGTGCGTTATGTGGGCGTGTGTATGTATGATGTTGTTCGCCCGAGCGGTTGTTCTTCTTGTATTCTGTCATCCTCAAGCCCACACTTACGCGCACACACTTACACGCACACGCACACGGACACGTTTGCAGGCGGAGGCGTGTTCGTCTCAGTTTGACAAGAGCAAGTGTACCGGCAAGTGCAAGTGGCACCAGGACGACATGCTCTGCTTTCCAAAGGATCTCACTGTTCCTTGCAAGTGCGTGAACCATGCGTGAAGAATAGTTGCTTGGTTGATTGGTGTGACAATGCTTCGGCTGCTGCTGTGTGCATGTGTGTGTGCATGTGTGTGAGGCTGGTTGTGTGCCTGCATGTGAGACGCACACGCACGCACATTCACTCTCGCCGACCTTTTCTCACCTGCGATGCGCCGTGTACTGCTTGCTCTGCATTGTTGTTTTGCCTGCAGGCTTCTGCGCACGAACGAGACGTGCGACACAAACCGCTGCACCAAGTACAACACGGGCACACAGGCCATCATGTGTCTCCCCAAGGACGCCCAACCGCAATGCGACATGTGCGTCACGCACACACACGCACACACGCACACACGCACATGCAAACATGCCCGCTACTGCCTCGCAGTTTGCGTGCGTTGTGAACATGTGGACACGGCAGCCATGTCGCGTCGTGTCTCTGCACATCACTCACGTGATGGCTTCGTGTTGCCATCCTCATCCTCCTCCCTCCCCCTCTTCCCCTGCTACACCACCATCATCAAC